>NC_088362.1:33993881-34083881 GCF_034508935.2 Berghia stephanieae
TTAAAACGACCCGTCATCTTTTGGGAAACTCCCAAACCTGAGATTCCTCGAAGTCCCGGGTTTGAAAGTTTTTGTCAAGATGAAGGTCATTTTAATCGCTCGATATTTGAAGGAAGGGATTTCTGGCTAAATTTTTTTAACGTGTCTTTTCTCCGAGTAGGGCAGAATACTTGTCAATGATTTATTTAGTGGAAAGGGGTTGGAGACCCTTGGTACCGAAAATAATATGATTTATTGCTATCACTATGATTGTGGTTAATGTCGTAGTTGTTATCGTTATCGTCATTATCACCATCATCAACGCCGTCGATGATGTAATAATATTGGAAGTAATCATCCATTCGACTGGACTTAGACTATGAGTTATGATTTAGAATCTTCAGCAGCAGCAGTAGAAGCATTATTAATTTACAATATCAACCTCAAAAATCAATTGTCATCACCACAACAACCTCCATCACCACCCCAAATATCATCATCATCATCATCATCATCATCATCATCATCATCACCACCATCACACCACCATCACCACCACCAACAACAACAACAACGATAAAAAACAACAACACTACCACGACCACCCCCATCATCTTCAACACACAATATCATTGCCACCACTACTTCATTCGACACCGCGTCCGGTATTTGACATCCTGACCCTCCCCCCCCCCCTCATCATCATCATCATCACCATCATCATCATCATCATCATCGTCATCATCATCATCATCATCATCATTATCATCAACATCCTTACCACACACAAAAAAAACCCACCAAAGAAAACTATTATCTACACTTGATTAGTACCGGCCTGAGTAGAGAAATGATACAGTCTTGTGTGTTATTCGCACAATGGACGGAGTTAATGGGAGACTAATAGAAAAAGGCCGCCGACAAAGGATCTCCGAAAATTGCTTTAGATATGAGGAGAAAAGAAAATGGAGAGGCGATGATTACTTTGACTTTAATAAATAGGGACAGCAGGGATGGGGAGGGGGGGGGGGGGGGGGGGCTTGGACTGAGAGATTGAGTGGAGGAGGGAGGAACATATGTATAGAATACTGAAAGACATATGGATAGATATATAGACAGATAGATAGATGGATAGATAGATGGATAGATAGATAGACAGATAGATAGATAGATAGATAGATAGATAGATAGATAGATAGACAGATAGATAGATAGATAGAGAGATAGATAGATGGATAGATAGATAGATAGATAGATAGATAGATAGATAGATAGATAGATAGATAGATAGATAGATAGATAGATAGATAGATAGATAGATATATAGATAAAGAGATAGATAGATGAACGGATCGGCAGATAGTTAGACAGATAGACAGACATACAGAAAGGTGATTAAATATGAATCTCTCTGTGACAGGGAAATCATAACATCAAGAAGAAGAGAAGAAGAAGAAGAAGAAGAAGAAGAAGAAGAAGAAGAAGAAGAAGAAGAAGAAGAAGAAGAAGAAGAAGAAGAAGAAGAAGAAGAAGAAGAAGAAGGAGAAGAATGAGGAGGAGGAGGAAGAAAAGGAAAAGGAGGAGGAAGAGGAGGAAGAAGAAGAAGAGGAGGAGGAGGGGGGTAAAGGAGGAGCAGAATTGGAAGGAGAGGGAGGAGGAGAGGAGGAGGAGGAAGAAGAGAGGAGGAGAATAAGGAGAAGGAGGAGGAGGAGGAGGAGAAGGAAGAGGAGAAGGAAGAGGAGAAGGAAGAGGAGAGGAGGAGGAGGAGGAGGAGGAGGAGGAGTAGGCGGAGGAGGAGGAAAACAGCATAGTAGATAGAAGTATTAATTTATAGAATGTGAGAATGATCCAACGTCCGTAGTATGATGGATGGGAGTGTGTGTGTGTGTGTGTGTATTTGTGTGTGTGTGTGTGTGTGTAAGAGCGTGTGTAAATGTGTGTGTATCTGTTTGTGTGCGCGTATGTGTATGTAAGTGTGCTGTAATAATTGATTGATAGGTGTGAGTGTTTGAAATAGACTTGTATTATCAAATCGGATAGGTTTGGTGGGAAGGAAACTGCTCCGGATGGTTTTATTGAAAAAACAAACAAACAAGCAAACAAAAAACAAACAAAAATAGGCTACTCATTAAAACGAGTTGCCTATCGGAACAATACCGATTCACATCTAATCTGTGTCCAGTACTGTAATGTAAAGTGTGTCCCGATGACACCCTCTTTGTTCATTTATCATGCTCAATCCTTTGGATAGGACACCAGTCTATCGCAAAGTACTTTCCGACAGATTTTCCAATTCAATTCAAATATTTATTTATTGTCGGCATTTAAAAAATGTTTCGTAGATAATGTAGTCAGGCTAATAGAAGCCTTTGACCGACATAATCTAACAGACCTTGTTAGTCAACCACTGCTGGGGAGATATATAGATGGATGCATATATAGATAGATAGATAGATAGATAGATAGATAGATAGATAGATAGATAGATAGATAGATAGATAGATAGATAGATAAATAGATAGATAGATAGATAGATAGATAGAGAGAGAGAGAGAGAGAGAGAGAGAGAGAGAGAGAGAGAGAAAAAGAGAAAAGAAAGAAAGAAAGAAGAAAGAAAGAAAGAGAGAGGAGGAGAGAGAGAGAGAGAGAGAGAGAGAGAGAGAGAGAGAGAGAGAGAGAGGGGGGGGGGGGGGTGGAGAGGGGGGGAGGGGTCAGAAAAAATAATAATCTGGACTGCACCCGGGGTCGATTACTGTCCTGTTTTATCTGAAGCGAGTGCTCTACCAGTTGAGCTATCGGAACCCCCAAAGCTGATAGAAAGTTTTAAATATAAATATATTTTTTTTAATTAATTAAAATTTACGCCCGTTGCAACGGTACAATTAGATACTGTCGCTTAGGCATTCCGTGAAGGAATATAGATAATCCATCAAACAAAATGTCTGATGTCCGAAGTGAGCAAATTGTGGATTAATTTTCTTATCCAAGGCGAAAATAACGAAAGTGCCTGAAGCGGGGCTCGAACCCGGGACCTTTCAGGTCACAGTCGAATGCCTTTACCACTCGGCTACTCTGCTCCTCAAAGATACCCAAAAAGAAAAAAAAAAAGAAAACCCAAAAACAAAACAAAAACAAAAACAAGAAAACAACAAACAAAACCATAAATAAATAAATAAATAAATAAATAAATAAATAAATAAATAAACCCCGAACAATTATAGTTATATTATTTACAAGAGAACGTGTTTCCGCTGTAACCCTTGTTTGTATTATAATAGTTAAACATTGAACACGAGAGAACGAGGATGAGACCATAGAGAATGCTCGATTTATTTATTTATTTATTTATTTTTGTGGAAAATATCAAAGTGACAAATTATCAAACAGGCATTCAGATATGATATAAATAGATAAATCTGAAAAGGTGTGTATGAAACTAGAGAATAATACATCTTACATTGCTTGTTATTTCTCCGAGCTTCAAGCAACACCATGATGTCGTGTGCGGTTATGTGGTCTGGTCTAGTGCTATGGACACTCGCCTTCGGATCGGAGGAGGGGGAGTGGGGGGGGGGGGGGGCAGGGTTCGAGTCTCACTCTGAGCGGCGCATAGTTGAGTCCTTGGTGAAGGCTCTTTACTCACATTCTCTCACCATACTCGGGGTTAAAGTGGGTACATGTCCATTAACAGCATTGCCTCTTTCGAAAAAAAAAATACTTGAAATATCGCCTAATGTCTCGCCCTACATGTTAAATGTTGCTGTTGGCTAGGGACCCCTTGTAAATCGCTTTGAGCACGTTTAGTGGATATTGCACTATAAAAACGCTCTTGTTTTTTGTTGTTGTTGTTTTATTTATTTATTTTTTAAGTTTGCAGAGAAGGAACAATTTATCACTGTTGTGTTCATATTGAACTCTAACACACTCTCATTAGGTTGCTGAAAATATTGGAGTTCTTGTTTGAGAACGGACTAGATACAAGAGTAGATATAGACGGCGATAGTTCTGAGATCGCATTACAAGTACAGAAGTAAATTATTGACGGACAGGTAGACAGCGGATGTTTGGTGTGGATTGGAATTGGAAGAAACTAACACCTGTATTGGGAAACTCGTAAATTTTTGTGTTTTTTTAAATGTGTGTGTATGTGTTTGTGTGTGTGTGTGTGTGTGTGTGTGTGTGTGTTTAAACGTTTACTTGTACAGGTAAGGAGTAAAGCATACATGTGGAGTTGGAAGATTTTGAATGGATTGCAGACTTGAAATTTGGAAGATTCGTAATTTTCAGGGTTGACAATATAGTTGAAATTGTAACTATTTTTTAAAAAATGACCAATTCGTCCTCAATACGTTAAAATAATACTTTTAACTCCATTATATACCAGCTCTGGCACCAGAACTTCGTTTTCAAGATGTTTTATTGATCTTTAGATAGTTCTCCGGTTAGAACAAAAAATTGGTAATATTACGACATTCTCGTAGTAGTATGCAGGTCTGGAATTGATGGATGGATGGATGGATGGATTTGTGGATGGATGGACAGATGGGTGGGTGGATGGATGGACGGATGGATTGGTGGATGGATGGAGGACGGAAGGGATGGATGGATGGATGGATGAATGGATTTGTGGATGGATGGATGGATTGGTGGGTGGATGGATGGATGAATGGATTTGTGGATGGATGGACAGATGGATTTGTGGATGGATGGACAGATGGGTGGGTGGATGGATGGATTGGTGGATGGATAGAGGACGGAAGGGATGGATGGATGAATGGATTTGTGGATGGATGGATGGATTGGTGGGTGGATGGATGGACGGATGGATTGGTGGATGGATGGATGAATGGATTTGTGGATGGATGGATGAATGGGTGGATGGATGGATGAATGGATTTGTGGATGGATGGATGGATTGGTGGGTGGATGGATGGACGGATGGATTGGTGGATGGATGGATGAATGGGTGGGTGGATGGATGGACAGATGGGTGGGTAGATGGATGGACGGATGGATTGGTGGATGGAAGGAGGACGGAAGGGATGGATGGATGGATGGATGAAGTGACGGATGGATGGGTGGAGGGATTGATGGATGGATGGATAGGTGGATGGAGGACGGAAGGGAGAGATGGATGGATGGATGGTTGGACGAGTGGATGGATAGAGGAAGGGAGAGAGGGATGAATGGATGCAGGAAAGGAATCAAACGTGAGTAAGTTAATAACATCCATTATACTTGATGATTAGGTGGATGGACGCATTAAATAAATTTATATTTTTTTAAACTGTCGATAATAGATGGATAATGGATAAGTGAGCGAATAAACATATGAATATGTGAAATAAAGAATGAACAAATGGTTGAATAAATGGACGAATGAATGAAAAGATAGACGGATAGATAAGTGAACGACTGACTAGCTGAATTATGAATGGGTGGCTGCATAAACAAAATACTGCTGTATGCTCCAACGACTCCCGGTAATTAAGTAAGACGATGCCCACAGGTAAGAAGAAGAAGCCTTGTGATAACAACCTGGAAGGGCATCTGTGATGATACAGTACCAGGAAAATCAAAGAAACCCCCCCCCCGACAAAACAGACAATAAGGTCTCAGCATACAAGCATCCTCACTAGACCCAGTTGAAGAAGGCATAATTTTTGAAATGGTAGTATGTGTGCCCCATCATTTCAAAACTGTTTCACGTGATGTAAGAACCAGTTGCCGGAAAAAAAAACATGATGATATAAAGCTAAAATGACCAAATGTTGGAAACCATATCATTCATTACCCCCCGATAAAACATGTAAATTTAAACCAAGATTTAAATATAAAGATTAACTCTCTCCTTACCGACCCTTTTCACGATTTTCCACTAAACATCAGACTTATCTAACGTAAAAATTGAATATTAAGCCCTTTCTCGAAAGAAATAAATGCAAGTACAACGCAGAATTAAGTTCTTATAACTACATTTTTTTTTAAATCTTCAAATTTTGTGATTACAAAATAAAACTGAATGAGATAAACGTTGGTACGATCGTAATAAATGTGACGATTTTCCTGTAGTTGGTAAGGAGATGGTTAAATCCAATTTTGAGCACCCAAATCACTCCAACATATTGGCGCAGGAAGGTTTGAGAACACATGTCATGGTCATTCATTTTTTTTTTTCTTCTCCAACTTGCTTTGCATTTTAGTGTATCATTCACATCCTTTAAGATTTTATTTAGTTGCATCTTTGTCAGCTCCCTAATGATTCACAATCATAGCTTTCAAAATAAAGTAAAAGAAAAAAAGTGCACAGAATACAATATCTATCTACATCAAATAATGATTAAAGCAGCAGTCGAGCTGATTTTTGGAGGTGATTTTTTTTTCTTGTGTTTTTCTTTTCTTTTTTGTTTTGTGTTGCATTCTTTCATTCACACCTTTTCAGATTGTTATGATATGATTTGATTCAGCGCTCTTGGCTGATTTTATGTCAAAACAGTTACTCCCCCTTAGACTAGATAAGATAAACCAAACAAACAAAACATCTAAACAGGCTTTTTCAAATGACGCCGGGTGCAGAAAGTGGGGGAAGAAACGCAAATCGTAAAACAAAAAAAAACAACAAAAAATTATATAAATAAATAAAAATGTGTAAGCTGATAACTAGGACAGTTTTAAAAATAAACCATCTCTCTCTCTCTCTCTCTCCCTCTCTCTCTCTCTCTCTCTCTCTCTCCCTCTCTCTCTCTCTCTCTCTCTCTCTCTCTCTCTCTCTCTCTTCCCCCCTCCCCACATATCTATCATATGAAATGAGAATAACCGGTTTTACTCAAGAAGAAAAAAATAGATAAAGGACACGAGAACATGCTAAGCTGGGATCCAAGACTCATTCAAAAGTAAAACGAATAAATGACACAACTGAAAAAGAGTTAAAGAATTTGAGATTTGTTTGTGACTGCACGTATATAATATTGAATATTGTCATTTAATGCTATGAAATGTACGTATTCATTGGTGACCGTTTTTGGTTATTCTTATTACTTACTCGTATTAAAGGTACTTACTGGATTTACTCCTATTTAATCCATGATATGATATGATATATGATCTGATGTGATATAATATGAAATGATATCATATCATATCATAAAATACATGTGATGAGAAAGAGTATGCTACTATAGACATATCCTTTATTTGTGGGCATTGAGAGTAATACTTCATGGTAAAAACGAGGACTGTCCCACACAAAAAAAAAAACCAACAACAACAAAAATAATAATAAAAAATAAAGGGAAAAGAAAAAAAAAGTACAAAAAAGGATAGATGTCATATTTATTAAACCATTTAAGATTTTTGGACTCTGTAAATGCATTTAAATTGCAATTTTCCCACGCAGAACAAATATTGTCCATCCTATTGAACACAAATGACGTCATAGCAAAAATGGCCACCCGTATTGAAAAATGGTGACAAGGAGAAGTTCAAGATGATATTCCATCTCTTCACACAAAAGGGCTAAAGCCATCTGAAATTCTTGGAAAGATTCATGGTAAAGATGTCTTAGGATGATCACAAGTGTATCATTGGTTTGAGCTTTTTTGGAGCTGGGCACACAGATCTACAAGAAAAGCAAGGCAGCAAAGCCATGTACTGTGTGTCTTGACCAATATAAAGGAGAATGTCTATAGAGTTGATGAGCTGATTCAAGGGGAAAGGAGGCTGAAAATTAGAGAAATTGCTGAAATTGTGGGCATATCAAAGTCAACTATCCATGAACTACCGCTAGGTGTGTTCTCAAATTGGTTCCAAAGCAGCCGATGGCTGATCACATGACACGAGTGACATGTGCAGAAATTTGCTGGTGTGTAGTGGGCGTCATGTCATGAATGCAGGAGGTGCAAATGTCTGCTGAAGACTTCCTGAGACAGATTGTTTCAGGTGACGAAACTTGGTTACACCATGCAACCCCAGGGACAAAAGTGATTCGATGATGTAGAAACATCTCTCTTCACCAACGCCAAGTGAGAAATCAGCAAAAAAAAAGGGTCTTGGCCACAGTTTTCTGGGATATGCAAGGTATACTTTTCCTTAATGCCCCTTGAACCAGGACAAGCAATCAATGCCCCGAGATACTGCCAAACTCAGAGAAGCTTTGCATTGAAAAAGACCAAAACAACTGGCCCATTGCAAAATTTTGAAACATGACAACGCAACTCCCCATACCGCCAATGTCACCAATGGTAGGAAACAGAGATATGGATGGGAAGTTTTTACCTCACCCCTTTCACAGTCTGGGGTTACCATCATCTGATTATCATCTTTTCGGATCAACGAAGCACTTTCTGGCAAGGATTCGATTCACTGATGACAAGTAGCTTGTGGGGGCTGTGTGAGACTTGCTACAATCGTTTGATGGAGATTTCCAAGCAGGGCATCTTCTCCCTGATCCCATGCTGGGAGAGATGCATTGATCGCAATGGTAATTACATTGAACAAATAAAGTTGATCAGTGGGTTTTTTTTCAAATAAAGAAAAAAGAGTCAACTCAAAACTGTTGAATCTATGGCCATTTTTTTTTCATGGGACAACACTTGTGCATCTCATATTTCACTGAAATAGCAGCACATCAGACATAACTGAGTACCTGGTTCTCCACAGTGACTGATATGGTAAGGACATTATTACACATTTCATGAAGATCTATAGAGATATGTAGCCTGATTTACCTGTCATCTGCATTTTTTGCGGCCGCAAATATCAGGGCGATCCGCAAATTTTGGCATATTACCCAAAATTGGCAAATCGCGGCAAATTTTGGGAAAATTGGCAAATCGCGTGGCAAATTTTGGGGAAAAAAAAGAAGCGAAAACAAAATAACGAGAAAAAAAGTGCGAAACTTGAGAAATGTTGCAGCTTTGCCTGGGCCCAAACCAAAGGAAGCTACTCTCTATGGATAATGATCCTTTAAAATCTTTGTAACAAAGCTATTCACAGTCATTTCATTTCTCAAGTCAAATAAATCGAGTCACTTACACTTCCAACTTCAGTCATGGATCGTTTCGTCAAAAAATCTTCAAATAAGGACTCAAAGTGCGGCAAATTTTTGGGCAAATTTTGGTCTTTTTGGCAAATTTCTTGGCAAATTTTGGCAAATTTTAGGCCCCAATTTGCCAAAAAATGCAGATGACAGATTTACTAGAGACAATATTTGTGTCCATCACCATAACTGTACAGAAAGAATGAAAAACATACACACACATTCCGACACACAAATTTGAATGTACACATTCCAACAAACAATATCCCAGAGGGAATCAGAGCCCAACAATGAATGATTAACTAATCTTTCTGACGTGTGCAGGTTGCAAATTATAAGATCCACAATTAGAGAGAAACAGCCTGATCGCTGACATTCAATGTGGCTACTCGAAATGGTGCTTATACGACACCCAACTCCTCTCACTGGCACATGACCTGTCCTCTGTGCTCAACAGGCACCATCCCCAAAGCAACAATTTGTGGGAAATATAATGGATTAAACGTTTGTGGAAGGATGAACTGGAGAATAAACCATCACAGGCTGTCCTCAAAGTCACTACGAAGAAAACTGCAATAATGAAATGATGATCAACAATTCACCTAGTATTCAACTTACAGCTGAAGACGTTATAGTGATAGAATGACTATTGTAACTTGGAAGTATGGTAAGCAACTATGATGACACTAATAGCAGAATTGGAAAAGCTAGAAAGCCTTTAATACTCTAAGGCAAAATGAAACATAACGCATCACTCTAACACCCATATGAAACACAACTGCAATATCCACGCATACTAAAATCAGGACATGCATAAATGAGGAGTTGACAAAACCTATAAATGTCTTTATCTCATCTTTAAAATCAAAAAGGACTGATAGAATCTGTAACAGCGGACTATGGAAAAAGACTAATTAATGTCTAAAGAAATTTCATTCAAAGAGAAAATGGTGTTTGATTGGACATATCCTAAAAAAAATAACTCTCAAATGCAACCAAGCTGATTGCAAGTTGGAACACCCAGGGCAAAAGAATAGTTGGAAGACCAGGAGAGACATGGAGACACTCAGCTGAAAGAGAAAGTCGGGATTATCATCACCCCGAGTGAGGAAGCTCACCCAGAACTGGATTCTATGTAAGAGCACTGATGCAGCCCTGTGTCCCTCTAGAGGTCAAGAGGAATAAGTGAGTATCAGATACTATCAGCTTGTAAAATTGATTACAAAGACTGGAAGTAACTTGATGTTTCAAATAAAAAATAAGAGCAGAGTTGAGATGGATTGGGTTTTTAAAAATGACAATCATTACCATGAGAAAAAAAAATAGTCCCGTTTTTCCCCCCAAAAGGTTTGTCACAATAGCTGAAAATAACAGATCAACTGTGAGAGCTGACATTTTTCTGAAACCATAGAATTAGAATTCTGAGGGCCTGCAGTAAAATGGAAAACCCTGATTTGTTACTTGGAAGAGGAGGGGGAGCCATCTCTCAAACTCAAAATCTGACGTAGATAGATGAAAAAATTGGTATGTCGGATAGTGGTAACATTGTGTACAAAACAGGAAAAGCTCCATTAGCTGACAATTTCAAATAAGTACCTATCGTAATCAGTATCATTATTCATTTGACAATTTGTCTTGAAGCTCACATTATATTCCTTGGGGGTCCTCATAGCTCAGTTGATCATTGATAGAGCATTCACTTCACAAGAAAACAGATCAAAATCTATTCTAGGTGAAGTCAATTTTTTAATATAATTCTAGGTAAAGTCGAGATTTTTTTCCACCCCACTCCCCTGTCTACCCAGCAGTGATGGGGTAGCTGGGTCTGAAATGTCTGACAGAAAGTACGTTGCGATAGAAGACTAGCATCCTATCCAAAGGGTGGAAGGCAAATGCTATTATCCATTTCATATTTCACGCTATAGAAACCGGGATTAATTCCAGTTCATGGACCTAACAGCTCAGAAGGGCTGAAGATTTTATATCACTTTAATTTTTCTTAAACTTAAAGTTAAAGCGTCTTTTTTTAGTTTCTTCTGTCATTCACCGGGTCAAGAATTTCCTGGGTCGTCTATGTATTTAAAAATAAATTTTATTTCCTAAAAGAAAAAAAAATAGCAAGGTTTCCATAAACTAATTATTAACACCATCCAAGTAGTAGAGTCACGAACGGAATCTTATATATAAATATGAGGATATATTGTACTTCCTTATGTCCTTTTATTATTAATATTATTATTACCTGGGGTAAAGTTAGGACGATGGCAAAGCCAAAGCATTGTAGGTAGCATTTGACACAGGAATTTGATGTCAAATCAGTGACATCCCTATAACAAGAAACCACATACCACTTATGACGAAAGACGTATCTATAAGATAATGAGGTGTGCGTGATTACACAACAGCTTGTCAGAATTTTTCTGATACAGCAAAGAATATTTTTCGAAGTAAAGTAATCGAATTATTACTGACCTCTAAGTTTCAATCCCGTTCAACTGATCATCAAGAATAAGACTAGTTAAATCTAATCCATTCAATCACTCTCTGGTTTGAACCCTTTGTAGATCTTGGTCACTTGAGAGAGGTTTTATCTGTTTTCTGGAATTTGATTTTGAGGTTGGAGTTGGGCTCATCAAAATCCAAATTGAAATTGGCCCTCCAAGTCCAAGGACCATAAATTTGGATGTGCACACTTAAATGTCAATATCATTTTACTATTCTTTGAGAAATACACACATACTTATATTCAGAGAACGATCTTATTCCTCTATAATCTGAAGGGAGCATTTTGCTTAAAGATAGAATTCCCTATTTATCATAATACGGTAGAACTGACAACATTATAAATTCTTTGCTTACAACTTTGCTTTACACACTCTCCTCTGTGTTGAGGGAAAAATTGTGCTCGATTGAGAAGTGCGTAGCTTAGCTACATAAAGCGGTCGCGAGTCGCGATTGAGTGAGTACTTCGTGGTTCAAACCGTTCAGTGAGCGAGAGCACTGAGCGAGTTGATCGACACCAGCTCATTCCTTCCGATGATAATAAAATCTCACAAGATTGTAATGCAAAATTTAGGTAAAAGTATCGATCAGAAGGGCGATTTATATTCAGGTAAATATTTAACGACATTACGTAAACGCGTTGCCGTTGATGGCTGGTCGTCCTGTCTTGTCCTTGTAACTGGTCAACAAGCGACGTTGAGTATGACAATAACTGTATGGGTTAGATTGAAAAACTCTGATCCGGCGTTTTGTCCTTTTGAACTCTACAAAACATACCCGTTTTACTAGAGTGCGAATGCTGTTAAGTCTTTCAGAGACATGAGGCCCATGCAGCCGGAGTTTATTCCGGGTTCTATAGCGTGAAACGGACAATAGCAATCGCTTGCTTTCCTTTTGATAGGACGTAAGTCTATCGCAACGTACTTTCCGCCAGATCCAGCTACCCATTCACTGCTGGGTGGACAAGGGAGGGGGTAGGGGCCATTAAAAAACTTGACTGCATCTGGGATCGATAATTGTCCCTTTGTTTGTGAACCAATTGAGCCATCGGGGCACCAACCATTATCAAAAGGAGACGCAAGATCTCAAGCTATGGCCTGGGCAAAACCAATTCAGTTCACTGTTTTACGGCGCTTGCGTCACATTAGGGTAATTTCAGCGCTAGTAAAACGGAAGAAAATGGGATAGCAAAATAAAAACAAATTTTAAAACCTAAATTTCCATATAAAAGTACACGAGAAAAGTAAGACAAATAGGAATGGTTCTTCCAAGTGAACACTACACTCGAGTATAGGCTCCGGTTTCCTCGAACTCATTTGAATGTCCCGAATTTTCCCTTATTATTCTTTGTTATCATTCCTCGAACTAATGTCACCCAACAAAAATCTTTTAAAAACTAGATTAATTTAAGGTCTGTTCTTTTTTTATGCGCCCGGTGATTTCGACCATTGATGGTTTACTGTGACATTGTTAGTTACGTATGTATGTATCGTTTGTGTCTATTTACACTGCAGGTGTATATACAGTATAAATGATACACATAGACACACAACATTGAGACACACTCAGCAACTCACACTCTATCGTCGTTTCGCATAACCGACACTTATCTGCTTATTCTTATCACTTCGCCATTTGTTCTAATTTCAGTACCATGCGCCATAATTTGCTTCGGCGATAAATTAATATTGTGGAACGGCACCCCCCCCCCCCCCCCCACACACACACACCAATCCCTTGTTACACCTAGCCTATAAAGTTATTTCTCTAAACATATCAATAAAGTAAATAAATAATAAAGTTCCCTTTATCCATCCTCAAGCGGAAATTTGCATTAGGGTCTATTCCAATGAAAGACTATAAAGGACCCAGTTGTCAGTCGCAGCGCAGAGATGGCTTTCTGACCGCAACATGAGGCGATGGATAAGGAAATTACACTCCAGCACGAACTGGTTAGCATGTCCCGAGGAGTTCGAGGAAACCGTGCTCAAGTGTACCACTGTACTTAGTTTGAGATAACCTAAAAGTTTCATTCAAACACCAGCATAGGACCCAACTAAGAGGAATTCACAACAAACCATAGCTGTACCTACTTAACAGGTTATAAGGAAAACATTTTTTTTCATAACGCCCTGAGTACCTTTGAATGGAAGTGTGCGTTTAATAAATACTTCATTATTATTATTATTATTTCTCAAAACTAATACACTAAACTTTTGATTGTTTTACTCCCACTGTCAGTCAAGGACTACGGCCAAGGCCACAATAAAATAAAGTAATCGCATGATTCCAAGTCAAGGGCAGAAAGCAATATGAAAAAGGAAATATAGGGGGGATAGAAAACAGCAAAAGTGACCTCCCTGCCCACTACGAGGTCAAGAGACCACCACCCAAGTTTACGTTTTAAAGGGTTTCACGGCGCATGTAATATATTTAGGTAATAAAGCCCCAGTAAAAAAAAAAAAAAAATGAAAAGGGGATAGTTAAAAAATTATAGAATTACAATTAAAAACATACGAGAAAAAGTAAAACATACGAGAAAAAGTAAGACAAAAGGGACTGCTTCAAATAGGGAACAGATATAGATTCCAAGAGCGTACCTACTACTTAGTTTAAGATCACCCAGAAGCCATATCCAGAAAAAAAAAACCCACAGAATTATACTAAGAGGAATACACTCAAATGTTTACAAACGATGTATATTCAAAACAATACAGTACATAATGATTTACAAGGAAAAAAAAATATCATCTCTCAAAATAATAACTATAAATTTGATTGTTCCCCTTCTGGCCAAGGACTCCGATCAGGGCCAGGACAAAACCAAGTAATCTCATTCCAAGAAAAAAACAAGGAAAACATACAAGGGATAGAAGACAGGACAAGTGACCTCCTTGCCCACTGTGGGAGGTCAAAGAATCCCATCCAGCCACCCACCAGTTCACTCCTGAACAAGGACAGACAGCCAAAGAGAAAAAGAAAACAGTCTTGGGCGCAAGTTTTGGTCTCATAAACATATTGTTTGTTTCTAATGATTTCACGGCATTTGCGACACTTGTAGGTTCTTTCGTTGTCAGTAACATGGAAGATAATGGAGGAAAAGTTGTGGACCTCATGTGAAAATCACCAAAGAAAAATCAAGACAAAAGGGACTGCTTCAAATACGGAACAGAAGATTCCACAAACAATCTATCGATATGCCTATTTTGGCATTACCTAAAAGTTCCATTCCAGCAAAATCAAAGGATCCCACTATGTTTTTTTGTTTTGTTTTTAAGGGTTTTACGGCGCTTGCAATACATTTAGGTCATATCAGCGTCAATATAAAGGAAGAAAATTGGATAGTAAAGACATTCTTGTTGAACAATTAAAAGGACTTGAAAAAAAAGTTAGACAAAGGGGAATGGTTCAAATAGGGAACATTTTAGATTCCAAGAGCACACTATCAGTGTACTTAGTTTGAGGAGACCACCAAAAAGTCTCAACCAGACACCAGCACAAAATCCAACTTAGAAGAATACACTCAAATGTTTAGAAATCATATGTTTAAAAAAAATATTTAAAAAATAACAGAGATGATTAACAAGGAAAAAAATATAATCTCCCAAAACTATGTACATTCGACTGTTTCAGTTTTCTTCCAAGCCAAGACTCCGGCCAGGGTCAGGACAAAACCAAGTAATCTCATCCCAAGACAACAAAGACATAAAGCAATTGAAAAACAGACACAGGAGGGTAGAAGACACAGCAAGTACCTCCCTGCCCACTATGGGAGGTCGGGAACCCTACCCAGGGATCCCGCTATGTTTTGTTTGTTTTTAAGAGTTTACGGCGCTGGCAACACAATAAGGTCATATCAGATCCAGTAAAAAGGAAAAAAAATGGGATAGTAAAAAGTTACAGAATTATAAATAAAGCACCCAAGAACAAGCAAGACAAATGGGAATGGGTTCAAATAGGGAACAGGTGTAGATTCCAAGAGCACACTATTAGAATACTTAGTTTGAGATCACTAAATGATAAATGTCCCATCCAGACACTAGCACAGGTCCCCGCCGAGAGGAACAGAATTGTTTACAAATCATACATATGTAAAAGGAAACATAATAATACAGTGCATAACAGAGAGATGATTTACAAGGAAAAAAATATCTTCCAAAACTAACTATACATTTGCCTGTTTCTCTCACAGCGAAGGCCAGGACAAAACCAAGTAATCTCATTCCAAGACAAAGACAGAAAACAAGCTGGAAAACAGATATAGGGGGATAGAAGACACAGTATGTACCTCTCTTCCCATTATCGGAGGTCAGGAACCCCACTCAGGATCCCTCTATGAATTGAAAGATACACTCAAATGTTTAAAAACTACAATATATTAAAAACTAATAATTAGAAAAGTACACATCATAGAGTTGATTCACAGGGGAAAAATATAATTTCTCTAAAAAAGGAACTACACATTTGACTGTCTCCCTCTCAGCTAAGGGTCCCATCAGGACCAGGAACATAACTGAACAATCTCAACCCAGAACAAAGACAGAACAACACGAAAAGGGAAAATAGATATAGGGGATAGAAGACACAGCAAGTGACCCCTCTGCCCACCTTCGGAGGTCAATAGACCCCATCCAGGACTCATAAACATGAATTTTACACAACACATATATTGTTCATTAAAAAACTCTTTATTCATCACTTTAATCTTCACCACACACTCACTATCAACACATCATTCTCTCCTCTTTGTTCAAAGTAATAAACGTTGAGTTTGAGAAACTAAACACCATTTCTATTATTAAAATTTTCACTGATTATCAAATTCACTCAGTCTCTCACTCCAACTTGATGATGAGGAAATGCTTTACCCTTTCACAGTACAGATAATATCTACATCTTCTACTCGTTTGACACCTTTCGACTATGTATTTTTGCTGACAAAACGTGCCTATAGTAATAGTAACAGAGTATGTACTTATACATGTACTCATCTGCCGTCTTTCCATACTATAAGCGATGTGTTAACGTCCTTACTGTTTTTGTAATTGGCTGAAGAAGGGTTTTTGAGACCAAAACGTTCCATGTTTGGTATTTTGCTCGTTTTTTAAAGCTGTTATATACATTCTTGTACACTACTACTACTAATCTTATTAATTATTAAATACTTATGTGCAATGTTATTTATTTTTTCCATAAATCAGCACCTTTTCTGCCTGATGGAAAAGCTCTCTAATAACATTGTGTGTACATATGCCTATTTATTACTACTTGGGTAATGTACATAGGTGGGTATATATATAGATAATTTATGTGTCTATTATCATTATTATTATTTTAAAAAACCCCACAAAAATTAATTAAACAGAAACTCAATCATCATAAATTATTGAAACATTAACATTTATCTTTCAGTCAAGTTTACTTGCTGACATTATAAATAACCAAATGATATCATAATTAATTCAGCGTGAAATATTTCTACAATACGAAAAGAAAAAAAAAGAACACATTGACACGGATAATATGAACAATAAAGTAAGATTCACAAATCCATTCTCCTTTTGAAAGGCACAATCCAAAGTACCAGTTACATTTATACTTTAACCATTCAACTCACAGCGCAATCTCTCATCTCAAGACAATGATATTATTTTAGATTTGAAGTAAATCATGTTGCCTATATGACATATGACACCACAGTTAAAACTAGATAATCCTAAAAAGAAAAAAAGATTCCTAAGCGACACCATCATATTTTGGCTTCAGTCACAAGACGTTTTACCTGGGAAAACATAACTATGCAGGAATTTTTAAAAACCCAACAAACTACAGACGGTATAAGTATAATAATTACAGACCAGTGTCATGAACATTTTGTCACATGTCATATTCATCCCAGCAAATCGAAGCATCAGTAACACATTGTATAGTATAGTCACCTGGATCAACTACAAAAGACGTCTAACTTCCACGCCATGGCACAAGACCAAAGGCTGGCATGGCAGTTTTTTGCACCACTTGCGGTCGCAAAAAAGCGCAAAATATCACTGATTTGCATTGCGGCCGCAAAATCTGCAATTTTTGAGATTTTGCAAAGGGAAAAAAAAATTACCAAAAAAGACAATAATAATAATAATTATTATAATAATAATAAAAAGGTGAAAAAAAAACAAAGAAAAATAGACACATTTTTTTTCTTTTAATTTGATAGCTCGTGTAGAACGTGGAAGATAATTAATCAAGAGTAGTTTCTTTTTTACTATCCCATTTTCGTCCTTTTTAATTTACTGGTGCTGATATGACCTTGCCTTTGTTGCAAGCGCCGTGAAATCTTTAAAAACAAACAAATACCTTTCTCTTTCATGAACTACTTAAGGGTTTTTTGGAAAATTAATTGCAAATTTTGGAAATTTTTTGCAAATTTTGCTGTTTTTAGCTTGCAAAATTTGGGATTTTTTTTTGTTGCAAAAAAAAACCGCCATGTCAGCAAAGGGCTAGAGCTCAGGTGGTGGTTGGTTCAGATAAGTAAGTCACATGTCAAAATAAAGCATTTTCATTGGATGGTTTTAACCAACATCTTTTCCTAAACTACCAAGGGCAAAAACTCAGTAGCAATAATACACCATGACAGAAATGATCTGTCATCAGCTGAAGAGTGATCTTGGCCTAAGACTAAGATGAGACAACTGCACACCCTTGGAGTTGACAGTTTATCAGTTTGCTACTGAAGCTATCAATATGTTGGATACAAAGTCTACTAAAGGACCATATAGCAGTTCTTGGTTGGATGTTATCATGCTCTAGTCAAAGTGTCCAAGTCTATTGGCTTTATATCATGAAGAAATCATTAAAATAAAAGACTCAAATAAAGAATTGTCTAGATAAATTTTCTAATAGTCAGTCTTATCTTTTGCAGGATTAAAAAGAACCCCAACCATTCTGTTGAAAAATGACTTTTAACTTTAATTGACAGGAACCAAATGAGGCAAGGTGAAATGTAATAGAATTATATGACCATATTATTTACAAGAATACAACGCCCAAAAGCACAAGAGCTATCATTGTCCTTGAGCTTGCATTTGTTGCTGCATTTTTTTCATGGTCTGTTCATCTTGCTGTGACAATGCCGTCAGTTTCTTGCCAATCCTATCATGGACTTCCAAATACTTGGCAACACATCGATCGATGCAAACGGCTTCTCCTTTGGAAAGTTCTGGATCTTTATACTTTGCTGGAATGCATTTCTTCTGGCAAGCTTGGGTCATTCTGGTTGGATGTAAAATAAAATAACTGTATTTCAGTAAAAGATTCAATGGGCAAGTAATAAATGACATTGTTGTGACAGTAGAATCCACATAAAATCAACACTTTTAAAGTCATCACCTCCTGTTGACCCCAATTTTTCTGTTCTTTATCAAAGTGTGTTCAATTGATAATTCATAGAGTCAACCTTGCTAAAAGTCGACCAATCGTTCTGGTCCGGCAGTGTTGGTTTTATCAGGATTCCAATGTACGAATCAAATGGTGATGGTGATAGTTGAAATGGTAGTCGTGATGAAGCTGCTGGTAGTGGTGTAGGTTGGTCTTGAAGTAATAATAAAAAAAGGAGTCCTTCAGAGGTGGAGTTAATTTTGGTTTCTGTAGAGTGAAACAAACAATTGCAACTGTTTGTTACCCTTTAGATAAGACAGTAGTCTATCACAAAGTACTTTCCACCAGATCTAACAGACCCAGCAATCCAATCACTGCTGAGTCAGAAAAAAATCTTGACTTCACCAAGGATCGATCTCAATTTCTTTGCATATGGAGCGAGTGCTCTACAACCTGAGCTAGTTGAGACCCAGAAGTAATAATAAAGCTGGAGGGTTTTTTGTAGCAAATGTCCTGATATCTTAGACAAGAATCGATTCTAGATCAAGTCAAGATTTTTTATTTGAGCAGTGATTGGGTAGCTGGGTCTGTTTGATCTGGAAGGAATTACTTTGCAAAAGACTTAGCTTCCTTTCCAAAGAGTAAAAAGCAACTGCTGTTGTTCGTTTAATGCTGTAGATAAATTCCAACTTTTTCTTTAATGGAGGGTCTTGACAGCTCAGTTGGTAGAGCACTTACTTTACATGCAAAGGGACGAGATTGATTCTGGTTGAGGTCAAGATCTTTTCTGAGCCCCTCCCCCTGTCCACCCAGCAGTGATTGTTAGCTGGGTCTGTTAGATCTGGTGGAAAGTACTTTGCAAAGGGTAGCAAGCAATTGATAATTTTCTGTTCCATGCTAGAGAAACCAGGTTAAACTCTGGCTTCACAGGCCTAAAAGCTCTGAAGGACTACTATATGGCTTTGGGGGACTACTTTCTTATCTTTTTGTCAATGAAGAATACATTTAGGATTTTTTTCTCACGCTCTTTTGGCACAAGTTGATAAGGACCGTTTGTTTGGGGTTTGTTTTTACTACTTACTTACTTATGGATTGTTTCCAGCACAGGCCCTTATAGGTCCTCTTCGCCAGACTCTATTTCTTCATCGTCTTTGTGATTTAAGTTTCTTCCGGTTTTACAATCTAAAGCGCATTTATAATTGTACAAAATATTTTGGTCAGACCAAAATTTGTCTAGTCTGCTCTTGAAGCTATTTAGGGTTATTGCATTCACAATGGAATCTGGTAAACTGTTCCATATTTTCGTTGTTCTCACAGTAAAACTGTGTTTTCTCACATCCAATCTTGGCCTTTGTGTGAGTTGTTTCTTTTTGTTACCTCTGGTGACTGTTCTTATTGTGAAGTCTTTCCTCCATTTGATAAATTCTGTCATGTCTTGGTCATATTTACCACTTGTCATCTTGTAAAGTTCTATCATGTCGCCCCTATATCTTCTGTATTTCAAGGTTGGTAAATTAAGTTTCCTCAGGCTTTCCTCGTAATCTAGCGATCCTATTCCAGGCAACTGTTTTGTGGCCCTCCTTTGCACACCTTCAATTAGCTCGTATTTTTTCTATGTAAGGAAGCCAAACTGAGCTTGCATAGTCTAAGTGCGATCTCACAAGTGCTTTATAGAGGGGTAAGAATGTCTCTTTGTTTAGATATTGGAATGTGCATCTGATGACGGCAAACATGGAGTTGGCTTTTTATATTTTTCACTGACATGTATATCAAAAATTAATTTGTCGTCTATAGTGACTCCAATGACCTTTTCTTCTTTATCCCGTTTCAATGGAATACCCATCAAAGTGTATTTGAAGTTGTCTCTTGGTTAACTTTTGCCAATATGCAGGAATTTACACTTATCACGGTGGAATTTGAGTAACCATGTATCACTCCAAGATGCTAGTTTCCTCAGGTCATCTTGCAATATATCCCAATCAGTCTCTTCCTTTATAATTTTGAATATCTTTGTGTCGTCAGCAAAGAGGTAAAGTGATGAGTCAACAATGTCAGGTAAGTCATTTATATATATAGAACTGGTCCAATGACTGATCCCTGCGGAATCCTTGAAGTTACTTCCTGCCAACTAGAGTATGACATTAATTTCTACTTGTCTTCTTCCAATCAGATAGTGTTCTATCCAACTAATCATTTCGTCACCAACTTTGTATGCTCTCAATTGATTCAATAGTCTTCTGTGTGGGACTGTGTCAAAGGCCTTTTGATAATCCATATACACACAATCCACTCTGTGGCCTTTATCGATAGCTTCAGTCCATTCATCTAAGACTCTTTATTAGTTGCAGTGATGTTGACCTTCCTGCAATAAAAACATACTGTCTCTTAGTGAACAAGTTATTGTTTTTAAAGTTATTTCAATAATATGATTTCTTATTAGCTTCTCCATTAGTTTGCATATTACTGATGTTAAGCTTACAGGTCTGTAGTTGCAATCTAGAGCTTTGTTCCCTTTTTTATATTTGGCTCTTATTTTGGCTTCTTTCCAGTCATTTGGTACTTTCTTCATTTCCAATGATTTGTTGAAAATTATGTTTAGAGGTTTCATCAACTCATGTCTCAGTTCTTTGAGGAATCCTGGGTGTAGCTTGTCCATTCCTGGTGCTTTGTCGGTTTTCAATGTTTCTAATGTACAAAGGATTTTTGATTCTGTAATCTCTATTTCCTTTTTTTTTTTTTTAAAGAGTATTTTTCACGCCTAGTTTAGCACTTTGCATAAAATATTTCTACCAACGTGATAAATGTGTCTGCCAATAACGAAAGGAACTGTGTTTTCAGTCCACCAGTGGACTGAATACACAGCTGTGTATTCAGTCCACCGGAAGAGATTATAATTATACGGGCTGAACTGTTTGACTGAGCGCGAGAAGGCGAGGTGGCCGGCTGATTTAGCACAGCGTAACTGTAACCGGGGTGGGGTGAGTTAGGTGTTCAAACTCCTTTCTAGGCATAATATTTTCTTTCTGTCTTTCTTTTTTTTTTTCTTTCATTTATTTATTTATTTTTGTACTCCCTTGGCAAACAAATTCTTAATTTTCAACTTCAACATGCTGACACCATTCCTGGTGACTTGAGAAGTTTGAACGACATTTAACATTTTTTATTTATTTACTATTACTCACTTTTAATATTATTATTTTGATTTAGAACACAGTGAGACGTCAAAATGTATTGCCTTATGCATTCCTTGTACGTAGCAATACGAGTCGGGAGAAAAACGACACAAAAACAAACAAAATTTTTAAAAAAGAAAGAAAAGAAAACAAAAAAAATATTAAGAGTAAGAGAACAACTTTATAGTTATAGGGTCTTGAATATGTTTGAGGGATCGTCAGAGAGATAGGGCTAGTACTAGTAGAAAGGAAAAAATGGGATGCCAGTAAAAAAAAAAAAATTTTTTCAACCCCAACACGTTGACACAATTCCTGGTGACTTGAGAAGTTTGAATTTTTTCTAATTTAATTACTTTTACTCACTTTTAATATTATTATTTTCATTTAGAACACAGTGAGACGTCAAAATTTATTGCCTTGTGCATTCTTTGACTTGTACGTAACAATATGAGCAAGGAGAAAAACGAAACAAAAACGAACAAAAACAAACATAAAAAAGTTAAGAGAACAACTTTATATTTATAGGGTCTTGAATATGTTTGAGGGAGCGTCAGTAAGAGTAAGAGTGAGAGAGAGAGAGAGAGAGAGAGAGAAAGAGAGAGAAAGAGAGAGAGAGAGAGAGAGAGAGAGAGAGAGAGAGAGAGAGAGAGAGAGGGAGAGAGAGAGAGAGAGAGAGAGAGAGAGAGAGAGAGAGTGTGTGTCTGTGTGTGTGTGTGAGGAGGACCACAGGCTTTCCCTCTCATAGCTTGTTACAGGAATAATAAAATATGGAGTCTGATGAAGATGGTGAATGGTGTTCTAGGGGAATGGTGAAAGTGAAGGACTGTAAGGAAATATTAGGAAGGTTGTTGTGATGATGATGGTGATGGTAATGATGATGATGATGTTATTGTTGATGCCGGTTCGTTTGTTTGTTTGTTTGTTTTTTTTTTTTCTGATGACTACTATGTTACTAGTGTGTATCTGTGGGAGTGTGTCTATGTGAATATTGTATTGTTATAAATGTGTAACCAAACGACAAATTACCACTTTTTTGAGGACAATAAAGATATATTATTATTATCTCCTTGGAAAAATCATCGGTTTTGATAATCACAAAAATTCTAATGGACCAGGGAAAATTTAAAATACATAGATATAAATGTTAAGAAAGATGACTCTACATTCCTTTAAGGACTCTTTTGTTTTTAAAGGTTTGATGGCGCTTATAAAACATTGAGGTCATTTTAGGGCTAGCAGAATGGAAGAAATGGGATACCAGTAAAAAATTCTAATTTTACAAGACATGATAGACAATGAACAATAGACTCACCCTACAAGACGAAGGACAAGGGATGATTTTGAAAGAAAAGGATGTTGGAAGAAGACAAAAGTCAAGACTGCCCGAGGCGGGAGGGAGGGGCACAGGCGTGCTCGATGTGAAAAGTGGCCAAATAGAACCTTACTTGTGCAAACAATACCAAAACTCTGATCTCCTTGGAAAAATCATCGGTTTTGATAATCACAAAAATTCTAACGGACTATGAAAAATTAAAAATAGATATAAATGTTAATTTTAAATTAATTATAGAAACATTATTCTCTGTGAGGCCAATTTTGGCCAAATCGGTCAGGCCAATGGCTATCTAGCAGCCACGGTAAGAATCTCGGCGCCCGATTTCGAGCAACTCTCATCAAGACTTTCCGAGAGTAAATAAAACGCTGTATATGATATTATTAAGCCGTCAAATTGCCATAAATTTTATGCCTGTCCATTTCTAATTATGCCTAACCTCAGTATCAATGTGGTCAATATTGATTAACTCTTTAAGATTCAACCCGACAACGGCATAATATTCATAGGCGGGGTAGCCAAAACTGGCCTCAGTAAGTAAAATCCAATCGTTGTGAAGGAAATGACAGGCCCTGTCACTGTCACAGGATGCTTTCAGCTTTGATTTTTATAAATTTGCCGACCGAAAATAAAATGTTGTAGAAATTGCGATTTAAATCCTATTTTATTTTCGGGTGAAAATCATTGACATTGCACTTTGTTTGGTAAAAATCGGGGGAAAATTACGTCTTTGGTGATGAAAAATGACTTTGATAACAATTTTTGTAAATTAAAAAAAAACATTATGAATAATTTATAACTCCTTTATTTGTGGGGCGATTTTGTCATTCGTCGTATTAATTTTATTGTAATAAAGAGATAGGAACTTCAGAGTTATTTTTTTTAATGCGAAATTATTACTTTGTAATTTTAGCACTAAGAAAAGTAGTTGGTAAATAAATTTGTTACACCTCTTTGATCTGCCGCCACCGTCCATTCGTGTTGAATTGTGAGTCACAGGCTATCTATCCAGATGGCTGAAACGACGCTTCTCGCGTCCATGTATTACGCTATTGTTATGCAAGGAATATAACACCTTTTTGAGTAAACTTAAAAGCTAAAATCTAAAAGTAAAAAATGTAATTCTGAGGAATTTGAAAGTCACATTGTTGAAATCTGCTTGCAAAACGAAGAACATTGGTCCTTATTTCAGAAAAATCGGTTGAAAATCAACTGTTTTACGAATAAATTTGATTTAAAAAATTGCTTTTGTTTATTTTAGCTTTTTTTAGCAACTTTTTTATTTATCGGCCGATTTTCTTGATTTTTATATCATTGTTTATATCTCAATGAGATGAGATCAGTGATATACTTTGTTTGTTTCAAATGTAACTAGAACATAATTGGCTTTTTTTACCTATCAACCATGCCTGGATAATTTATTCAACAACGTGGTGATTGTGATGCAACTATGCGATGAGCGTCTTCCACTGTTTCAGCGATGACTCAATGTATTGCTGACACGTGAGCTGTCAGAAAGACCAGCCGTTGAAGGGTCAAGATGCTCAATAGCCAATCGTTCTTCAATAAAAAAACTTAAGAACTCACGAGAACAAAAGTTTGAAATGTGGTGATGGACGGACCTATGAAATTGTTCCTGGGCGGAGTTTAGTCATGAGTGACCGTAGAACACAAAAAGGTGACTGCAGATATCAAAGGGTAGGTTTATATCATCAAAGGATGTCTACATGATTGACATGGCCATATAGCGAACTCATTATCTACTCCCCCAAAAAGAATCTGAACACGAGAGGGTTAAGTGTCAACGATATTTGGTCCTTTCTAAATATTTTTATTTCCGGTGGACTGAATACACAGCTGTGTTTTCAGTCCATTGGTGGACTGAAAACACAGTTCCTAAAGAAAAGGCCAGGCTTTTGGTTATTGCCAGATAATACCTCCTCCTGGATACCTGGATAAGATACCTCATAGAGCTTTTAGACTTGGTGTAGTTTAAGGTCTGACAATAATCAAAGGAATCCATAATCAAAAGTCAAAAGTCCCAAGTATTTAATTATTGCCAATTAATCGTTTTTCTTTTATTGGCAAACGTTACTGAAGTTACATGTCTGGCAATAACGACAGCCAAACAAAAAATATATGAAATATGTTTTGAAACCCATCTCAAAAGTCTTAAAATAAAAACCGAGTTACAGTCACTAGGCTATTTATCAGCTCACTGCTGGAGTGCCAAATGGACGTTTACCAACAAAGTAACCTACTAGATACTATGGTTGCCGGCTCCCGGCTCGTGTTGCCAACTTGAACTAGATACCTACTGACTACTGACGCTGAACTCACCTGTTATACATATCAACCATCATTTCCATCTCCAATTCATTTACAAATTTCATGGCAGCATCGCTTAGTTCGGGTTGAGCCATTTTGAATGAATAGAACAAATTATATTTTTGCGTTTAAATTCAGAGTTTCACGTGGTAAAATAATCTCTTGTAAATCCACCCAGACTTATCTATTCTCAATTCTTGATTTGTAGTTTCACTTTCACTTCACCTTTCGCCTTTCTTCGATTTTTTTTTTCAAGAGTGATTTCCCTTGTTGATCTTCTCGATTATATGAGTTACTACAAATACAAAGGTGTAAACAAATTTCTCGAAAAAAAAATCAATAGTCGTGATATTTCCCTGTTGATTTAGTTTTAGTACAGTGCTTCTCACAGAAAGGCACGTATTGTATTATTTTTAATCATTCAAAAACGTTTTTGACTCAAACTTTACTCTTTCAGTAAATGATTTGGACTGTCTAAATTGGCCTTCATCATCGTGATCCATTTTGAATCTGATTTTGTAGCCAAAGTTGTAGTTTCACTATTCAACATTGAGTGAGAGAGGTGCTATCAGCTCGGCTTGAACTTACGGCCACAGACACAGTGACACAGGAAACTCAATAATCGAAGTTACTGTCACGTATGATCGTTAAATTTCCGCGTATAGTATAGGTATTTCGTCATAACCTGGATTAAACCACAGCAGTGTGTGTAGATCTAGTGTAGATCTTCTTCTAGTATTCTAATTCGTCTGTTGTCAATATACTTGTCCAAAAAAAAAAAAAAAAAAAAAAAAAACAGCCAGGAGGGCACGAGATCACGATAAATAGATGAAGACAATGAATGGATGAGAACTAATGACCACGAGGCGGACGTTTTCGTCTTTTGAATGGCAATAATATATCAGCCATCCAAGAGTATGTCATGTTTTGGGGAAAATGTCATTATTTCGATTATCCATCAGCCATCAGATAGTATTAGATCAACAATGGCAGTGGGTTGAGTTCGATAACCTTAATGATTGGAGGGGGATATAAAGTACAAAGTCAGGCGGCTTTCTTTTGTAAGTTTTTTTTCTTCATAATTTGATCATCTTGAATTTATGAAACCATAAAAGTTATTCACTGGAGTTGGTCAAAGACTACAAATTAAACATGCAACATTTCATTTCATGATTTCGTTTCAGGTTTCAGATCAAGATTTACATTAAAACACACGCAAGATGGACGGGGAAACAAAACTATGCACAAATTGGTAAGCTTAGTTTTCTCTTGACTATTTATTGTTGTTTTGATAAAACCATTTTCACAATGGATTGTATCATAATCATATTTAAAAAAACATAAAACAAAACAAAACAATAATGATTTGAGTATTTTAATCTTGTTTATTGATTATCCAAAATAATGAATTATATTTGGGCTGCCTTTGGTTGATGGAAAGCAATAATAAATGCACTTATAATTTACTTTCACTATTGGTATGCACTAACTCATAAATGATCCAATTTTCTGTTTTAGATGACTTTGAAACTAGCTTATATGCACATAAACAAGACTGTCACCATCTTTGCTCATCAACTCCTTGTCAAGTATTGCTGACTGAATTTGTCCAAAGAGAAAGCTTTTATTTCATATGTCAGACTTGACACTGTTTAAAAGATTTAAAGTTCTATTAAAGTATAACAATCTCACTGAATACTAGTTTTGTATCGACAATAAATAATTTGAAATTGTCTTTACAGGTAATTTTATCTAATTCACACATCTTTCTAGAAATTGAGCATGAGAGACAGAAGACATTTTAAACATTTGTTGAGCAAATGACAATCAATATTTGTTTGATTGACTTGAGATACATCACCATCTCATGGGAATTTGTCTTTTAGAGCGATACGCTCATGAAGCTTAGACTTAGAGTTTATCCTTGTTTCTTTGGCTTCAAAATGACAGCAATCTTTGCTTCATTCCTTCTCCATGCGCTCCTGGCCTCATTAACCCTCTCGTGTTCAGATTCTTTTTGGGGGAGTAGATAATGAGTTCCCTATATGGCCATGTCAATCATGTAGACATCCTTTGATGATATAAGCCTACTCTTTGATATCTGTAGTCGCCTTTTCGTTTTCTACGGTCACTCATGGCTAAACTCCGCCCAGAAACGATTTCATAGGTCCGTCCATCACCAAATTTCAAACTTTTGTTCTCGTGAGTTCATAAATTTTTTGACCGAAGAACGATTGGCTACTGAGCATCTTGACCCTTCAACGATTGGTCGTTCTGGCAGCTCACGTGTCAACAGCCGTCAACAATGAATTGAATCATCGTCGATGCAGTGGAAGACGGCCATGGAATAGTTGCGTCACATCGCCACGTTGTTGAATAAATTATCCAGGCATGGTCGATAGGTAAAATAGCCAAATTATGTTCTAGTTACATTTGAAACAAACAAAGTATATCACTGATCTCGTCTCAATGAGATATAAAGAATGATATAAAAATCAAGAAAATCGGCCGATAAATAAAAAAGTTGCTAAAAAAAGCTAAAATAAACAAAAGCAATTTTTAAAATCAAATTTATTCGTAAAACAGTTGGTTTTCAACCGATTTTTATGAAACAAAGACCAATGTACTTCTTTTTTCAAGCTGATTTCAGCAATGTGACTTTCAAATTCCTCAGAATTATATTTTTTACTTTTAGATTTTAGCTTTTAGGCCTACTCCATAAGGTGTTATATTCCTTGCATAACAATAGCGTAATACATCGACGGGGAGAAGCGTCTTTGTTTCGGCCAGCTGGATAGATAGCCTGTGATTGGTCGAAGACTTTGAGACGCTTGATTCACAATTCTACACGAACGGACCCGGCGGTCTATCAAAGAGGTGTTACAAATTTATTTACCGACTATTTTTCTTGGTGCTAAAATTACAAAGTAATAATTTCGCATCAGAAAAAATAACTCTGAAGTTCCTATCTCTTTATTACAATAAAATTGATACCTCGAATGACAAAATCGACCCACAAATAAGGGAGTTATAAATTATTCATAATATTTTTAAAAGTTTACAATAATGGTCTTCAAAGTCATTTTTCATCACCAAAGTCGTAATTTTTTACCGATTTTAACCAAACAAAGTGCAATGTCAATGATTTTCACCCGCAAATAAAATAGTATTTAAATCGCAATTTCTGAAACGTATTTTCTTTTCTGTCGGCAAATTTATAAAAATCAAAGCTGAAAACACCCTGCGGCAGTGACATGGCCTGTCATTTCCTTCACAACGATTGGATTTTACTTACTGAGGCCAGTTTTGACTACCCCGCCCATGAATATTATGCCGTTGTCGGTTTTTGTCGGGTTGAATCTTAAAGAGTTAAGTTGCCTTTTTTTTAGGGGGGGGGGGGGGGGGGGCGTATGACAGTGCTCTTCTAATTGAGATATTGGTTCATGTGTGTCTTGATACAGACATATTTTGTTTATAATAGTCGAAGATGCTTATATAAATGGAGATAGTAATTATTCCATATAGACTCAAGATTTTTTTTTCATTAAGGAAGTACTTAACCACAGAGACAATATAGCAGTTGATTGCCAATGCATTGCCAGAAAGAATCAGTCATAAAATTAATGAAATCATGCCAATATTGTTATTTTTACTTGGTTCACTTAATTTGCTATTTTGTCTTTAGTTGCTGTAATGCCATTCAAATTTTTGTTACTCTGCATTAAATTACCCATTTGACCCAAATAGACTAATGTTTTGTAGATACTCGATAGGAGGTGAACAACTGTTATGAGTTTTTTAATGGGACATTATCTCAAGAAGGTCACGAATGACTTTTTTGTTGCAAGAATTAAAAATTATTTTTTCTCAACTCTTTTAATATACAGCAAAAGGGATATATCCACATCCAACTTTGTGATGCATGAAATGCATTGCAGACGACACATTGTTTTGTGCGATGTGTGTGATGAGCCGATTCCTCGTACAGAGCTGGAGCAACACTTCAATGACATGCATCAGAAAGTGCCGTGTGATTTATGCAAGACAGAAATAGCCAAAGATAAAATGGAGGATCATTTGGTAAAATTTTATGAGTTCTTTTTTCCTCAATGATTTATCAATTTCTTTGTATATTTATTTAAAATTAAAAAACAAAATAATTTATTATTTATTTCATGCACATTCCAGTAAATGTGCTCAAAGTATTTTACAAGGAATCTCTAGTCAACAGCAGCACTTAATATGTAGGATGCGACATGATGCCTGTATGGCGATTTTACAATTTTTTTTCTGACAGAGACAATGCTGTTAATGGCCAGGTACTCATTTTACACATGAGTATGGTGAAAGTAAACATTCTTTTGCGAGGATTCAACTGTTCACCGCTTAGAGCAGGACTCAATCGCTGGCTCTCCGGTCCAAATGCGAGTACCATACCACAAGACCACAATGCTGAATATATATGCATCAGAACTCGATTTCCATTGCAAATTGTCTTAATAAACTGTGAACATACATCTAAAGGATGTATAGCAATGGAGAGAAAGATCTTTTTGTCAACCCAGAAAGTTTGAATTAAATTCACTTCTTTCATTTAATAAATACTACTTGACAATTATTGATTTGTTGTGGCTTTAAAGTAGTTTCATATAAGTTTTATTTAATTATTTCATTCCATCATTTTGATTTTTTAATATTTCTCCAAACCATTTTACATGATTCAAATTGATTTGATTTATTAACACCATATTCAGAACATGTTTTTAAAAAATTGCTTTACAGGAAAACAAATGCCCCAAAAAACAGATGAGATGTGAATATTGTGAATTGTCATTTCCCAAAGATGGTGTGGAGGCACACATTGATTATTGTGGAAGTCGCACAGAATGTTGCAATCTATGTCAACAGTATGTCATGTTAAAAGACATGACACAGCACGAACTTTCAGGCTGTACGTATCCAGAACCAAAACCGACAGCTTCGTCAAATCAGACTTCTGCTGTTGACGCCCCGACCGATCCTTTCAGCATGTCATATCTGAATGAGTTTTTAGGTAATAATAAGGATTATTATTATAATGATAATAATAATAATAATAATATGAATAATAATATGATTAATGTTAATAATAATGATGTTGGTGGTGGTGATATGTGATTTTCGTATAGCACCTCACTGAGAAGATCCTTGATAGTACGAATTTGTTGTTCTTTTTTTTTTTAAGTAGAGTCATAAAATATTGACATATCTCAAGTCTGATGGAGGAAATCAAAATCTAACATTTAGAATTTAGATTGGAATTTAATTTGGAATTCATGGTCGCCGTTTAAGAGACTCCAGATCAAAGAATGTCTATTCAAACACTTATCTAAAATTTATGTGAATTAAAAAAAAAGAAAGAAAAATTTTTTAGTGCACTGTCAATGTAGTTCATTGTCATGTCTGTTGCTTTATCATTTCCTTAGATTTTGGTCAAGTCAATAACCACATCCCATCAAACTCACATAGACAACAAGAACGACAAAGACGAGACAGACCTTCAAGGGGAGGTAATAATACCAGTCAAACCAGCTCTATGCAGAATGCAAGGGGCAGACAATCAACAAGAAACAAATCCAACGTTAACTCTGACAGAGAGCGAGGTACAATATGAACAAATAAAGTAAAAAATAAAATTGGAGAAAAGACTGATATAACTCAGGCATTTTAGAGCATTTGTATAGGCAATATCCACTAAACATGCTCAAAGCACTTTACAGGAGGAACTTAGCCAACAGTAACATATAGGACGAGTCAGGATGCCTGTTAGACAATATCACAATTTTTTTTCCGACAGACAATGCTGTTAATGGCCAGGTATTCATTTTACACCTGAGTTCGGTGAGAGATTGTGAGTAAAGAGTATTTTCTAAGGACTCAACTATGTACTGCTCGAACCCAGGGGCTTCTGATCCAAAGGCGATTGTCATACCCTACCACATAGCCGTCTGAGTGTAGCACACAAAGTTTGCAATAAGGACTACATTTCTTGCTTAAGGAAAAAAAACTAGGTGTTACTGATGGAAGTGCAAAGCCTTATCCACTAGGCCATCTCAACCACCAACCCCTCCCACCCCTCTGCCTATGATGGTCCAATCCAATCCATACTGTTGCAGCTTTAGTATTAAAGATAGACACAACATTTGTGTGGAGTGGGATAGTGTTGGGCTATGGATCTGTATCATAATAATTATGTCCTCTTGTGATAGAAATGTTTTCTAAATGACAAGTAAGTTTCTCAAGTTGTCGGGGAGGGAATTCCATTTAGTCTTAATGTACTTAGAAAAAGGGACTGAATGTATGTATTCACTCGGAGTGGGGATGGTCGATAGCACTGCTTCTTTCGTGAGTGGTTTTTTGAGTTTTTTTTAGATTGGGATGGCAGATTGTCCTTCTTCTTCAAGTACCAAGTCTGTGCCAGTCATTGGTGATAATGGTACGCCATTCATCTCTCTGATCAGCTAACCTCAAAAGACTAATCTTACTTTTCTTTTTCTTTGTCACCCAGCTGTTCAATCTATTCAAATATGTTTTTCTTGGTCTACCTTTACTCTTTTTACCTTCTATCGTTCATGTGAGAGCAAGATGTTCAATACATTTATGTCGATTTAGGTGCTCTAAAAATTGCATTGTCCTTGTATTCCTTTAAAGAAGTAGTCCATCAGAGCCATTTTATGCCATGGAGCCAGGGTTTATCATGGTTTCTATAACAGGAAATGGACAATAACAATTGCTTGCCACCCTTTGGATAGGACACTAAACTTTTGCAAAGTACTTTACACCAGATCTTACAGAACCAGCTACCCAATAACTGCTGGTTAGACAGGGGGACCAGAAAAATAATCTCAACATCACACAAGATCGACCTCGTCCCTTTGTGTGTGAATCGAGTGCTCTGCCATCTGAGCTATCGGGACCCTTACCTTTAAAGAAGATCTTCTCTCTTTCAATGTTATTCAATTACTGTTTGCCATCATTTCGAGCCGAAGTAAGTCCCAGCAACCCTTGGCTTCCCTGATGTTGGTTTGGACGAACTCAATCCCTTGGAGGGGCTTAGACTAATCGAAACTGGGAGAAATGTTGCCAGGCTTCTGTACCAGCAGGAGGAGACACTGGGTGGTGGTGAATCTACTTTGATCAAGAACCTGCCTTACAGCATCATCGCTTCACCAGTGGGGACTTACCACTTGTCCAACATGTACCCTTGTGGTCAAGCACGAAAACGCAGAGCATCTATTCAAGCGTTGCATTGTGACAAAGCTTCTGGGTGGGTTCTTGACTGTACACACATGTGGCGATGTTTTGCAGCCTAGATAGATCATCATAACATAGTAGTGTGACACCATTAGAATCTGCTGCCATCACGTTTGTTACACTTTTATGTTGTCATAGTTGTTGTGGACAAAGCTGCAGGTCCACCTGACTATTGCTTTATTCATGTTAATTGTCCTGTTTAATATCCAATCCAGCATCTGACAATGCCTTCTTAGGCAGTAGTGTAGACTTACCACCCGACATGGATTACGACACGATGCTGGCCTTACAATTGGCTCATGAGGACTTGGTCAATCAGGTAACACCAGTTTTCCTTTTAGATTGTTTTAAAAAAAATGTATTTAGGTCATTAATAATGGGTCCTGGAATCCTCTTATACCTATGACTAGGTTGCATACTTTTAACATATATTTTTGTAGCCCCTCTTTACTTTCATTTCTTTTACATACATCTAGCTTTTCAGTATTTATTTTATTTTATTTTGGCGAAGAATGATGATTTTTTGCTTCTTTCCATTTTAGAAAGATTTTCTTATGAATTAGATGGCTAGTTTGAATTCCACCGCCCACCCCCTCTTTTTTGAAAAAAATTTATTTTAAAATCAAAAATTGTTCTACTCTTGATACTTTCAGGATGGGAATGTGAATGTCGACGGCCATGGAAGGAATGAAGATAACAGTTTGAATTATCATTGGGAACATTTTTCTGACAATGAATCAAACATAGAAAGGCAGACACAGACTGATTCTCATGCAGACGGTATTACAAGTTGATTTTTGTTTAATCTCTGGCAAATGCATTTGTATTTATTACTTTCTTTTTCATATTGCTGGACTGGCAAATTTTAACTTTGTTTTAGTGAATATGAAGTACATGCTAATGACACAGGTGCTGTGTTTTACATGCCATAGTGGTGTACTTAACGTTGCTTTTGATGGATGAGATTTTGTGATTCAGTTTCTGAGCAAAGTTTAGATTGTTACACACAAGCGGGTGGTTGGATGGGAGCATCACCCTTGAATCATATACCTATGATGTTCGCATGGGTGTACGATCCGATAGTGATGTCGTTTCTTCTTCTCTTTACTAGCCTATCCTGCTTCTTTGGTTTGTGATTGTATTTTTGACAGGAGATATTCTTTTTTCTGTAAATCTTCTGCCTGTTTGTTCTTGGTTATTTATGATTTAGCTTATGATATCTTTAAGTTATGATTTTGATTTACATTTGTACTGTTTTTGTTAGATTGCTTGTTTTTTTGTTTCAGCGGTCTCTCATATAACCTCAATTGTGTTGGAAGAGACCTAAAGCAACAAACAAACAAAAAAGATTGTTACACGTTAATTACAACTCATCAGCGATTGTTTAGTTCTGCTTAATAACTTAAATGCCATTACTTGGTTTAAAAACAAAGTAGTCCTTCAGAGCCATTAGGCCCAAGGAGCTGGAGTTTATCCCAGTTTTTATAGCGTGAAACGGACAATAGTAACTGCTTGCTATGCTTTGGATAGGGTGCAAGTCTATCGCAAAGTACTTTCCACCAGATCTAATAAACCCAGTTACCCAATCACTGCTGGGTGGACAGAGGGGTCGGAAAAAAATCTCGACTCACCCAGTCCCTTTGGGTGTGAAGTGATTGCTCTACCAACTGAGCTATCAGCGCCCCCTTTGAAAACTGAATGAGTAAATATACAGGAAAAATAAACAAGTTGTTGTGACTTGTGTATCTCTCGTCACAGACAATGAGATGACCATACCATGCGACGCCTGTCATTTGGAGATTCCTGCTGACATGTATATAGAACATTCGGTGAGTTTTGGGAAGAATGAGAATTTTGTGACAAGTATGACATTGACATATCTGTCTGTATACAGACATGATTCTGTAGAAAACTGGAGCATTTATGAAGCACAATATCCATTGAATGTGCTCAAAGCGCTTTACAAGAGAGATTATAGAGATTCGGGAGGGGGTATGGTATTTGGTCTAATTTTGAATTTTTTGTTCCTGACTTGGATTTTAAAATAAAAATTAGTAGAAATTTAGTTGTTAATCCAGCAATAGGTAAATGTCCAAACTGAACAAGATTACAGCAATTCATAAGTACGGCTATGGGGTCTTGTAGTATGACACTTGTCTTTGGACTGGAAGGTCCAGGGTTTGTGTCTCACTCTGAGCAGTGAATAGTTGAGTCCCTGGAAAAGACTCTTTACTCATATCCTCTGACTGTACTCAGGTGTAAAATGAGTACCTGGCCATTAATAGCATTGTTTCTGTTGAAAAAAATTTGTAATATCGCCTAGCTGCTGTTATATCTCATCTTACGTGTTAAGCTTTGCTGTTGGTTAGGGACCTTTTGCAAAACGTTTAGAACACCTTTATTTAATATTGTTCTATATATATGCTTGAAATTTAAGTATTTTAAAGTAACATTATAAAAAAAGGGTGACATTTCATATAAATAAGGATAAAAATCATGCATTTTGGGTTTGTACAGATTGTTTTCATTTTTTATCATGAACATTTTTCTTGTTCTATATTTTCTCAACATCCTTGTTATTTGTTCTTTTTTTTTTTGGATAAAAATTACACACAATATCCCCTTACTGATTCTGCTTCATTCATTTTTTTTCACTTATAGTTCATAGTTTGATTCACCATATTTGTAGATATTAGGATGTTTATCTACAACATTATTGATTTTATTTTGGTTTTATTTCTTAATTGGAAAAACTGAAGTTTATTTATGACTTCTGTAGGCAATTGCTGATGTGTATTTATTTTCAGGTCTGATAACCCAAATTTTTATGGGCTCATTGTTGTAATGGAAATACTCACAAATCAACACATTGCAGAAATGTTAAATCAAGCCCATAATTGCATTCGTTTATGAGCTCTGCAAATAAGTGTATGTCGGCAATTGCTTAAAATTTAACCTTTGAACCTTGAATCTTGTTCCCATAGGAATATTGTTGGCAAGGGATTGATACAAATAACATCATCGGTTCGTCCTCAAGCAGTGAGGCCAGGGACAGAAACAATGCCATGCCAGTCTCATCAGACAATCTCAGGCCATCGATTCCTGTCATTGACAACTTGCATCAACCAAACAATTCACACAGGTTGGTGACCTTTGACATTTTTCCCCCCAGAAGAAACGTTTAACTTTTTACACCCAAACAGATAACTTAACCCCACAGTCAAGTTCATACAAAATTTCAATGTTTTAAAAATTACAAGATTTTTCTTCAATTTTAAATTGATTTTTTAAAAATTGAGCATTTTTATAAAACAATATCCACTAAATCTGCTCACAGTTCTTTATGAAGGGACCCTAGTCAACAGGACGAGCCGTGTTAGGTAATATTACAATTTTTCCTGACAGAGACAATGCTGTTAACGGCCAATACTCATTTTACACCTGAGTATTGAGAGAATGTGAGTTAAGAGCCTTTTCCAAGGACTCAACTATGTGTCTCTGCGGGCTGAGGTTAAGTGTCGTACCATAAAACCACATAGCCACTCATTTAGTCTTGAAAAATACAAGATCTTCTTTCAAGATATCACAGTTAAAATAATTGATGTAGATAGGGAAATTAAAATGTTGTATCGATGGAATGCTTCGGACAAAGTCCTGTCAAAATTTATCACCTTTCAATGTCTAAAGACTACACTGTTCTGAAGAACTTATTTTTTATGATGGATGCATGCTTATTATGTTTTGTCATGAATCTCTCCATTATTTTGGTCAGCTCTATTATGTAAAGCGGTGCAGAGCATGACGGCTGTGGATTTTAGGCACTATATAAATGCATTATTTATTTATTTATTTATTTATTTATTTAGTATTTACAATAGAGTTGTCTTTTGAGGTGCACTATTCTAGCAAAATTTACTTGACATTTAAATGTAAAAGGTAGAATTTTTCTTTAGGGTATATTTTGAGATTTGCTATTGTCTGCTTCACGCTATAGAAACCGAGATAAACTCTGGCTCCTAACTACTACTTTTTAAATGTTTTGCTTTCATTTGTCAATGTAAATCTTTTTTCACCATAATATATCTTTTTTAATCAGTTCTCTTTTACTCTTTTCTGGGGGTCTGAATAGCTCGATTGGTAGAAAACTTGCCTCACAATCAAAGGAACCGAGATCAATACCGGAGTACAGTTGAGATTCTGACTCTTCTTTCCCCCCCCCCCCCCCTCTGTCCACCCAGCAATGATTGGGTAGCTGGATCTGTTAGATCTGGCAGAAAGTACTTGATATACCAGCATCATATCCAAAGGATAGTAAGGAATTGCTATTGTCCGCTTCATGCTAACATGAAATAATCTGATTGCATTTTCATTGTATTCTTCATTGTAAATTCCATTCTGCAGTGTTTATACTCAAGGCACTGCATTTGACAATGAGGATGACTTTAGTTTGCCGTGTGAATTTTGTGAGGAAATCTACCCATCCGAATTGATTCTACAACACCAGGTACATTTTTATGGTTGATCATTTCTATACTTTGGATAGAATCACTATTTGCCATAATTCTAATAATCTTAGAGAAAAAGAAAATACCCTTGGAAACATGTGGGTTCCCATTTCTATTGTTTTGCATGATAATTTTTCTTTCTTTCTTTCTTTCTATTTAAAAAAATAATATTTGTCTGCAGGTACTTTTATTCTGGTGAAGGGAGGGGAGGAGCTATATTTTACGAATCTAATGTACAACTTTTATAATTTTTGACAAAATATGGGCCTTTAAAATAAAACAATAAATTCCCTTTATTCATCCCTAAGGGGAAATTTTTCTTCAGGATCTATTCCAATGGAAGACTGGAATAACCCAGGCATCAGCTGCAGTGCAGTGCCGCAAAGTGAGCTGAGGCTAGGTGACTTGCTCAAGGCCACACAGCACGATGGGTAGTCGAACTCGGTACCTTTCGGGTACAAAGCAATGACTATACCACAGTGAGCCACGCTGTCCCATATTGCATCTCCCTTTCCCATTCATTACATCTCTTGGGGAGAAGGCTTATTATTATTCTAGTACAATTTTCAGGTCTCTTCGTTTTTAGTGTTGATGCAATTTACTTGTAGATATTACCATTATTTGTATTATTGTTTACGAAGGACTTGGGCATTTCTGATAGCTCAGTCGATAGAGCACTCACTTCACACACAAAGGGACTGAGATCAACCCTGGGTGGAGTTGAAATTTTTTTCAATGGACCAAAGGGTAGCAAGCAATTGCTATTGTCCATTTCACGCTATGAAAACCGGGATAAACTTCAGCTCCACAGGTCTAATGGCTTTTAAGGAGTTACACTGGGCACATTTATTGTTCATACTTCTTAACTTTAAAATATTTTAACTTTGTCGTAACATGTAAAAAAAACCCCTAATTTAATCACATTTTGCATGTCTTATTTCTGTGATGCAGGTTGTATGTCCCCAAAACATGACAGCAACACCTCGAGTGACAACCCCAGCCAGTGGTCTAAGGACATCGAGGAGGAGGGACAAAGATAAGGATACAAACCAAGCCCAAGCCGGATTAGTGAACAATGACTTTTCCTCCGCATATTCAACGAGATTTGGTCAATTTGGGGGTGATTCAGGCAGGACAGTTAACAACGATAATGTTGATGAGAACGAAGATGGACCCAGGAGTAATTACTTTAGGGATGAATCGTATAAGACCTCTCTACAGTCAGCCAGTGATAAATATGGGGGAATGACAACAATTAATAGGTACGTCATCTTTGAAGTGACAGTATTCATAATAGGGCTGTGATGAAAAAGTGAATGAATCCCAGATCATCTGAATATAAGCAGCAGATTGTAAGAGTAGGAAACTTGCATCTCGGATCAAAAGTATTCATGAATACTTTAGACCTGGTGAGAATTATTTTAGTAGATGGACCAAGATCTAATATATTTTACATTTAAGCGAACAACAATCCAAAAGAATCTAATATATTCGTAATTATTTAGTAAAAACACCACAAAAGAGTCTTGGCAAACAATAATCATTTCATAGAAATCAAATATCACAATTAATCATTAAGAAAACTATGTACATCATTTTGGTCTCTTTGATGGAATATCAAACGTCAATCTGACATAAATCGAGGTGAAAAAGATAGGGAAAAAAAGATTGACCTTTCTTATCTTGTGACCGCCCGCTCTAATTGCCAGCTACCAAAGTACTACTAACAGACCTGGTATTTGTTGTCATCGACTGAAGTCAAATTTATGGTAAAAGTTACGTTTGGTTGTAAAATTATTCTGTCTTTCAGTCTTGTTCAAGACAATAAGTTGTCTGCTGATTCATGTAGTACCAATTTTCAAAATTCTTGTTCTGAAAAAATCAGAAGAATATTTGATTTTGATAATTTTTTGCCTATTTTCTCTTTTATTCAGAAGTATTCATGAATACGAATTGGTAGTAGGGATTCATGTAACTAAAATCTTGCAGGAAATCACAACTCTAATTCATAACATTTTTTATTCTGACCATTTTAAAATTTGTATGAAAACAGATATCAGTTTCTTAAAGTAAATCATTGCTTTTATCTTCTTTTACACTGCTTTTTTTTTTTTCGTTTATTTTTATTTTCTATTTTTTTTCTGTTTTGATTTTTTTTTTTACTAAGTCACAAGGTAAACAACGATTGATGTAAAGATGAAAAAATATTAAACAAGCTATGAATTCAAAGCTTGTTAAGTTGTGGCTGCTAAAAACGTAAACAAAGGTTTATATGAAACAGTGCCAGATAATGTAGAAATTAAGATTCAAGAGCAAAATCATCCCAAAAATGACTAGCATTCCTGACTTATATTCAACAGATTTGAGGTTCGATTCCCAACCGAGGCAGGCTGATTTTTGGAAATGATTTTTTTCATGCTATTTTTCTTTCTTCTTTTTCTGGCAGTTTCATGTACATGGCACGTTTTTATCTTACTCTACTGCCAACTCTCAGATTATTCACTTTTAATTTGTGATTAGCTTTGAATGATAATATAAAAAACCTGATTGAAAGATTCACTATATATATAAAAATATATATGTATATTGTTTCAAACCCAACGTAAAAATTCAGGGCCTCCTATTTTGCAAGCCATCGCTCTAGTCGCCGGAACAGTAACACCAGAGATACAGAGGAAGAGGAGGAGGGACCACCAAGGACTTATGAACCTGCCAGAACTAACAGAAGTGCTCAAAGGGCCCGTGCTCAACTCAGTCAATTGTTACGGGTAATGATGACATTTTGGTTTGTACTTGTCTTCTGGCATGTTTTGATTCAATTTTATCTAGCATTCGTTCCATACATAATATGTAGAAAATATTACTTTTATTATTTTTCCTTTACAATTACTAAAACAGTTGTTTGAGGAAATGTAGTTCTTGTTTAAAGAAAGAGATATGTGTGGTAGAGAGAGAGAGTCTTAAAATTTTATTCTATTTCATTTATACTGTAGCTTTGCCATTTGATATTTTACCAATTAATTTTGTTCATAAAGCTTTGAGGTGGTTAGCAGATTTTGCTCTATATAAAATCTCAAGTTTAAAACAAAAAAAAATATAAATCAACTTCCAGGATAATGATGACAACAGTCATCATGGTAATGCCAGAAGTCACCACAGTAATGCCGGCAGTCACCACAGTAACAATCATCACAGGCGAGGAGCAGCTGCATCAAGTCATAGCAATAATACAGCAGGTCTGTAAAAACCCCTAATCATATTGGATGTTTCATTATGCAATACTGGCAACAACAATCATTTAACAACCTATAAGAAGTGAAGAATTTGTTCACAAAGATGCCCAGGAAAGTGAAAAGGAGAAACCTCTTTTCTCCAATCTGACAAAACATTTTTAAAAATCAGACACCCCCTGACTTTTAGGTGATCTCTTAAACTATGCTTAATGATAGTGTGCTCTTGGAATCTACAATTAAGGCTTACTTTTCTTGTGTGCTTTTAAGTGTAAATCTAGAATTTTTTTTACTATTCCATTTTTTTCCTTTTTACTGGCGCTGAAATGACCTAAATGTGTGGCAAGCGCTGTAAAACTCTTGAAAACAAAAACAGAACAGACACCTCCATCCCCATAATCCATAATTACAAAAAAAAAAACAAAAACAAAAGAAGAATACACAACCCATCATCGTTAGACTAGCTCTTTTCAAGGGTTATACTTTTAGAGATTGCCATCACATGCCATAAGGGATTTTGTATTCCAGGTTTGGATCACAACTGACTTGGCAAATAGAGAGCTCAGGCAAATTGGGCTGTGATTATATTTCCAACCATAGAGGTCTTAACTGGATCATACAGTTATGCAAAATTACACATATTTGATGTTTTTCATTCGGTTTTTCAAATGTTACCAGGACATCTTTCCCATTGACTTACAACTGAGTGTTATTTGCCTATATTATTCCCAAAGCTAACTGATTTACGCTGTGAATCCTTGCTTGCATCTTACAACACAAACATTGAACATGAGAGGATGAGGATGAAGACATTAGAGTAACTCCATTTTTATTTTTGAAAATATCTGAGAGACAAATTAGAGATCTAATTATAGTAAGATATTTTTTTACTCATTTTGATTTCTTAATTTTTTACAGGGGCTTCATCTTACAACCGAAATCGTAGAGGCCGAGGGGTTGATGCCAGAACAGTCATCAGGGAGGTGAACAGGGAAACAACCAGGTAAAGCCTCAGTGAGAATATTTGTATTACATGATAAACAGTGGGAACTGTCTAATGGAGCTTGTCAGCAAATAATGGCAAATTGTCAAAAAGCAAAGATCTTTTAGTCATCTCACTACAGTTGTCCGGACAACATGCAAACAAATTAGTCATTTGAATGGGAATAGGTGTTTTGAATTATTATTATTAATATTATTAGTATTATTTATTATTATTATTATTATTATTATTATTATTATTATTATTATTATTATTATTATTATTATTTTATTATTTTATTATTATTATTATTATTATTATTATTATTATTATTATTATTATTATTATTATTATTATGCAGCTATGTGGTCTAGTGGTATGACACTCGCTTTCGGATCAGAAGGTCCTGGGTTCGAGCCTTGCTCAGCGCATAGTTGAGTCCTTGGAAAAGGCTCTTTATTCATATTCTCTCACTGTACTCAGGTGTAAAATGAGTACCTGGCCATCAACAGCGTCGTCTCTGTCGAAAAAATTGTAATATCATCTAACAGGCATCGTGTCTCGTTCTACATGTTACGTGTTGCTGTTGGTCAAGGACCCCTTGTAAAGCACTTTGAGCATGTTTAGTGGGTATTGCGTTATATAAAAGCTCAATTTTTTATTTTTTAAAAATTATTATTATTATTATTATTATTATTATTATTATTATTATTATTATTATTATTATTATTATTATTATTATTATTATTACTATTATTATTATTATTATTATTATTATATTACTCTTATTATTATTATTATTATTATTATTATTATTATTAATTATTATTATTATTATTATTATTATCATATTTATTATTATTATTATTATTATTATTATTATTATTATTGTTGTTAAGGAATTATTTTTTTTCCGTTTGATGTTCCAGGGCATCGCAGAATGGTCTCACCAGTCCACCAATGAGATCAAGGACCAATAATAACAGCAGCGCGACCACCCCCACCACAAATACCATTTCTTCGACTACGTCACGAAATCGCCAAAGATCAGATCATGTGTTCAGTCCTGAATTGCGTCCAAAACCAAATGATAATCGGGTAATTGGTTTTGATTTAATTTTAAAACAAAAAGGAAACCTTAGTCGTTTTTTGCTTTGTTTATTTATTTGCATTTTTTAATGATTCACATTTTTATGATATAATTCTCTCTCTCTCTCTCTCTCTCTCTCTCTCTCTCTCTGTCTCTCTCTCTCTCTCTCTCCTCTCTCTCTCTCTCTCTCTGTCTCTCTTTCTCTCTCTTCATCAATAAAGTTGGAGTATCCAAATGAACTGAAGGTGCTAAATCTCCATTGGTCGAGTAAGAGTATTATACTCACAAACTGGTTCAATCATGTGATTACTCAGTTAGTAGTTGTGGTGTTTTAAAAAAAAAGAAGCACAATAACCATTGTATATGCTCAAAGCGCTTTACAAAGCATCCCAAGTGAACTGCAACACTTGATGCAGGACATAACATGACAACTTGTGAGGTGGTATTATGATTTTTTCTTACAGAGACACTAAAGATATCGGAAAAGTACTCATTTTACATCTGAGCTCGATGAGAAAATTTTAATAAATTACTAACTGCACCTAAATGGGATTTAAAGGTCAAAAGTCAAATGTCATACTACGATACCATAAAGAATCACAGGTATTTGATCCAGATGAAAATACCGACTGATTACTGTGATTATTTGTTCTTGTGGAATGACTCTAACTGGGGCATAGTTGAGTCCTTGGAAAAATCTCTTTACTCACACACTTAACCATGCTCAGTTGTAAAATGAGTAGCTGGCTGTTAACAACGTTGTCTCTGTTTAGTGGATATTGCCCTATATTAATGCTCTATTTTTAAAAAAAATGTAACTATTGTCCTATGTGGAGGGTAACAAACAATTACAATTCATTTCACGCAAAATAAAGATTAACTCCAGCACCATGGGACTGTTTGAAAGACAACTTTACACAAGTGATTAATCTAGAGAGAATCTGAAAGTCTAAGGATGATTTTAACTAATTATATTTTCATCATCTTTTTTTTTTGTACAGAGACGTTGATTTCAGTATGGGAAGGATGGTTGTGCATACGTGTTGATCTGTGATACCAGGGACCTCTGTCTAAAATGTTTTCACCCTCATCGTTTCTCGACAAGTGCTTCACATAGTCTCGCTGCTAATAGTATTTGAGTTTGTTATTTATATATTGTTTGAGTAGTAAAATAATGTACATTAGAGCTGCCAGCCTCCTGCCAAAAAGCAGAATTTTAATTTTTTTTTTCATTTATCGACATTTCATTTAGACACCAAATCTTTCATCTTTAAAAAACAAGCTTTTATTTAGCGCAATATCCATATATTCATTTTATACCTGAGTGTGAACAGAGAATGTGAGTAAAGAGCTTTTTCCAAGGACTCAACTATGTGCCACTCAGAGTAGGACTCAAACCCAGGACTTTCTGATCTGAAGATGAGTGTCATACCACAAGATCACGTAGCCGTACCTTTAAATTTAAATCGTAATCCACAATTCTTAAAACACAAAAAAAGAACAAATGAAATATAGCAGATACATTTTTCCCATCATTCATCATATTGCAAAATTTGTCTATAAGATCCTTTTCAAAAGTATCAGCTGATGCATTGCAGTGTCACAAGGTGACCAATAAGAGTTTTGTTTCTTGCCCTATATGAGAAAATAACCAAAGTAGGGATTGGTTATATACTGTAACTAGGCAAAAATTTGATTTGGCTACAAAACGTTTTGAAGACACCTTTCATTTTTGTGGTCTACCTCAGACAGAACTGAATAACAAAAGTCAAATGGAATGGAATCTTCAATTTAATTAATGAAGACATGATGTGGACATTTCAGGTTTCCCCTTTGTCAACAAATCACAATGAGTGAAAGATTAAAGATGAATGAGAGAACGGGGAAATTCATCACAGTTTCTCTAATTTTCTTTCCTGATAGAGGAGGAGCTATGGCTATGCATTTTTACTCATAATGGTCAAATATTGATGAAAAGTTGTCACTGCCTTTTGTCTCATGACTCTCGTCGTCATGAATTTCTGTTTATTTTTTACTAGCATCCATATTGTTTGCAGTGTCGTAGCAACACAAAATTTATTTTTAGTAAAATTAAGTGGAATTTAGAATTGAAAATGGAAAACAAATTGATAAAACATACTCAAATTGGTTGATTGTATTTTGATCACAAATTTTAATCACGAAATTGTTTCTTTTTGTATTTTGTGTTCATGCTGATACTAGTAATGCAGTCGTATAAGAAACCATTTCTCAATTTCTGAATTATAGGACAGAAAAGAAAGAAAAATAAAACCAAACAAAAATAACGCAGATATTTTTTGTCACAAATCAAACATGTTTTCTGAGGTTGAGGTTGGCAGCTCTGTACATCGTTGTACCAGGTGTTGTGTAACTTGCTATGCATTTTATTAATTTATTTTTCCTTCTAATTTTGTCTGCCTGTTTTGTTTATTGGCTTAAACATGGTAATGAGTACGGGTATTCTTTTACGAGTGTACGATTCTGTGAAATGGAAGATTGACTGTTGTGTTTGACTGACAAATTTGGGAGCCTTTTCTGGTAAGAAAAATATCTAGAAAGGTTTGTATGATACAGTGCCAGGCAAAGCAGAAATTAAAATGCAAGAAGAAATTGTCCTGAAAAGTCACTTCAGGCAAGCTGATTTTTTGAGATTATTTTTTTTTGGTACTTTTATTTTTATTTTTGTCTGGTTCTGTTTTCTGCACACTTTTTCAGAATCTCATGTTGTGTTGGAGCATTGTGTTCTCAACAAATAAAACGGGATAAAAGGGAGAGGTTTAAAAAAAAAATTAGTTTTCAAAACATTCTGCATTATGTTTTAACTATTTTTGTCTTTGTAACAAATTTTCAATCAGCAAAACACCACAAAGCAATTATACCAATTCACGGTATATATCATGCACTCTGTATTTTAACTTAATTTTAAATATCAAGGGCATCCGACTCTAACTGTGCTAGTGCCGTGTGCAGTAAAAAAAAATAATTTTTTTTAGTTTATATTAAAGTCCAACTCCTCCATTGTCCTTGTGGCCTACAGAGACTAACCACAATCCTGTTATTTGGTGGGAATAGTCATGTGATCTAAACACACCTGGCAAGTGTTATTGCAGAGACAGTCATTGGAGCAGATCGCTTAAGTTATTGCAGAAACTGTACTGATTAAAAAAATTGTTTTTTTCAATTTCATCTCTCCCACACTTACAGGGTTAGAGTCTGATGCCTTTGATATATACATTTTTTTTTTTTGGGTAATGCCACAATATTTTGGTGAAAAGAAAATTACTTTTGGACCCGTGAAATCAGTTAATTTTCAATGAGGTTGATTTTCCTGTTTTCCAAAAAAAAAAAAAAAAAAAGAATGTATGAGATGTCACAAGTGTCTCATTCATGTGGTAATCTCTTCATTGTATATGGGCGTTGTGTGGTGTATGATTAACAGGCACAAGCAAAGCATTCACACAAGCCTAGTACATCCACTCTCCCATTCTTTTTCTTGTGCTGAAAGTTACATTCTTTAACTGAGATGAAATAAAACGGTCTTGTTGTATTGATTTTTACGTGGAGTTCTTGCTGAAGTTGTTCACTTTCTTAGAAAATTAGTTTTTTAAAATGCATTATATTTATTCATTGATTTGAATTCCAAACCTAACTTTGGGAGTGGGTCTGATATTATATTTGTACAACACACTCCATTGTGTGTCTGTATGCTATATGGGTACTACACACTCCATTATGTATCTGGATGCTATATGTGTACAACACACACCATTGTGTGTCTGTATGCTATATGTGTACATCACACTCAATTGTGTGTCTGGATGCTATATGTGTACAACACACTACATTGTGTGTCTGTATGCTATACGTGTACAGCACACTACATAAATTGATACTTTATGAAATGAGAAGGAATTTTATTAGCTATGAAAATTGTTACACGTGGTGCATTGCTGACAGCTGTTTTACATGTCCATGGTAAGTTTCAGGGGTTAATTGTTATTATTCTAGTTATATTTCCAGTCAAACCAATAAAATGCATAACCTTAGGAGCAAAGTCATCCTAACTGTAATGCTGTCACTTTCATGCTTGGGGAAAATTCACAACATCACATGCTGAACTTTCTGTGAAAAGTATGAACATTAACTCTCTCGAGTCATACGAATGCAAAATCAGACAAATTTGTTTGATTTTTAATCATGTTGAATCGACAGAGTTACTCTGTCTCAAAGATGGTTGAACACTAAATTTACTAAAGTGTGGACCATAAAAGAATTGAAAAGAAATGAATATAATAGCTTTAAAACAAACAATAAAATATCAATTGCTCAAGCAATTTTGTCATTAACGATAAGGCAATATGACAACAGGGGTATTACAAAACAAAAGGTATTGAGTTGAATGTAAAATCTGTAACAAAAATGAATATGACAGCTGCAAAAAGTAAAACGAATTTTATATTAGCCAATATTTCGAGCTCAGATCCTCTGCAAGCCAACAACAACAACAACAAAAAATACATAGAGAAATACTTTACAGTACACAACTCTCTAATGATGGTGTAAAGATATACTTAGTGTCTTTCAGTGAAAGAAGAAATAGACGAATCATTATTTTGTTTTTATTGTTAACCAAGGAAGGGTTGGAGCCCAAAACATTCCTTGCTATGCAAGTTTTGCTACCTGTCTTTTTGTGTCCTTACAGTTTTCTTTTGCATAGGGTTATAAAAAGACCTAAATGTGTTACATGCTAAACTTCTAATACCAACTATTCTCTGGGTCTTGTCCTGAACCAGGTGGTACTGGGTAGGGTTTTCTGACCTCTCATAGTGGGTAAGGAGGCATATGTTGAGTCGTCTGTCCCCTCATATGTGTTTTTCAACATGCTTTCTGTCTTTGTCTTGGAATGAGATTATTGGTTTTGTCCTGGCTGGGAGGGAAACAGTCAATGTATAATTTAGAGTTTTGGGAGATATATTTTTTTGTCTTGTAAATCATCTCTCTGCTATGCACTGTAATATTGTTTTTGTTTTACATAAATAATATTATGTTTTGTAAACATCAGAGTGTGTTCGTCTAAGTGGGGACCTTTGCTTGTGTCAGGATGAGACATTAAGGTGATCTCAAACTAAGTACACTGATAGCGTGCTCTTGTAATCTACACCTGTTCCCCATTTGAACCAATTCCCCTTTGTCTCACTTCTAACTTGGGTGCTTTAATTGTAATTCTAGAACCTTTTACTATCTCATTTTCTTCCTTTGTATTGGCGCTGATATGACCTTAATGTGTTGCAAGCGCCGTAAAACTCTTAAAAGCAAACACAAACCTAGTGGTATATTGGGGTTTTACAGTAGGTACCTATGAAATGTAAGGTTCATGTTGTATTAGGCAGAATATATAAAGGGGTTGTCTGCCTGTTGTCCATCATTTATCATGTCCGTTTATTCTCTATTTTACCATAATGCCTTTAAGGTTGAAGCAAATTATGGAGGAAGTGAGTGTGTGTGTGTATGTGAGAGAGAGAGAGAGAGAGAGAGAGAGAGAGAGAGAGAGAGAGAGAGAGAGAGAGAGAGAGAGAGAGAAATAATCATACATTCCAGTGTTGTAGGGCTTTTAGTTTGACTCCTTAAGTTTTCTTTTGTTTGACTTCAATACGATAAGAAAGATTTTCTTATTTTTAGGTACCATATTTTGACTATTCCAGTATCTAGTCCTGAAATCAAACCAGGCAGGAAGTGTAAGGTCATGTTTTTGGATGATGAGATTTTTTGTTTGTTTTGCAAATCATTTCTCCATTAAGTCGTTTAATGCATTTATTATCATCAAAACTATGCATATGTAACTATCCTCCTGGGTGGGGATCCTGACCTCCCATAGCGGGCAGGGAGGTACATACTGTGTCTTCTATCCCCTTATATCTGTTATCCAACATGCTTTCTGTCTTTGTCTCGGAATGAGATTACTTGGTTTTGTCCTGGCACTGGCCGGAATCCTAGCTGGGAGGGAAACAGTCAAATGCATAGTTATTGTTTTGGGAGATGATATTTTTTTCCTTGTAAATCATCTCTCTGTTATGTATTATTATTTTTATTTTGAATGTATAATGTAAGCATTTGAGTGTGTTCCTCTTTGTTGGATTTTGTGCTTGTGTCTGGATGAGACTTGTAGGTGATTTCAAACTAAGTACATTGGTGGTATGCTCTTGGAATCTACATCTGATCCCTATTTGTTCTCAATTCCCCTTTGAGCGGGTGGTTGGATGGGAGCATCACCCTTGAATCATATACCTATGATGTTCGCATGGGTGTACGATCCGATAGTGATGTCCTTTCTTCATCTCTTTACTAGCCTATCCTGCTTCTTTGGTTTGTGATTGTATTTTTGACAGGGGATATTTTTTTTCTGTAAATCTTCTGCCTGTTTGTTCTTGGTTATTTATAATTTAGCTTATGATATCTTTAGGTTATGATTTTGATTTACATTTGTACTATTTTTGTTAGATTGCTTGTTTTTTTGTTTCAGCGGTCTCTCATATAACCTCAATTGTGTTGGAAGAGACCTAAAGCAACAAACAAACAAACAAAATTCCCCTTTGTCTTACTTTTTCTTGGGTGCTTTAATTGTAATTCTAGAACTTTTTACTATCCCATTTTCTTCCTTTTTACTGGCGCTGAATTAACCTAAATGTGTTGCAAGCGCCGTAAAACCCTTAAAAACAACAACAAACATAACTATCCTCATATGTAAACTATCTCTAGATGAAAACATCTTTCTCTGTCGGGGTCCCAAACCAAAAGTATGGAACAAATTAGATAAAGAAATCAAAGACACCCCGACCTCAGTGATTTTAGGAAACTTTTTAAACATTCCTATTCAGGCAGGCTTTTGAGTTGTAATAGTATTCGCATTTGTGTTACCCATTGTTTTTGTATGTGTAGCGCCTTTGTGGATTCTGTAACGCTGTATAAATGAATGAGTTCACATAACATTATAATTATAGAAAAGGTGTAAAGTGTAATTGTAACCTATTGCCTCACAAAGGTGTGTTTTTGTTATGCTGAGATAATTTGGATGTTAAACGTTGAATTTAAAGTCAAAAATAGGAAACTGTTTATTGTGGACTAAGTGCTTCTGTTGTTTTGGGGTCCTTTGTAAAGCGCTTTGAGCACATTAAGTGTATGTTGCACTATATAAGCTTAAATTTTATATCCAATTTCTTTTTCTTGGGGAGTTGGGGGGGGGGGGGATGAAGTAGTGAATGGTTAAGGCGGTTGCACAACTGTGGCCCAGAAGGTACTGGGTTCGAGCCCTGAGTCAGGCACTTTCTTTTTTTCTTTTCCTGGGCAAGATGATTACTCCCCTATTTGCTTCTTTGGACAACATGGGTGATTTCTGTTGACATTAGACGTTTGTTTGATGGGTTATCTATATTCCTTCATGGAATGCCTAAGCGACGGCATCTTATGATCCATGTAATTTTTTTTTTTTTCCTTTTTCTTTCATTTTCTGGTTTGTCAGATTCCTATTCAGAGAGAAATAATCAGTACTTAGGATTTGAAATTTACTTTGATTTTTATTATGATTATTATCGTTATTTTTATAATTAATTCTTCAGTGCTGATGGTTTTCCTTGGATCCGTGGAAATCCGCGATTTTTGTGTAAGAGGAGGAATTTCCTCCTTTGAAAAAAGACATTTTCTCAATCAAATTTTCTGGCTTTGAGAGATTTCATGTGTGGTGGAACAAAGTGGTGCAGCTTCCCCACTATCCAGAGGATAGCTAGAGTAGTTTATCATCTCAATGGCTCTAAAAGTGGGGGTTAGTGAAGTAAACATGCGGCGTAAAAAAAAAACCATTCATAATTTTCCTCCTTTTTCCCTTTTTGTCACCATCAGCACCGACTCTTTTTCCTTCTGCCTTACACAACCTAGTCCACGGTTTGTGCGAAAATCGTCCAAAAATTTGTTTTGATGCAATTTTTATTTTTCGATTTACTTAATTTGATTAGATATAGATTTGATTTTCATGACAATTTTTGATTTCATAATGATTATTATTATTTTTTTTTAATGTTATTTTTTTAAAAATTGAAGGAGAGCACTCGTGTCACATGCAAAGGGACTGAAATTGATCTCTGACTCTGATGAAGTCAACCCAGCAGTGACTGATTAGCTGGATCTACCAGATCTGGCTGGAAGTACTTTGCCATAGACTAGCATCCTATCCAAAGGGTAGCAAGTATTTGTCCATTTCATCGCTATAGAAACCAAGATAAACTCTAGCTCCATGGACCTCATGTCTGTGAAAGAAACTAACACCAGAAAGGGATTTTAAAGTGAAAATGACCAGAGAAGTGAAATTCTAGTTTTTGTAATTTTAAGAAATCCTATTCATTCTCCTCAATAACCCCCCCCCCCCCCCCTTAAAAAACAAAACAACTTTACCCAGTCTTTATATTTTAGAATGGAAATTCTATTATAGCAGCTAAAGCATCCAGGCATAATACCGTTTGGAGACAGTTACATATGGGAACATCCTGACAGTGTGGATTTTGTTACTTTGTACCCGAAAGGTACTGAGTTCAATTTCCTTCCCCCCCCCCCCGAAATATATGACCTTGATATTGGGCAGTGGCTGTTGCCTGGGTTATTCCAGTCTTCTTTTGGGATAGACCCCCAAGGAAAATGTCCCCTGGGGAATGAAGAGAAGGAATCTCTTCGTGGGCTTCTGAGATATTTCTCAGCGGACTTTGGGCGGTTTGTTTTGTACTGTAGTTTTTGTTTGTAATAATAGTCGTCTGTGAGCAAATTGGATCCTGTGCTTGTGTCTTGACGATATAAATATAATGCTCTTGAAATCCACCTGTTCTCTTTGAACCAGTCCCCTTTAACTTACTTTATATTGGGTGCTTTTAACCTTAAATCACTAAAAAAATTTTTACTATCCCATTTTCTTATTACTGGCGCTGAACTGACCTATAAGTTTTTCCAGGTCTGTAAAACCCAAAACACCAAGCACACAGTTTTTGTAAGCAAAAGGTTCATGCTATAAACCCCTGTCTTGCTGTAACATTGTGTCGTACATACCACACTTTGTGTCAACCAGACAGCTATGTGGTCTTGTGATATGACACCCGCCTTCAGATCGGAAGGTCCAGAGTTCGAGTCCCATTCTGAGTGACGTATAGTTTAGTCCCTGAAAAGATTCTTCACTCACATACTCGGGTGTAAAATGTAAAATGAGTACCTGACAATTAACAGTTAACAGCATTGTCTCGGTCCAAAAAAATTGTAATATCGCCTCGTGTCTCGTCCTACATATCAAATGTTGCTGTTGACCAGAGACCCCATGTAAAGCGCTTTGAACATGTTTAATGGATAATGCGCTACGTATATAAATGCTCATGTTATTTTTAGGAATGAATCCTCTCACCTATACTTTTTCTTGCTTTTGTATAATAATGTTGTATATTATATATTACCTATGCGTACCAATGGGTAAAACCAATGCTGATGTTGTACATTGTTGGCACATGTAATCTGTTACAATCACCGACTAATCCATATATTTTTAGACAAATTTAATCACCAAATGACATGATAAGCTATTTTGGATATTGTATTGAAGCATTTATTGATTGTAAGTAAATACCAAACCTGTCTAATGATATGCCTTGTAAATAAACACACAACGTCCCCCACCAAAATAGACAGTATTTTGTTAATTACTTCGTATATTTTAAAATCTCTCTTCTATCGAGGTGTCTGGGTGGGGTTCTTTACCTACCATACTGGGTGGGGTTCCTGGCCTCCCAAAGCGGGCAGGGTGGTACTTACTGTGTCTTCTATCCCTTGTATCTGTTTTTCAATTTGCTTTCTGCCTTTGTCTTTGAATGAGATTACTCGGTTTTGTCCTGGTCCTAACCGGATATCCTGGCTGAGAAGGAAACACTCAAATGTATAGTTAGTTTTAGGAGATGATATTTTAAAAATTGTAAATCATCTCTCTGTTATGCACTGTATTATGTTTTGTTTACATATTATATATAATTTGTAGACTTTTGAGTGTGTTCCTCTCCGTGGGGACCTGTGCTTGTATCTGGATGAGACTTTTAGGTGATTCATACTAAGTACTTTGATAGTGTGCTCTTACTTGGAATCTACATCCGTTTCCTATTTGAACCAATTTCACTTTGACTTACCTTTTCTTGGGTGCTTTAATTATAACTCTAGAACTTATTCCTTCTATCCCATTTTCTTCCATTTTACTGGCGGACCTTAATGTGTTGCAAGCGCCGTAAAACCCTTAAAAACAAACAGCATTTTTCCAGGTATCGTCTGCTAATTAGTGGTACAATGCCTCATTGTGTAACAAAGTCGAGTAGTGTTAAATATTGATATAAACTCTGGCCCAGGCATTATGACCTTGGGTAAGGCACTTCATATACGTTATCCGTCCCACTCGCCTGGGGGATGAATGGGTACCTGGAGAGACTGATAGATATTGTAAGAATATTTGAGTAAGGAGCCAAGTTACATAACTTGTTTGTTTGTTGAGAAGGGTTTTACCGTGCTTGCGACCCATTTAAGTCATCTCAGTGCCAGTAAAACAGAAGAATTTGAGAGTATAAAATTCTAGATTTACAGCTAAAAGCGCCCAAGAAAAAGTAAGACAAAGTGGAATGATTCAAATAGGCATCAGAAGTAGATTACAGGAGCAAACTATCAGTGCACTTAGTATGACATAAGGTCTTACTGAGAGGAACACACTCAAATGTTTGAAAAATAAATTCAATATTTAAAAAATTATACAATACAAAGCAGAGAGATGATTTATAAGGAAAATAAATATCATGCCCCAAAACTAATTCTACACATTTGACCGTTTCCCTCTCAGACAAGGACTAGGACCAGAGCCAGTACAAAACCAAGTAATCTTCTTATTCCAAGACAAAGATAGAAAGCAACTCGGAAAGCATGTAGGAAGATATAAGACACAGAAAATGATCTCCTGCCCATTATGGAAGGTCAAGATCCTATTCAGAATTTAAAGGACAACACCTAATTAAGGGGGGGGGGGGGGTCTGATCGAGTTTGCCTCATTAAGCGCCCACCCAGTATGAACTAATTGCATGTCTGATAATCCAAATGATCATGGGCTCACTGTTGTGATGGAAAGACTGTCAAACCAATGTAAATGTCAATTATAGTTATAGCAATAATATATCAACCTCATTACTCCAATCAGTCACCTGACATCCTGATAAATAAAAGTGCCTAAGTGAACCAATTAAAATATTAATAATATATTAAAGGAAAGGATGGCTCATACAACACAATAATATTTTTTTAAACAATGATCCGACCCTCTTTGTCAGGGGACAGATAAAACGTGCAGAAACTGATGAGAGAGGGAGAAGTAAAATTTAAATGCAACTTTTTCTCTTTATCTCATCATTTCCTGTGTGTTTTGTCTGTCCTCAGATGAAGGTCAAAGGTCGAAGCGTATATTTGTATTGAGTTACAAGAGCCATATTAACCCTTAATTATTTCTTTACAGACTTCATTGTAGTTATGTGGTCTTAGTGTATAACTGGAAGGTCCAGGGTATGAGTCCCGCTCTGAGCAGCACATAGTTGGAAAAGGCTCTTTACTCACATTCTCTCAATGTACTCCGGTGTCAAATGAGTATTTGGCTGTACAGGGTTGCCTCTGAAAAAAATTGTAATATTGCCTAATAGACATCACGTCATGTCCTACATGTGAAGTGTTAATGTTGGCTAGGGATCCTTTGTAAAGCGCTTTGAGCAAGTTTAGTGGTCATTGCACTATATAAATGCTCAAGTCATTTTTGTCAATCTGATCACATAGGCCCGACTCAAAAACTCGCGATCCATATTGTGAATAACAAACTAGTAAATAAACAAATATCATTTGTAATGTTTTAATAATATCAATAATGAAAACAAGTTCAGTTTTTTTTGTATTTTTTTTTTTGTCTCTCAATATTTGTACAGGCAAATGTGTGAGTAAAATTATAAGGCATTAATAAATAAAAACCAACAACAGACCGTGTAGCTCATAAAAAAGAACTATGTAAGTGTTGAGCGCCGTTGATGTGTTTGTAAACGTCTACATTAATCTCTAGGAGATGAGAAAAAAAAAATAGTAATAAAAATAAATACAAGTACATTTGTGGCCCATCGTATCAACACCGTATTATTTCGGGGTGAACGAAATGAGAAAAAAAAGCAAAAAAAACCCCCCAAAACAACCCAAAAACTGATTTTAAAGTTAAAATGACCATAAACGTAAAATTTTAGCTTTTGTTTTACCAATTGCAATAAAAATAAATAGAATCTTAATTAAAACCAAATTTCATATTTTTATTTAGAGATGCAGAGACATTCAACAGAGCGCTAAACACGATTCAGAAAGCTGACACATTATATTTAATGTTAGTTTGTTTCATGACACATTTGTGAATTTTGCAGTGATGGGCCTATATGGCCTTTGGCAAAAATGTCACCTGAAGTTTTTTGGGTTTTTTTTTTTTGTATTTCGTCAACCCGACATGACACTGTTTTGAGATAGTGGGCCACATTTGGTGAGCCATCCCACATTACAAAACGTTGTGACAAAGTTACTACTAGTCGCCGGCCATTTTTTACTAACTATATTGGACCTCTTTTACATTCTTTTTTTTTTTTTTAAGTTTAAAAGATTTAACAGGAAATACTGACATCGAAACAGCACAAGGCAAAGCAGAAAGATAAATCTAAAATCAAAAATAAAAAATCCGAAAATAGTCCTAGTTGAGGTAGGCTGATTTTTGGGGATGTTTTTATTCTTGTAAATTTCTATCTGCTTTGGCACTGTTTCATACAAGCCCTTTCAAATAATGTTTCTTGACGTAAAAGAGTGAAGATAAAAGTTTTGAAAATGTATGGGATAGCTCACTAGTCCTTAATTGCGTTCATTTAATTTCAAGGGTCATTAGCAATAACATGAATAACATTTTATGTGAGACAATTAATATGACAGTAGGCTACACAAAGTCATGAGACCTAATTTGACACAATTGAGTCACTGTGCAAGTTGAATGATAAATAAACTACACACTGGTATGCGGTAAAAAGGTCATATTATTTTCTATGATTATACTGGTAGTAGATCAATAAATCTACAATATAAACATGACAATAAAAACAAGCATGTAAAAAAACAAAAAACAAACGTTGTTAATTGTTAAATTTAATTGATTAAATTGTAAACGATTCATTAAGTAATATATTTCAAAATAAACCAAAAACATCGTGAATTTCAATCCCCCCACCCCCTTTTTAAAAAATAGAATTGAAGACCACGAATTCTACTGACTCTCAGAAAAATGACCACAGAACTGGATAAAGAAGACCTAATATGTTATAGTTTAATCAGAAATAGACATGTAGTTATCTTTATAAGCGTCACAAACACGTGGGACAGTGGCAGCTATGAGGATTTAAAAAAAAATTACTTTCCTTTAATTCATTTCCCCTTTTTTAGGCACGAATTGCACACAAGTGTTATAAAATGATTCACCTCCCCCCCCCCCTTTTTTTTTTTCAAAACATGCTACAATCTAGTATTTACGAAATACTTTTGTGTAAAAAAAAATTCTTAACTTTTATTAATATATGATTAAACAAATTGCATTTGTCTTCCTTGCGAATTCTACCAATAAGAAAGTAGAGAAACAAAATTGGTCAAGTACAAGCCACTACTTTATAGACAATAAACATAGTAGGAATATCAGCAATTGACAGCCAAAGTCGTGCAACGACAACAATAAGACGAACAAGGAGCACAAACCTAGACAAAGGAAAAAAAAAAAAAACCTCTATAAAAAGATGACAATGTATATCACACAATAATATTTCTTAGAAAACGACTTCAAATCATTCAATATTCTTAGAAAACGAAACTGTGACTCTTTTAGTCCAAATTGTACCATGTGAAATTGAACAGTTCTTCGGCAGAAGGGCGATAACTCAAAAATACATGAATAGTAGCATTTCTTACACAGAGACACCTCCCCCCTCCCCATCTCCCCGACCCGCTATAGAATGAATAAAGTTGACTCTACCCTAGCTATGGTCTCTGCAAATCCAAGACAGCTCCTTCCAGAGCATGATCAGACATTGTATAGAAAAAGGCAAACAGATCTGTGGATTGTATCCCTGCCATTTGGACCGAGTACTATTTAGTGATGGATACCCAGTAGTCCCAAACTAGCTATCTAAATGATGCAATTATCCTTTGACTGGGGTTTTAACAAGGAAGAAAAGTTTGAGGTTTTTTTGTTTTTTGTTTTTAGGGGTTTTGCGGTGCTTGCAACACAGTAAGGTCATATCAGCGCCAGTACAAAGGAAGAAAATGGGATGTACTTTATTTGGAAACTTTCAGAATTTGACATAGACAAAACGTTATGCACCCTTTTTTATAGATCCGTTTTGGACACCGTTATTACTTTTTGTATTACAGCATGGTGTGGAAATGCTAGTATTTGTGACATTAAGAAAACTGATCGGATAATTAATAAAGCCAGGAGTTATACTCACCCAATTTCCAATGTGGAAGAACTGTTCAAGAGATTTTGTCTAAGTAAAATGGATAAAGTTATGAAGGATGGCGATCACCCCCTTCACGAATATATTAAGTTCTCCATGAGGAGCCGTCGCCTTATATCTATAAAAACAAAGACAACACGTCACCTTAATTCATTTTTGCCACATGGTGTTTGAATTTTTAATGCGCAACTGTGATTTAAATTAAATACTATCTTTTAAATATACACACACAAGTTCAGACTATCAAATTAATATATAAAGTGTTGCTATTGGTTCTTGGTTGTATATTTTTACATTTTTGTGCATTTGCATATATTATATATGTATACCTTGTCGCCATAGATTCTCAACTTTGTGTTTACACATTTTCATGCATTTCACGTCTGTAAACGAATTTCCATTTTTTTTTTTTTGATGAATAAAGTATATATTATTATATTATTATTATAGTAAAAAGTTCTAGAATTACAATTAAAGCATCTAAGAAATGGTTAGACAAAGGGTAATTGGTTCAAATAGGAAACTGATGTAGGTTCCTAGAGCACACAATCAAAGTACTTAGTTTGAGATCACCTTAAAGTCTCATCCATACACAAGCACAGGTCCCCACTAAGAGGAATGCACTCAAATGTTTACAAATCATATAGAATATGTAAACAAAACATAATACAGTACATAAGAGAGATGATTTACAAAGAAAAAAATATCATCTCCCAAAACTAACTATACATTTAACTGTTTCCCTCTCAGCAAGGGTATCCGGCCAGGACCAGGACAAAACCAAGAAATCTCATTCCAAGACAAAGACAGAAAGCATGTTGGAAAACAGGGGGATAGAGACACAGTAAGTGCCTCTCTGCTCGCTATGGGAGGTGAGGAAAGCTTAATGTAAAAAAACTGGTTCCTATTTCACTGGAAGTGTAAAAGCACTCTTTGGGAGGACTGGATACAAACCTTGTGTAAATAATCTTCTGGTTTCAGAGCGATGGCATATTATTACCTAGTCTAAATATAATATGCTGGTGGTCAATAAAGATCATCCATCCTCGCTCTTTTATGTCATGTAATTTTTAGAATGAAAACTAAATCTAAACTATGATAAGATAGCATTGTCTTCTACAGAAAAACGTACACTAAAATTTGACTCTTTCCCCCTCACGGAATGGCTTCAGCCACGGAAAGGGCAAAACCAAGTTGTCTCATTCAAGAACAAGGATAGAAGGCTGCAAGACAGCATATCAGGGGAACATCCAGCCCCCCCCCCCCCCCCTTTACTCAAATATTAGCATTGTACAAACATAAAGAAAAATATCAATAGAGTGAAGACTCTCCCAACTTTTAACATCCTGTCTATGCAAATTGAAAACCCAAACCTATTTAAAAAGTGTTTTTTCCCCCTCCAAATATTTGAACCTCATGACAAATAATAATAATAATAATAATAATAATACTAATAATAATGATAATGATAATAATAATAATAATAATAATAATAATAATAATAATAATAATAATATTAATAATAATATAATTATTATCAACAAGAATAATACATTACAATGTCCCACTTTACATAAAGAACTGTGGAAGACAAAATAACTAAAACAGACAGGTATACAAATTTTATAAAGTTTCAAAAATGCATCACAGTAAAATCCATTCAGCTACAAAAAAAAAAAAAAAGCTCATTCAGATTCATATACAGTTGACCTTGAACTCAACTCAATAAGGTCAATGGAACGGGACCAGCCCGATACATTAAAATCAAACCAACAAAACAATGAAATAAAGCATTGAAAACAATCGATCGAAAACTCAAATTAAAAACATCACCGAGCTGGGCTATTGGGGGAATGTGTTTGTCACTGATTCTGTCCCTTTGTTGTGTCTGACACAGTGAACACCAACGAGAGTAAAACTCAAATGTAAACATTATTTCTGTGGGCTTATTGATTTCTGACGATGAACAAAACTCACAAAATGACATATTTCATTAAAACAAAAAGCCACAACTCTGAAATACCAGTTCACTGAGTGTGGGTCCCAGGGTTGCAGATCCAGGAGTAAAAAATTTACTAAACTATTATGTCGATCCCCATCTGAACACTGAACTCCAGTAAAAAGACACGTTTTTTAATGTTTTCTGTTAACCAGGTGGTTTTTTAAAAAATACTGAATTCCATACCAATGAAAAATCTGCAGCCCTGTAGGTCCTTGTATAAATTTATCATTTGGTCACTGATCAAGGGAGTGAATTAGCTAGCAAATGCATTCTCTCAATAACAAAGGCTGTGTACCTCATTAATAAAAAAACCCAAAACCCTGAGGTTTTGCTGCATTCAAATCAATAGAATGTTTTCAAAATCCCAGAAATGTATTTCTAGTTTAATTTGAAGTCTTTAAAATAATTAGTTGCGTAAGTCATGAAAAAAAAGAATCAATTAAAAGTGGATTAAACCAATGTGTACTGATTTGCAGGTCTGATAACCAAAAATGTTATGGGTTCATTGATGCAATGGAAAAATTTTCAACACAACTCCAAATAATTTCCTTCACAACAATGTTAAATCAAGCCCATTATTTCATTCAGTAACCAGACCTGCCAATATATGCACCTTGGATTTAACCCTTTACACGCAGGAATTAATCAAACTCTAACAGTTCATGATATCTTAACTCTTTCGTCACAAAGCACATGAAAATGATACAACTTTTGCCTCAATGACTCGAACCGCCCAAATCAGATAATTGCTCTCTTATAGTCTTATAAACATTAATTTATACTGCTTACTCTGAAATAATATATTTTAAAAAAATTTCGCCAGAAAACTGGTCCTTTAAAGTATCGATAGATTAATACATTTATCAATCAATACTTAAAGGATAAGCTTTTTGGCCAAAATTTTAAAAATGTGGTTTTTCAGAGCAAGGCAGTAAACTGATTTGAATATTTAACAAAAATAAATATAAAAGCTTTTAAAATTTGAAAACATTATAACTGAACATTTAGAGATCAAAACCCTTCTTCAGCCAACAATAAAATTGTTTTTATAATCGTAAAATTATTTGTTGCCAGCTTACAAATTGTGGTTTTGAATCCAAAACGGTCTGTGTTCATTATTTTTTTTTTTAAGCTTATATATTCATTTTTTTCCATTCTTTTTACAATCCACAGTTTCTATCAGCTTAGTATAGCTTATTATTTACTTTGACTTTAATCCTTTATAACACTTATAGAGAACACTACAATTTATAATAAATTCAAACTCCGCCAATTTTGGGCCGAGAAGCGTACAAATAACTACGCTAATTAGTATTAAAAAAAATAAAAAAATTAGTAAAGTGTGAGTAATTTAAGTTCAATAAAAAATGGAATGTTACATATTTATAAAACAAACTAAAATAACTGTTTGTTTTTGCTTTTAAGGGTTTTACAATAACACATCAAACTCAAATAAAAAACAAACATAAAAACAAAAAAAAAAGAAACACAGATAAAATTTGTAGACGGTGCATGAGATGAATAAAACAAAGGCGTCTCATTAAATAAAAATTCAAATTACAATTACAAGAAATGTACAAAAATGAATGAATAGCAGCTTTTAAAAAAAACTACTAAACATGTGACGTTTAAGGTTGAAGACCCTTCTTCACCCTATCACAAAAACAGTTAAATATCAATACATCTTGTTAAGTTCTTGACAAAAACAAGGGTTTTGAGCCCGAAACATTTCATTTTTAGTATTTAGTTCTTTTTTTTTTTAAAGCTGTTTTTTTTTCTTTTGTACACGACTTTTTACAGTCCACAGCTTCGAGCTGGGAGCTTAGTATTCATGTAAAGTCATGATTACATACAATTGATTACAATGGAGATGAAGATGAGGTAGCCACCGAAACATCTTGGTTACTTTAAAATGGACTCGATGCTCTCTCAAGACAAATTTCGGATACAAATGGAATTTTACTTTATCATTTATCCGACATATCGTTGTAGTCAGAATCTCATATAAAAATCCAATTAATTGCAATTGGGATTCTGGTTTAATTCAAATTCAGTGAATTAAAAACTTCCAACGTTACTTGAGGTGACATTCATTGTTTAAAATGTTTGTTTTTTTTTAAAAAAGATGATCTATAAATACAGATGATGGAATATACAATTCAGCTCCAATGAAGGAATAATATGTATGGAAAACATAATAAAAAACAAAAAACAAACAAAAACCTCAGAAAATGACAAGAAGCAAGGTGAAAACAAGCATTCTTTCCTTGAGCAAATACAAATAAACCCCTTCCAATTTTAATGAATTTTAATTCAAATAAAATCTAAATAAGAGTGGGTTGTAATAGGTTTCATCTCAAAATGACTCTGATATGTAAAACAGATTTTTTCTTAAAGACAAGTCCAATTCAAGATGTTTCTAAACAGGATACAAATCTTATCTGTATTGTTCATAGCTGATATGAATAAATCATGATAAACTGTCATTCAACTTTCAACTAAGTATTAAAAAAAAAAAAAAAGAACAACAAAACATACATGCAGTCCAGTTTGCATTCACGACTTCAAATATCAAATGACCTAAATACTGATACTTTTTCCTACCCAGCAAAGGACTTCTAATTAAAAAATATTTAGGTCCATCTATAAGGTAAAGTTTGCCTTCCATGCTGCCACACCCCTCCCCATCCCTTAAACCAATATGCAATGCATATTTTTCCACTCCTTGACATCAATCAACAGCCATAGTTAAAGGCCGTAGACAAATAATAAAAGAAAACAACTAATTAATCCAGACCATAGATCTATACCAAAATGAGATGAGCAATAAATAGACTTTGGTTTTCACAATTGAAAATCATAGATTTCATTTTTAAGATTGCTGGGTAAAAGTTTTGACATGAAGTTCCTTATTTCCTTAAATAAAATGTTTTTTTATTATTGGTTGTGTTCTTGTGTGCATCCTGTATTGACGTCAAAGGAAGCCTTCAAATTAAAAACAAACCAAAATATTCCTTGCACAATAAAAGTGGTCTAAATCGGTTATTGTCAATTCACTCAAAATCGCTATGCGCAGACCTGTGAGTGGCAGCCAACAAAATTGAAAATTTTTAATGAAATGTATTGCAACCAAGTTTTGATTTAATATGCTTATATTAAATGCAAAATGATGACGATGATGATGATAATTAAAGGTGTAAAAAAATTGTGGTGATATTGTCAGAAATTTTACTAGTCTTCTACTATTTTGATTGCCAGAACATATTCATTGAATTTGGATATGTACTGGACTATCTGTATGCAATTGTAGATAAAATCAAAAGACATGATCATGTAAAACATTGACTCAACAGACACAGATAATTCATTCACATTCATTATAAGGTTTTGATATTAAAAAAAATAAAAAAATTGCAAGAATAAGGTTTTGTTAAAAATTCAAAACTTGAAAAAATCTCATCTTTGTTTGTTTTGTTTTTAAGGGTTTTCCGGTGCTAGCGACACATATAGGTCATATCAACACCAGTAAAAAGAAGAAAATGGAATAGTCAAAATATTCTAGATTTACAATCAAAACACCCAAGAAAAAATAAAACAAAGGGACATTGGTTCAAATAGGGAACAGATGTAGATTCCAAGAGCATACCATCAATGTACTTAGTTTGGGATCACCTTAAAATCTCAACCTGAAACTAGCACAGCATCCCACTAAGAGGAACACACACAAATGTTTACAGAATAAATAACTGACAATACATAACAGAGATATAATTTATTAGGAAAAAAATATGATCTCCCAAAACTATACGTTTGACTGTTTCCCTCCCAGTCAAGGACTTCAGCCAGGGCTGGGACAAAACTAAGTAATCCAATTCCAAGACAAAGACAGAAAGCAACTCGGAAAACAGATATAAGGGGATAGAAGACAGCGTGACCTCCTGTCCACCATGGGAGGTCAAAGGACCCCACCCAGAATCTCATCTTTATCAATATAATATTTGTTTTACATTGACGTCAAATCTCATAGATCGTTGTATTATTATTATTAATTAATGAGACTATATCTTCAACAACATTTATCAATGTGTAAAATAAAAAACTTGAAAAACATGTAAAACTGAAATCATCACCAACCTAAAAATTCATCCTTGAAAAAAAAAGATGTGTACCAATAGCCTCTAAATGGTCTGGTGTCCAGATGATTTAGATGCTGAAAATTGAAGTTATCGTTATAGTCTAGTTCCTCATGTTAAGTGTTGCTTTTGGTCAGGGACCCTTTGTAAAGCGCTTTGAACACGTTTAGTGGATATTGTGCTATATAAAAAGCTGAAGTCTTTTTTTTTTTCATGAAATAGTCAAAAATATGAAAAATGTCGTCCTTCGGAGCCACTAGGCCCATGGACCTGGAGTTTATCGTGTTTAGAAGTTTCTTTGTTGCTTGAGAACAAAATTATTCTCTTTTTATTATTTAAAACCAATCTGACAAATTTGACAGTAAGCTTCGGGTTTTACAGAGAATAATATCCACTAACTGTGCTCAAAGCACTTTACATGGTGTCCCAAGTTAACAGCAACCTTTAACATGCAGGATGAAACAAAACGCCTGTGGCGTTAATACAATATTTGTTTTTTTCGACAGAGATAATGTTGCTACTGTCAAGGAACTCATTTTACACATGAGTACTGTGAGAAAATGTGAGTAAAAAGCCTTCTCCAAGGGCTCAACTTTGCATTGCCCAGAGCAGGACTCAAATTAGGCGAGTGTCATACGTCATCAGCATCTGATAACAGCAAGTAGACTTGATCAAAATGAATTCAGCAAAACCCAAATTATAAAAACTTACATTGTTGGTAATTTCGTAAACACAAGTTAATATTCTCACACATGTTCAGAATTGATAAGATAAACAATCAGGAATCTCAATATTTATCACTGTGTTGGTGTAATGTATTATGACTTCCATCAATAGAATGAAAGGTGACACCCAAATGTTTAAACAAATCAAAACTAAGCCAATCCCTATCATTGTACAATTAGATTTTTTTTAAAAACAAAACGCAAATATCACCAATATACATAGAATGTGTTTCTGAAATTAACGAATTGGAGCACCCGGTGAAAACCAAAACTGGTATACCAAGCAGTGTGCATTGTTATTCAAGGATATGGTTTCGTGTGAAATGTGTTAAAATATGACTTATCAGCTGCAACAAAAAAAAACCAAACATGGTAGTATCAAAAGATTTTTATCATTTGAATACAAAACAATTTAGGAATTAATATCGTTTTTACCGTATCATTTTTTAACCCTCCGTCTCCTGCATTAGATAAAGTGAAGTAAAGATAATTACCCAGGATTACAAAAGCATCATATCATTGAAATATTATACCTCAAGGACACATTTATCTATAAATAAACATGGCTGCAAGAATGGTTAGGTAAAAAAAAGCCTGAAATATGTTAACAAATTCGCATGCCTGAAACTTATTATTCTGAAAAATTTCAGAAAGCCAAATCCTGTTCATCCGTAATTTTATAGTTTTATCATTATTATTTTTTTTTTTTTGCTTTTTTTTTTCAAACTGGGCGAAGGATATGGAAATTGGTAAAAAGCCAGAAAAAAATTCAAATCTATTTCAAAAAGCCTGAAATCCAGCATTGATGAATAAAATGAATTTTTCAAAACTTCCCATGCCTTAAATGAATCAATGTATCATGTTTTACTCCAACTGTAACAAATTTGATTGTAGAAACCATTTCAAAGCTACCCAATTTGGTTACCCTTGGTTTGTAAACTTTAGATATTAAAGAATGAACGATACCACAAAACAATTTAAAATAAGTTATGCATGCCATTTAACTCAGGATGAGAGTATTCGATATCTCATTTTAAAATCTCATGAAAAATTACTTTTAATATACTAGGTAGCTTTTTAAATTATTCCAATATTCCATTACAAATGTATAAATATCATGTTGATAGATAGCACAACCATCTGCACCTTTTGCTTTGAAGACATTATCATAATTATTCATTCTTACGAATTCATAACAACAACAACAAAAAATAACTACACATGAAATGAATTTATGGATTATAATCCACTACAAAATCAATGTAGAAAATTATACACAAATAAATGCTTTTACTACTGAAGACGATGGATTCTAAGATTTACCATAACAATTTAAATTCTATGACAATACTTCATTTGGCTACACCTTCATGGTAAAAGCACACAAACAAGTTTTGTCATAGGAATGTTTGCGATTAAAAAGATACAGCATCAAAATGATAATTTAAGGATGATAATTGAGTAAAGAAGAGCAATTAGTTTTTTTTTTACCTGCTGTATTTGTTTTTATTTTTGGTTCAAAGATTGAGTTGATTAATGTAGAGAAGGCTTGACTGTTTCTGATGACAAAATATAAGTAAATTACAGTCCACTCCGGATAATCGCAACTCGGTTAATTGCAACTTTCGGTTAATCGCAACATTTCCCAAGAAACGGAATTAATTCTATATAAAAGTCACTGGTTAATTGAAACAAACTTCGGTTAATCACAACAAATTTTCGACCTCTAAAGGAGGCAAATTCAAGGAATCAATCAAACAAAATCTCATGATTAGATTTCAAAATGGGTTAAATCATGACGAGTTGAAGAATCGAGAGTGGGTGGGGTTTAATGCTACCGTTGTATGTCACCACTATATTACAGACAAAAGAGGGCAGGGCATTGCAGTTCGGGTTTGTGCGGTCGTCTGTGACCATTAGATAATATGAGGCGAGTGGGCTGGGCTTGGTTTAGACAACAGGTAGACGATAACAGTTGTGATAATGGACTGAGCGATGATATCCTTTGTTTTGTGATTGACAACTGTGTATTGTGATCAACGGGTTTGGTTAGAGCTTATTGTCTCTCATCACGGCTAATCTCTTGGATTCTTACAGATGTCGAGAAAAAGAAGTGAAAGTGAATCCAATCTTAAGATTTCTTGCCTCAAAGCTGTTTTTGCTTGTCAAAATCTATACAGGGTTGACATATTTTTTTTATTCCAATCAAATTGCTCAGTTTGTGGTGGACTAAGAACAATGTTTACAACAACTGGTCTGAGTTTACCATATTTGTGTAAAATGTTGCAATAGTGGACAGAAAACTCAACTTCGGTTAATCGCAACATTTTCGCTGATCCCAAGGTGTTGTGATTATCCGGAGTGGACTGTACTTTCAAAAATTAAATTATTGCACAATGAGTTTTGTGAGTTGTTTTGTGAAAACAATAATTATAAAAAATAAAGACATTTTGGTTGTAATGACAAATTTTTGGTTGAAACAAAATGGGGGGAAAATAAGCTAGATGGAATCATTTTTTAAAAATAAAACAAAATAATAATGATGACCAAAATATAGTTTTAAAAAACAAATCTCACACAATGAGACAAAAAACCTGATGCGAGACTTATGTTGTCTTAGATAGAAAATAAAAACACAAAAAATAATGAATGGTAACCTTGTGTTTATGCTGTAGGCAAATGTAAATCAGCAATTTAATCAACTTTGCCATCTTTTTGTTAAATGCTCATGACACTAAAAAGAAGTGACAAAATCTTCACTAAAACATCTATAAAATATCCAAGTCATCATTGTTTAAAACTAAGCAGAGCGAGGCAATTGAATAAGGCAATGTGATGTAACTGCTAAGTCCATATCTATTCTATTCTTTCTGCATTTTCATTATTTTTCTTGAGTAAGATTATCAGGTAGCAAATTTGTCAATTCAAGAAAATTGGTGATTCTTAATGACAATTTATATTAGAAAGATAAAATCAATGATGTGTAATTTAGGAATACCAAAACTAAGGAACTACAAAACCATAGAATCTAATCGTACATGGGGCGCCGTGACGTGCCTGGTGGATGAGTGCCTCCTTTGTCTGTGAAATCATTTGTTTTGACGAATTAAAAATTTCTGGTATAAGATTCTTCACTTTTAAGTGCTCGTTTTAAAAAACGATTGACAATGATAGAGATAGATTGATAAATAGATAGGTGGATAAACAGAGAGAGAAAGAGAGAGAGAGAGAGAGAGAGAGAGAGAGAGAGAGAGAGAGAGAGAGAGAGAGAGAGAGAGAGAGAGAGAGGAGACAACAGTATGCTGGCTATGCCTGTACATCTGTTTTTTTCTTACTCTCCAGCTTGACACTTAGACAAAATCCACAGTACCATTCAAAATTCTTAATGTGTATAAAAAAAAGTTGGTGTCCTATTGAATAAGGTTGTCAGTGTTAACACGTACAGGGGTGTCAATCATAAGATCAAACTTTATTTTCATTTATTAAATGGAAAATCTGAATTAATTCATGATTTCTATTGGCAATTGCTTAAAATAACGTTTGAACCTGGTTTTAACAAAAACATGTCGCCGTGTTGTAAACTACGACAGCAGGTTGAAAAAGGATGTTTATCAAAAGATGATTCTCATGGATTCATTTTTGCCCATGTCTTTCTTATTTTTAAAAAAGACGTAAAATAAAAGTAGGTGAAAAAAAAACAACCCCCAACAAAACATAAAAGTAGTGGTTCTAACAAAAATTTATGCCTCTTTGTCGATAACCACTAAAGCAGGTTTAAGGTTCCCCACTCAGGAGTGGATGCCCACTTGTATTCATTCATATCATCTATAATGAGAACAAATACTGTGGTCTATAGAATCTTCAAAATTAAAGTAACAGACTAAAAAGGAGGAGGAAGAAGAAGAAGAAGAAGAAGAAGAAGAAGAAGAAGAAGAAGAAGAAGAAGAAGAAGAAGAAGAAGAAGAAGAAGACCAACAAAAAAAAAGTAGGTTAAAAAGAAGGAAACATAAAGCAGTTTAAGATAGGAGGAGAATGTATTCATAATATCTATAAGAAGAAAAATGTAGATAGAATCTAAATTAAAGTAACAGACAAAAAGAGGAGAAGAAGAAGAAGAAGAAGAAGAAGAAGAAGAAGAAGAAGAAGAAAAGAAGAAGAAGAGAAGAAGAAGAAGAAGAAGAAGAAGAAGAAGAAGAAGAAGAAGAAGAAGAAGAAGAAGAAGAAGAAGAAGAAGAAGAAGAAGAAGAAGAAGAAGAAGAAGAAGAAGAAGAAGAAGAAGAAGAAGAAGAAGAAGAAGAAGAAGAAGAAAAAACAACTTCTCGTGCAGCGATGATGTGTCACAAAACAGTTATCATAACATAAGTGACCACCCTTAGAAAAAATGACTCCACTATAACAAAGAAAGTATTGGACTGGAACCCTCAAGGCAGAAGATCAAGGGGAAGGCCACGGGGAACATGAAGATGAGTTAAAGAAGCTGATATACAGAGAAGTGATATAAAAACGTTATCTAGTTCAAGATAGAGAGGAATGGAAACTTGTTTATGTGGCCTAAACTTGACCCAGGGTGAAAAAGGCAATGATGATGATGAACATAAGTGACAGTCGACCATTAAGGCAGCCCTAACTCTACTTTGGAATTAGTGGACAATAGTTTGTAAATCGTGGGCTGGGGATTAACTGGTTCTATCTCCATATTTCTTCAAATTAAGAAAAATTGATTTTGATTTTTTTTGTTTGTTAATAACTACATATAAAATTGAGCCACTCTTTTTTGAGCTAATAGCCTGATAATAAAATACTTGTCAGAACAAGCCGTTCAAAATCTGATTGCTATGCATGTGATGTCTCAAGATATTACAAAAGTAGAGATAAAAAGTTAATTCTCAGCCCAGGGAAATGTTGATTGCAGTTTTAAATATTTATTCACATTCTCATCTAATTTTAAATTGCAAGAATTTCCTTCCCAAAAATGGAAGGACGTGACCCCAAGCAACCAATCAAATTTGCGTATAAGTAAAATAAAGTGACATTATAAAAAGATGGCATCATATTATTATTATCATTATAATTGATACACACAAATATCACAAAAAAAAGTGAATCAACACTTATTGACAGTGTAAAAGACAGTTTGAGCATAACAGTCCAGTCCATAGGAATCAGTAAAGTTTTGCGTAATCTTGTAAAATGAAAAAAAGAATATTGTTTGAAGTTATAAGTTAATGCAAACTTAATTCCACACAATATTTTGATGCTTCAAAATTGGTAAGCATTGATAAACGTGTTGTCCCAAAGGAAGAATTCTTGTGAAGGGTTTTTTTTTTATCGTAAAACTGGAAGATTTTCAAAATGATAGCCTGGCCGTCCCAATGCTGCACAGTAAATGTAGATAAAATGGTAACCTGGAAAAAAAAAATGTAGATCAAGTAAATATAGAGATGATTTGTAATCCATGTAAATACAAAGGAGGGGAAGGGGGGTCTGGATAGCTCAGTGGGTAAAGCACTCGCTTCACATACAACTTAATGGCTATATCATTTGCATTATCTTAAAAATAAACATGCAAAATGGAGCATAATTTCATTTCATTGTATTCATATTTTATGTTAATGTTTGTGAGGCTGCGGAGGAAAGTTTACAGCGAAAATATGTATTCTTGAAAAGAATATAGGCATTAAATAATCCCAACTATTGGGTAATGTTTGTGGTGTAATGGTAACACATTTGACTCATTCATATTCAGGAGATCTGATGTTCAATCCCAACTCGAGGCAGGCTGATTTTTTTGGGGATTATTTTCTTATATTTTTCTTTCTGTTCTGTTAAGCACTGATTCATACATTCTTTTTTTCAATTGATCTTACACCAGTGCCTTCTTCCAAATTTTTATCTTATGCTAACTTCCAAAATGTTATCTTACACCAGTGCCCACTTCCAAATAAACCAGTGCCTTCTTCCAAATTTTTATCTTAGTGCTAACTTCCAAAATTTTATCTTACACCAGTGCCTACTTCTAAATTTTTATCTAACACTAATGCCTACTTCCAAATTTTTATCTTATACATATTAATAATAGTAGTAATAATAATAATAATAATAATAATAATAATAATAATAATAATAATAATAATAATAATAATAATAATAATAATAATAATAATAATAATAATAATAAGCATATTTGAGCCAAGGTCAAAAGGTGCCAATTTTTTTTTCTCAAAATAAAAGTGACATAATAGTCCATTCATGTTTCTATATGTGTAGCAAAAACCCTGTATTTCATGAATCAAAGGCCCTTTTTTAAGGTCTAACGCAGCATAATATCGTCAACAATGCCTATAGGTTGCTGGTGTCACTTGTGACCGGTGACACCAAAATGAGACAAAAAACTCAATAACCAAATGATTTTTGTTGAGTATCAAACTTTTTTTAGTAAGTTATAGACAAAAAGACACAATCAACAACAATCATAGTACAATAACATTACCAACTATTGGAGAAAATGTTGTTTTTTGGTGTCATCGGTCACAAGCAACATAGAATGCAAATATATTATTTCATAAAAATGTTTGTACATTAACAACAACAACAATATTGCATATGCTTATTACCAGCAATGTTTAGAAACTTTTGGAATAAAATGTTGGGAAATGATGTGACCAAAGCATATCTTATTTAGCGACATTGTGTCACTTGTGACATTAGACCGATGACACCATTACTTATGTCACAAGCAATACCAAATTGCAATTTCGACAATATATCATTAATTTCGCTCAAACCAGTGTAATAACTACAGTTAAATATGGAATTTAGTAATATTTCAGAAACCAAAGACTTCAAAAATAGAAATATAGAGCATCTGAATGTGACTTGTGACATACGACCGGTGACACCATTACTTATGTCACAAGCAACACCAAATCACACTTTCGTCCATAATATATCATTATTTTCAGTCAAAAAAGCACAATAACATACTCTAAAATGATATTCAAAAATATTTTAAGAAACTAAATACTTTCAAATTGGAAATATACTTAGAAATTAATAATAGCATTGTTGCTATTACTTTGGTCAAAATCGGCACTAGAACGCAATTTTGCCTCAATAAATCATGAACAGCAACTGAACACATGTAATATAGCCTGTTAATGTTATTCAATGACATATCAAGCTTTGAAGAACATGAAAACAGAAATACATTAGAAACTTCAAACTTAAGTGTCACCTGTGACATTTTAACCAATGACACCAATGGTCACAAAAAGTACCAGAAGTCACACAAACAATAGATAAATATCAGCCATGGTAATGAATTCATGTAACCATACGGTAACATCCGCCCTACTGCTCAAATCTGCTAGTTTGTAGTAATTAAGTGTGTTAATAAATCAAATCAAATTTCTTGACAACCCTTCTTTTATCTGGATTCGTCAAAAGCTTGAGTTTTGTCTTTTTCTTGATTGATACAACCCTGAAACATAAAAAACTAGAATTACAAGGAAATAATTAATTGTGTCAAAATCAGTCTCAGATTAGATGTCATAATATCATATTTGTAAATAGAATAACAACTGAAAACATAATTTTTTGGTGGCACTTTGTAATATCCAATATCAAGTGTTGCTTGTGACAATGTAAAATAGCGATGACACCAAAGTTCAACTTACCTTTTCTGCCTGGAGCCACGCTGGAAAGGCAAATGAAAGTGCTGCACTTCAAAGACTGGTAAGAAGGGTGGATCAAAATTGCGAATCGCCATTTAACGAAACAAACTTCCATGTGTTCACGCAAGCCGTGTTGCTTGTGACAAATGACACCAAATCCAATAAACCTCAATATCGGCAAAACGGTATACATTTACTCCAAGATTTGAGTTCAGATAGTAAATCGATGCTTTTTCCTCATAATAAAACATTTTATAAACATTAAACATGAGCTTTAAAGTTTCGTGTCGAGTCTTAGTATTGTGCTGTGTTTGATGACACCAAAGGTCACAAGCAACACCAACTTTTTAAGAACTCTATATGAAACTTAATCAGATATGTAATATACTGCAATTGCGTTTAAAAGTAAATTTTGACTTTATACTATTAGTCAAATTTCAATCACGTGAGCTAAAACATCACATTTAATTTCTACACGATTTCTAAAAAGGTGATGCGTTGACCTCGTTTTACGCACATGCCAAACAGCATTCAAATTTCACTTTCAAGTTGTTTATTTCATATTCTGTTGAACAGAGCATGTTGAGCTATCTCATTTTATCTCTTCTTCATATTATCAATTGATTACAAGCATTAACCCAATGAAAACAGCCCATAATTAAGTAAAAATAAAATTTTCTTAACACTGGTATCAGGCGGGCACCTTTTGACCTTGGCTCATTTATATAGCGCCTTTCGTCGAAACCTCAAAGCGCTTTTAAAAAAAACAAAAAAAAAACAAAAACAAAAACAAAAAAAACCCAATTCAACCAAAGTAACAAAACAATTAAGAGCATAAAAGGGCATCAATGCATCATCAATATAAATGTCACATACAATACATTTAAAATTCAATTAAGTAAATATTTCCTGAAAAGATATGTTTTCAGGGCTTTTTTGAAAATGTCTATTGAGCTCGAGAATCTCACAGATTGAGGGAGATTATTCCAAATCGTCGGTCCGAATTTCATAAGAGACCTATCACCAAAATACTTAAGTTTAGTTTTAGGAGATGCTAACAATATTGAATCGTGGGATCTAAGATTTCTCAGAGGTACGTATGGTTGGAGTAAGTGTTGAATATAAAGAGGGATAGAAGACTCAAATACACCAAAGCAGATAAGGGCTATTTTATATTCAATTCTAGCCCGGACTGGCAGCCAGTGGAGGATTCGAAGCATGTCCTTTGTATCATCATAATGAGATTTTCCCAGGACTAACCTAGCCGCACAATTCTGTTCTCTCTGGAGCTTGTTTATTTTGTTATTAGGGACACCAGCGAGCAGTGAATTGCAGTAGTCAAGACGTGACAAGACCAATGCAGAGACAATTATCTTCAAGGTGTTGAAAGGTAAAAACGACCTCATCTGTGATATTCTACAGAGCTCAAAGTACATACTTTTCACATTATTGTTTATATGCTGATCCACAGACAAAGAACTATCCAGAATGACACCTAAATTTTTAGCCTTTCAGAAATAGAAATATCAGAATCAGATATAGTTAGAGTAGGATTTGAAAATTGGAAAGACTTTTGCTGAGTTCCTATCAAAACAACTTCAGTTTTGTCTTCATTCAACAATAGCTTATTTGAAAGCATCCAACTTTTGATGGAGTCACAACAATTTTCTAAATGACAGACAAGAGAGGAGAGATCATGAGGAGAAGCAGATTTATATAGCTGCGTGTCGTCAGCATATATGTGGTAATTAACAGAATGGGAGCGTATTACACTGCCTAATGGTAAAGTATAAAGGGTATAAAGGATAGGACCTATAACCGAACCTTTCGGGACGCTATATTCCATATAGACATCGTTAGAAACTTTGCCATTTACACTCACTGCCTGTGATCTATTGGTGAGATATGATTTAAACCACGAAAGAGTAGTACCAGAGATGTCAAAATCAGAATAAAGCCTATCACATGCCTATCATATGCTCCTATTTTCAAACTTTTTACTTTCATATTTCAAAATAAATATGCTCGAAGAGAAAAAGTAAGTTGTAATAAAGTCGAATGTAAGCTTCATTTAGATTACTAAAGGCAAATGAGGTGGATGTTTCAATCTTCTGTTTTTATCAACAACAAAGAAAAGTGATGAATTAGAGATAAAATCATCCAATGAATGAGAGATGATCCATATTTCATTTTAATGTAATCATTTAATAACATTGTGTTTTCTAAATTCCTTACACAAGAAAAAAATCTTTATTATTTAGAACTCATATTCCAGATGCTCTACTTGTCTAAAATATGTAAATGGCAAAATTTGACATGTGATTCTTTTAAACTCCACTAAATTTTTTTAAAAACTTGTGTAACTTGGCAGTAATGTTAGAATTTATGATCACTTTTACTGATAAGCTAAATTTGAATTTAACAAGAAAAAAAGTTTTAAATGTACCTCCAGGGATGATACACAGAAAGCCGATGAGGCCGATGATAAGACAGTGATAACCTGAAAAGAGTGGAAAGGGAGGGGGGAAGAGATTATATCATGAAAACTAGTAATAAAGAACAATTATTTCAAAACCTTGTTGTCTTCATTAAAAAATAAAATAAAAAAGGAAACACAATTTATATCAATGCAATGCTTAGGACGATAATGTTAGTATATTCTTTTTTTCTTTTTTTTTAAGAGGAATTACACCAGATAAGAAGGAAAGATAAGCATTTAAAAAATAGACTTTATTTGTACTTTTTCCTACTAATTTTAATATGTTTAATCGCTTTATAAGGTCATTGTTATATTCTGAAATTTTAAAGAGATAAACATTATCATTTCACAAGAATTATTACATGGTAAAAATTTACAGAACAAATTTTTCTTTTAAATAAAAAAATTGAGCTCTTATATTGCGCAATATCCACTAAACGTGCTCAAAGCGATTTACAAAGGGTCCCTAGCCAACAATATTTAACATGTAGGACGAGACATAACAACCTTTTAGATGATACAATAATTTTTTTCTGACAGAGACAATGCTGTCAACAGCCAGGTACTCATTTTATGCCTGAGTTTGGTGAGAGAATGTGAGTTAAGAGACTTTTTGAAGGACTTAACGATGCGCTGCTCAGAGCAGTACTCGATCCTAGGACCTTCAGATTCAAAGGCAAGTGTCATATCACTAGATCACATAGCCGCACAGACCATCCGTTCTATTCCAATTCAATGAACATTGTGTGTTCTATTTGGATATCTGATTTTATTTCATTACACAACTTTATGGAAATTGAATAAAGAAAGCACAGTTACCTCTTTGTGGTGTGATCGCAATTACAATGCTTGTGATAAGGAGTGCTGAAAATAAAACAAAAAAATGACGATGGTGACAATAATAATAATAATAATAATAATAATAATAATAATAATAATAATAATAATAATAATAATAATAATAATAACAACAATATCTGCTTGTGTTTGTTTATTTGTGTGAGAGAGAGTGGGAAAGAGAGAGAGAGAGAGAGAGAGAGAGAGAGAGAGAGAGAGAGAGAGAGAGAGAGAGAGAGAGAGATACAGAGAGAGCAAGAGAGAGAGAATGTGTGTCTGTGTGTTTGTGTGTGTGAGTGTTTAGAAATTTTAAGAAGTTTGTGAAACTTATAAAGTTACATACAATTACAAAATACAGTATTTTGTTACAAAACCTTTAAATAGTTAGAAGCTTCTTTTTCTTCTAATTCTACCGTTAACATTAACACATTAAAACTAAAACGTATTCCATATAAATGGACACTTACCTAAACCAAGAAGCGACAGCAAACCTGATGCCAGGACTATCCTCCAGTTTTCAAGAACTTTGGGATGTCTAATCCAACTGAGGTGGACACAAAAATACAGAAAGGAGGAAGGTTAAAGAATTTTCATAAAACAAATTTTTAAAAAATTACAATTGACACAATCAGACGTTGACTTTTAATCATGTAACAATTGACATTTAAGGAGTTGACTTCTCACAGGACATAATGCAGACTTGCCTACTATTACGAAAAAGTCATAGAATTACGAAATTCTGGTTCCAATCTCAGAACTTCATGAGCATCTTTAAGTCATCAAAACTTATATAAAATAAAAGTTGGTGCCAAACTAAGGATTTTAAAGTGTTATTTAATACCTGTGAGGGTAAATTATTGATTTTTAAAGTTAACTAAAGTAATTCCAATTTTTATCTCCTAAAAATTACGAATTTTTTAAATATTCAAGTACGCAGGTCTGCATGTATGTTATCAGCTTTATGGACTAAAGTTTTCTCAAATATGAAAATGCGTAGAGGAATACCCCTGAAAGCATGACACTACCTCTCTCAAGACAAAATAAAATTATATCTGCCATAATAATCAACATTTTACATTTCATATTGGTCAACTAGAAACATTTTACCTTTCACGATGGTCAACAAGTAACATTATACCTCTAATGTTGGTCAACAAGTAACATTTTACATTTCATGCTGGTCAGCAAGAAACATTTTACTTTTCACATTGGTCAACAAGTAACATTTTACCTCTAATGTTGGTCAACAAGTAACATTTTACCTCCAATGTTGGTCAACAAGTAACATTTTACATTTCATGCTGGTCAACAGGAAACAAATTATCTTTCATGTTGGTCAACAAGAAACATTTTACCTTTACCTTTCAAGGATCAACAACTGACATTGCATTTTACATTTCAAGTTGGACAACAAGCAACCTTTTGCTTTTCATGTTACTCACTAAGTAACACTTTATGTTTCATATTGGACAACAAGTAATATTTTACCTTTCATGTTGGTCAAACGAGGAATCTGAATAAATGGACTGCCTGTCACAGCTTGTCTGGTGGTTGAGAAGAGCGCGCAGAGAAGTTGGACGGGGTGCACTAAGTTTTTCGTTGCCACTGAAAACAAATGACAAATATATAAAGAGTTTATGTAATAATAATTACACCAAATAACATTAGGAGTAAATATTACGGTAAAAAGGGACACTAATTAATTTAAAACTTATTATTTATTACTATCACTATCATTATCATTTTATATTATTATTATTATTGTCATTATTATTTTATCATTATTATATTATTATTATTATCATTATTATCATCATTATTATCATCATCATCACCATCGTTATTATTACTTTTATCATTATTATTATTATTATTATTATTATTATTATTATTATTATTATTATTATTATTATTATTAATATTATCATTATTAATATTATATTATTATTATTATTATTATTATTATTATTATATAGTAGTAGTAAGTAGTAGTAGTAGTAGTAGTAGTAGTAGTAGTAGTAGTAGTAGTAGTAGTAGTAGTAGTAGTAGTAGTAGTAGTAGTAGTAGTAGTATTCTTCTTACTATTATCACTATTATTATTTTCATCATCATAATCATCATCATCATTATGTAATGCTCAAAAGTTAATATTCTACATTGTAATCAAACCAGCTTTTGAACGTTGGACAGATTATCAGTGAGGGCAATTTCTATTATTTTCTATTGAAATTGTGTGTCTCAGAGAGAGTAACTGATACAAGCTGAAATGTTGTAAATTGGATGATAAATAGAACCAGGTATATAAGAGCCTGTCAGCTTAAAAATCATTAAGAATCAAAAACTTTACTATGTAATGTCAAGAAAGGGGGGGGGGGGGTGTTCTGAATCTGAATGTTACTCAAAGTCGACTCAATTCTGAGTTTTTGTATTCGAGGGTGGAGAGAGTTCTTGAATGTAACAGCCATGGTTGGTGTTTAGGCTGAAGAATTTTGATAATCTTTACTTGAATGTTTATAAATATATTCTGTTCACACATGATTCAGGAAGAGCATTCCAGTCTTAGATACTGCAGGGTGAAAATGAAAATTTGAAGATGTTTGAGTTTGTAGATTGGTGTTTAAGAGTTTTTTAGTGGATTTTTCTTTGAATGTGTGAATTTTGTTGTATGTCATGTTGTTCAGGTGATATGGCTGTCATTTTGTTTGTTAATTTTTAACATGAGAGTAAGTCGTTGTTCTTTCCGTCTGTCTTGTAATGGAGTCTATCCAAGCTGTGTGATTATATCTGTTATGCTGCTATGGGGTAGTCATTGAAGACAAACCTGGCCTTTATATCTGATTGTAGGTGTGGGTCCCAAACTGTACAGGAATAGTCTAAGATTGATCTTACGAGTGTTAGGTAAGCAGTTTCTTTTAGGTTTGCATGACAATGTCTGATGTTCCTTTTGATGAACCCTAGCATTGAATTTGCTTTATTTATTATTTTGTTGATGTGTGCTTGCCAATTTGGGTTTTCTTATATAATGACGCCTAAAAATGGATTTTCTGTAACTTGTTCCAATGTGTGATTGTTCAGTGTATAGTTGGATCTAAGTGGTGTTTTGCTGCAGGATATTTCCATCTTACAACATTTTTTTTATTGAAAAGCATGCACCAGGTGTCTGCCCATTGTTCAAAATTTTGTAAGTTTGCTTGCAGTTGTATTTGGTCTGATGGTGATTCGATGTGTCAGTAGAGAAGTCAGTCATCTGTAAAGAGCCTTATTTGATATACTACATCTTGGGGAAGGTCATTTATGTGGCAGAGAAGAGTATTGGACTTGTCCTTCTGTAAGCCATCCCATTTCTGATGCTGTCCTGTAACTACTAATAATACTATTTCTTCTTCTACAACTACACCTACTAACTACAACTACTACTATTACTACTACTGCTACCACCACCACTACTACTAATACTATTACTATTGCTACTACTACTACTACTACTACTACTACTACTACTACTACTACTACTACTACTACTACTACTACTACTACTACTAGTACTACTCAGGCCTGTAAATCGTCCTTTCCAAAATTGTCTGAAATTTTCTTTTGACCATCGGTTCCCTTAACAGACTGATAATTTATTGTTGACTTTGCCTTCGAGCCAATGAAGGTCGCTCTCATGACCTACAACTGTGCCTCAATGATTTTTTTTTCTCTTGCCAATGAAGTAAAGTTAAGAATTCAGAGGGAAGCTGGCAGAACAAAATAAAATAACAAAACAAAGACACCCGTTTCTGTTCCAAATTAACATTCCAAACAAGGACCATCACCAATCAAAAGTATGCTCTATAGTATACCTCAGACATTAAAGAAGCTAAAATGAAGTGTCAGAGAGTAGAAACACTGCTGAAAACATTAGATCTTACCATTCATCATGAAATATACAAGAATACATTTCGTGCCTGGAAGACAGCAATAAAAAAGGCAAAGACCTCGTTTTCTTTCAAAATTTGAAACTTCCAAATCCTGCAAGCAATTATTTGGCATCTGTAATGATCTACTTGGACGTGGAAGATGCTCTTCATTACCATTTACAACCAACGAAAGATACTAATTAGACTTGCCAAACAAATTTGTCAACTTTTTTCAAGACAAAATCCATAACATTCATTCAGAACTAGATCAGCATGAACCATCTCCAGATACAGATACATTCTGTGGTAACCCTTTAGACAAATTTAAGCCAGTTTCATCAAGTTTCGTAAAAGAATTGATATGGTATGATATGATATAAGTCCAGATTTATGTAGGCTTTTACAGCCTTTTATCTGCTCTTGTGTATTCGTGAACGTATTTAATTCAAGTCTCTCAAAACTGGGCATGCCACATAGTGGAAGGAGGTGTCTGAATTTAACTTTACAAACAGTATTTTTCTGTTTCACAATGAGCATCAAGACGGCTCTTGAATGCCTGCAATGAAGGGGCGTCGACAACTGTTGCAGGCAGGCGGTTCCATTTGTCAACTATCTGAACTGAGAAAAAGTTCTGCCTAAGGTTTAGAGAACACCTTTCCTTGGAGAGTTTGAATCTATGTCCTCTGGTGGTGTTGGTGGAATCAAGATTTAGAGGGCTCATGCTAACAGAGTATAAATTATGTGTGTATTTGAACACTTCAATTAGGTCTCCTTTGTCTCTCCTATACTGCATGCTAGGTATTCTTATCTTTTTCAGTCTTTCTGTGTATTCTAGATCTTTGAATCCAGGAATGACCCTAGTTGCGCGTCTTAGAACACTTTCTATGAGGTCTTTGTCTTTCTGCAGTTGTGGTGCCCATGATCACACAAGCCCCCATTAAATCCTGCGATCTTGATCCCTTACCAGCACAGCTTTTGGCCAGTTCCATCTATACATTATTGCAACATTAAACATAATGTACACATATTTATTTGAATGTAACACTATCTGAGGGTACACCCTTCCCTCAGACAGACCAAAAACTTTACCACAAAGAAATCTGACGCTTTATATTATCTAACATACCAAATCAGATTTAAATCCCTTCCTAGGCTGGAATGTGAAGAGGGATTCCAGCCTGACATCCTTACATCAGCCTGTACTAAGCATAAAAGTATCAGAGGAATGGGCTGAAACAGCCTAGGAAACTTGGGACTCGACAAGATAAGCCCAGTGGAAAAATATACAAATCAAGTAGCTATGTTTAAGAGCTCAATGGTGTCATAAAACAAAATCGGTTAATATATACATTAATATTTATAAAAACAGATAAATCAGACTAACTTTTATTGTCAAATATACGTGGGACTGGAACTTGTTTTTTCTTATTCATTATTAATTTTTTGTGAAGGTTATCCTCCTAGACAGCTATACAAGCCATTAATTATAGCTGTTTACTATTATCATTTATTATGTAAGGGGGAAATCATAGGCCTTGATGACCTCTATTCATGGCGATTCTAAGAGTGTAGAAGCTGACTGGCCCATGTAAAACGCCTGAGTGGTCGGGAGCATTATCACTTTTTGTTTTTTGAATTAAAATTTAATCTCCCTCTTTAACCGCACATTACAATCATACACATTTGAATCAGCATCCACTTACTGTTCATTTGAAATCTTCAAATCTCCTTTATTGTCATTGTATCCAAGTCCCTGTAGATATCAAGTAAAAGACATATTTGAATGTCATAGCTGCCAACCCACCAAGCTTATTAAGAGGGAGTTTTGGTCAGAAAATCAGGGAGATTCAGAAAAAATCAGGGAGATACATAAATGTATAAATCTACATTTCAAAAGAAAAAAGACAAGCAATCTCCATCAATGAATGTCTCTGGCAACTACTAATAAACTAAACATACTTGATATCAAGATACACTATGACTTGAAACAGTTTTAGAATGACCAACAATTGAGTTTAAAAGTTTTAAAAATGATTTAAGTAGTGTTTACAAAGCTATTTGCATACTGCACGATAATTCGGGAGATCGGTGTGACCGGCGGGAGCGCGGGAGACGAACTGAAAATGCGGGAGTCTCCCGCAATTTCCGGTAGGATTGGCAGCTATGGAATGTGAATCGTACAACATCATAACGATGGATTTAACTATTCAAAATACTGACAATTGTACAGTTGATATTTTTCAGCCCACATAATTTAAAAGAAAACCCCATATCCTGCATTCTTATTGTTACACACATGAAAACGTGATTGTGTTGTTTTAGATTAGATATTTAGCAACCAATAATATCGTGGGGTTGTTTCCACCTTCTTTAAACTTTAAGAACTGCTTAAGTTTTACAAACTCAAACCCAGCCGACTATCATAACAAAAATAACTTATTTTCATCAAAAGCTTTGGAATCTTTTTTAGAATAGACTGCACACCACAGGCAGGTCAGCAAAAAAAAAAGGAGAGAGAATTGGAGAGGACAATATCCCATGATGAATACCAACAAGCAATGTAAAGGTAAAAGCTTACTTTGAAATCGTTCAGCTGAATATTTATATCCGTATTTTGAACTGCATTTGAAGTATTGGTGTTGGTTGAACCATACGCATGCATTGGTTCTCCGTTGTTATCCATTTTCACCACAATTTCAGCTAAAGATTGCAGTCTACATCATAAAAACACAGGTTGTTTGTTTGGCAAGGAGAGCAACAATGTTACGATCCTTATCGCTTACAATGTATACTACTCCGCCAGTAGAGATTACTTTGGAAAAAAATGGATTTGATGATGTTGGCTTTTGTTGATAAATATTTTGCTTATGAATATTTTGATGGTTTGGTTGTCATATTGATTAGACTTATGTGGAAAAGAACGTCACAATTTGGTTTTAAAGACTGTAAGCGAAAAATCAGCTGTAAAATAATTTAACTGATTCTATGCACAGTTAAATGACATACCCTATCGTATCTTTGTAATCAACAGAAAAACACATTCAGTTTTCAACTCGATTAGATCTTTCGATTAAATGTTTCATTTGATTCGATTTAAGGACATAAATAATCTGTACGATTAAACACACAAAAAAGAAAAGAAGAAAAAAAAGAAAAAGAAAAGAAAAGAAAGCGCACTGACCAGAGTGGAAGAAGACGAAAAATATATACTGTACCATTACAGGTCAAGTTCAATCAAGATTAGAAGGTTTGTTTACATATGCGTAGTTTCGATTTCAGCAAAACGTAGCTTTTTGATCGTTTTCAAAATGCCAATGAAAGTTGGTGTGGTAGGGTACGGCCATTTAGGTATGATAATGTGATGTATTTTTAAAAGGTGGAAATGTGAGGAGAACAACTGAAAACGGTGACAAATATACTGCTTTGAATCTTGAATAGACGTCTAGTCTAGTCGAATTGACTTGAACTTACTTGTTGATGAATCTAACATCTGAACTGAATGATGATTCACATTCACTTGACTTTGATGCCATTCGATTTCAATGTCGTCATTCATTTCATTATTCATGATCGTTGAATCATTCATTGCCGTTTCCATTATAAATGAATTGTGTATCTATAATAAAGTTGTCCCTTGTCCATGATGTTGGTATACAGGAGATGTATTTTGATTTTGTTAATTGATAGGCTGTCATTATTCCCAGACGCCGGTCTGGGGATAATGAAAATTCGTTATCCCCAGACAGGTGTCTGGGGATAACCAATTTTTGTTATCCCCAGACAGGTGTCTGGGGATAAAGAAAATTTGTTATCCCCAGACGCATGTAGCAAGTGGGCAGAAAGATTTTATGCAAAATGCCAAACTAGGCGTGAAAAATACCAAATATTCTGGAAAAAATACTAGTGGTTGTGTCCCAAAACAGTTAATATATTAAGTGATATTTAACACAAGATGAAAGTAAATAGTGATCAAATGTCAAATCCAGCTCTTTTAAAAGAATTATTTTAAAGCAAATGGATCAATGAAATTTTTTTTGTTACTTTGATCTGAAAACGTCAAACTGGCAATTCGACTTTTTATTTTCAACCAGGAAGAAAGTTGTTAATCATCAAATCTGTTCATAGTCCACCAACCATTTAAATTTTCACTACCTACCTACCTGTTAACTTTATTGATATTCTCTTGTTTCTATAATTTGCTCATTCTGGCCACAATTTTGGGGATTACCAGGAATTATTTTTTATTTCGCGGACGAATTCCTAGGCCATGGCGTTGTTCGCCCCAAAGCCCAAAACCCAAAACTGACACCTGTTATTTTCCTGTCTTCTTCGCACAAGACAATATAATTTAGTATCACACGTCCACAAAACTAGATCCAAAATCATATTTTTACTCGAATCAGAGATGAAAATAACTACCAAAACAATGAAGCAAAAATGGTGGAAATATGTTTAGCTCATATATGAATTTAAGATATTCTGATATCGGTGTGGATAGACAGCTCAGTGGGTTAGGCCACCTTTCATTTTACTCCTTTTAGCTGCATAGATTCGAACCAGTCGCGCCCCCCCCCCCCCCCCTCACACACACACTTTTTTTTTTTACTTTTTCTCTCTTTCTTCCCAATTGATGTTCATTGTTTTCACTTTTGTTCCGAGTTCTGAGCAAGAGTTTTTTTAATCAATTGAATTTTTTATTTCTCCGATAATATTATTTCATTATTTAATTTGGTCTAGATCTATTATTGTTTTTTTTTATTTATTTTTTGGTCAAATGATAATATTGATAATATAATAATAATAATAATAATAATAATAATAATAATAATAATAATAATAATAATTAATAATAATAATAATGTAATAATTGTTATTATTATTACTATTACCATCATAATCATTATCATATTATTATCAATAATAATATTATTTTTTATTATTAATACTCTTATTATCATACTATTATTATTATTATTATTATTATTATTATTATTATTATTATTATTATTATTATTATTATTATTATTATTATTATGTTATTATTACTATTATATTATAATTGTTATTATTATTAATTAATTATTATTATTATTATTATTATTATTATTATTATTATTATTATTATTATTATTATTATTATTATTATTATTATTATATTATTATATCTATCCTCTATCTGACCATTTGGTCGCTCTCTGAATATTTCTGTTTGTTTGCTTTTTAATTATTTATTCTTTTTAGACACTATTTGAGATCGGAGTGGGGACGAATATATTTGCTAGAAACTAGAAAAAAACCAAGAGAGAGAGAGAGAGAGAGAGAGAGAGAGAGAGCGAGAGAGAGAGAGAGAGAGAGTTTAATATTTTTTAAAAAGAGGTGGGGGGAGGATCGATGGGACATTTATCCCTTTCAACGTTCTGTAAAAAGAAGACGGAATTGAAAAAAAAAAAAAAAAAAAGTGACGTTACCAGGATTCGAACCCACAACGTCGATTCTGGTCAAACTTCCGGGCAGACGACTAAACCATTCGGCCATGACACCCACTTCGAAGTCGACGCATATTGTGTATATGTAGTAACAACTGATTTTAATGTTGGTTAATTTTATGTTTTTATAGATATTTTATTAACTTTCCTTATTTCTATGTGCATTTGGAAACATTCCATATTCTGGAATGTGGATAATTGTTTAAAAGAGCGGAGTTTCAAATATGCGTCTGGGGATAATGAAAATTCGTTATCCCCAGACAGGTGTCTGGGGATAACGAATTTTTATTATCCCCAGACAGGTGTCTGGGGATAATCACAGCGTAATTGATAATGAATGATTGCGTTAAGACTAAAGTTAAAGACGATGGATGCTAACGACTATAATAAATGGTATTATAATTTAGTAGAGACGTGTCCAAAAGACAACTTAACTGTGGAATCAAGTCTATATTATATTTCTTTTTATTTAAACTAGAAGGCTTTCCTTCAGTTTTGGGGCATAAGTATTAGTATCTATCTGTTAATAAATAAGCCTCGCTGAAACCGCTGAGGAAATATTGAAACAAATATGTTCCCCGAGCCGAAACCTGATGTGTTATTGTTGAGTGAGATCTTTATCCTTTTTGTGATAATCCATGAGTTGTTGCACCTACATATATATTTTCCCCCAGTTGTTCCGCTAGGCAATCAATAGGAAGTTGCTCAATGTAATTTTGTATTTTTTTGTAAATTGAGTGGGGTTTGTTGGTTGATGGCATACATTTCATTTTCATGAAACATTTGGAATTTTTTGTGAAAACTTCGTCAGTAGGTGGGTTGGATGGGCTGCTAGTTTGGAAATGACAATACGTTTGGGATGTACGAGTCAGACCTTCTCATAATTTTGTATTTTCATGTTGAGTTTGTCTAGTTGGTTGGTCGGTTAGGTAAACGGCAATGGAAATTGATGGAATTTGTTAGTCTATTGGTAGATTGGTTAGTTGGTTGAAGGCTAATATTTCTCAGTTGCTCGTTTTCTTCTTTAAAAAAAAAAAAATTTTGATAAGTGTTGTGTTCTTAGATCATTAATTAATAAGACGTATTATTCCAAGAATCAACAAACCAAATAGTTACAGTAAAGAACATTTATTAAACAACATAACATAAGATACATGTGTACAGGATGACGGTTGGGTACAGAATGACTCTCAACAAGGTAGTAACCAGAACAGACGCTAGTTGTGAACGATACTACATCAGATGGACGATACAAGTTACGATACTTGAATACAATAACTTTCATTCACAACAATAAGTTTGTTCGATGGTCAGCAATGAACTTGGGTGTAACATTATTGTATATTTGTGTTTCAGTCAATTTATACTCAGTTTGGTTTTGTTTGGTTATGGCAAGCCGTTTTATCAATTTTGGATGGATTTGTTGATGAAAAAAATGCCCTCTTTGATAATATTACAGTGAAAATAATCTGACACAGATGAAGGCTTAAAAGATCTGATCAAAGCGCTTTGAGGTTTCGACGAAAGGCGCTATATAAATATGCTTATTAATTTTATTGTTATTATTATTATTATTATTATTATTATTATTATTATTATTATTATTATTATTATTATTATTATTATTATTATTATTATTATTATTATTATTATTATTATTATTATTATTATTATTATTATCTGTTCATTGCTTTTTAGAGCGGTTATTTAAGATAACGAGAGGTGTGTGTGTGTGTGTATAATAATAATAAATGACTGTAATTTAGAATGTAAATTACATAGAAAGATGTCTGAGGGCTCTTTTGGGATGTCGTTGTAAATTTATGTTATCTATTTAATATTCTGATACTAGTTAATGGCTCTAACTCTAATGGTTTGTTTGTTTTTGTTTTCCAGGGCAATATCTTGTATCTGAAATTCAGAAGCGATCTGATGTGGAGCTTGCTTTTATATGGAATAGAACTTTAGAGACACTTCAAGGAAAAGTATCAGAAAATCTTATATTAAAAGATTTACTTGCCTTCAAAGAGTAGTAAGAAATGCCTGTTTGAAAACACACCATCCAAATGTTTAATCTGATTCTTTAAATAAATCATACTGAATTGTTATAATGAAGAATGCAAGGAGTAAGGATAAAAGTCCATTTATGAATTATGTCTTAGCATGTCTGCCTGTGGCCATGTAGTAATATGCCTCATTCTGCAACAATAACATTATTGAGTATGGTTAATGGCCAGGTATGTGACACAACAGGAGTCGGGTAAAAATCAAGTCATCCATCACATCCAGTTTACATCTGACCTCCGAATGTCCCATTACAACATGACTGCCAATATGAGGGTTCTCTCACTAATCCAAAGTGACCATCTCTCTCTCTCTCTCTCTCTCTCTCTCTCTCTCTCTCTCTCTCTCTCTCTCTCTCTCTCTCTCTCTCTCTCTCTCTCTCTCTCTCTCTCTCTTTTTTTTATTATTTTTTTTTCTTTACAGTTTATCTAGTGCGCAGGTTTTTTTTTGTTTGTTTGTTTGTTTTTCCTTCTACAGTTTCACATTGGACTCTATCTTCAAGTCCAGTGTGTCTTATTATATAATAATATTTTGATCGTTTTGACTGTCTATACTTATACATTTAATTATAGTCTATACAGTGCAGCACATAATCTTTTTCCTTGCTCGGACAAAATATTTAAGACGATCTATCCATGAAAACGAGGAATACATGAAATTTGTACAAAGAAATTAGAGGTATTTATAAATTTCATATATTAAGATTTGTATGAGGAATCTGTGAAAACGAGGAATAAGTAATGCATACTGCACTGTATCTTCCTCTACGTCTTCGAAGTCTACAAAAGTGATGATTTATTTGGTTTTTCTCTTATCAATGTATTTATGGCTAACTACTTTCTGTTTACAGTGAAGCTGATTTAATTGTCGAGGTTGCCCATCCCAGTATTACACAGAAACATGGAGCTGAATTCCTGAAATATGCTGATTACATGGTAAAATCATTTTTAAAAACATATTTTGTGACCTTTCATTGTATGTTAATAATGGGAGATTAAACTAGATATAAAATGACGTCTTCAAATTTGTATCAGTTTATTACAGCCTCAGAATCACTGCTTTTAATGTACTTCTGTACCACAAGACTGGCATACTCTAAAAAAGCATGTATTTACAATTTTGGTCAGAAAACTCGTCCTTCAATTATCAATCGATAAAATGGACCCAAAAACTCTCAAACCTAGGACTTCGCTTACCATACCCAGGTGTAAAAAGAGTACCTGGCCATTAACAGCATTGTCTCTATAGGAAAAAAATTGCAATAGCCTAACAGGCGTCATGTCTTGTCCACCATGTTAAGTGTTGCTGTTGACTAGGGACCTCTGGTAAAGCATTCTGAGCAACATTTAGTAGATATTATGCTATATAACTGCTCAATTTTATTTAATCTTATACTTATAAGGTAGTTGGAGTCATATTATTACCCTTGATTATCAGAATTTGATTGTGGAACATAAGATTGGTATTGAACCATTATAAAAAAAAGAAATGTTGTCTTTGAGGAGCAAATATTTTTTTATATTACATTTTTGACCTACAACATCTATTTCAACAGGTCGGTTCTCCAACAGCTCTGGCTGATTCCAATCTTGAACTCAGTCTTCGAAATGCGGCCAAATCTCATGGATTGTACGTTCCATCCGGTGCCTTTTGGGGTGGGGAGGACATTCAGAAAATGGCAGACAGAGGAACGCTGCAGGCTTTAAAAGTAACAATGAAAAAGCATCCAACATGTTTCAAATTGAATGGAGATATTGAGGCAAAAAATAAAGCTGTAACTGATCAAGCTGTGACCTTGTATGACGGTATGAATTGGATTAGAGTCTGTTCTTTTCACTCTCTAAGAAAATTGTAAACACTGTTTTCTTGGGATTTTTAAAACTTCCCGGTAGCTCAGTTGGTAGAGCACTTGCTTCACACACAAAGGGACTGAGACCGATCCCAGGTGCTATCGATATTTTTTTCTGCCCCCCCCCCCCTGTCCACTCAACAGTATTTGAGTAGCTGGGTCTGTTAGTTCTGGTGTAAGGTACTCTGTGATAGACTAGTTTCTTATCCAAAGGGTAACAAGCAATTGGTATTGTCTGTTTCCTGTTTCACACTATAGAAACCAGGATAAACTCTGGCTCCACGGAGCTAATGCCTCTTTACCATCAGGTTAGGCACATACCATCAATCTATCAGACAATACAGTCAGGAACTGTTTGTGAGCATTCTCTGCTGAGGGTTTCTAACATGCAAAAATGCACACTTTTGCAATTGAATGTGTTTTTTTTTTCTCTTTCCGTGTCAACTCACAACCATAAAACCCCGATTGTCATGTTGCAATAGTCAAGTTCAAACACTTGATAAAAGGAGATAAGATCTCCATGATTTTAAAAATTACAAATTTATTATCAGGGTGAGAGGGGAGAAGACATTTTTTTTTAGTCAAAGGAATAGTATTTTTAATGCTTGTTTTAAATATTTAATTTCGATGAATAATATACCATGGCATTATATATTATTTGCATGAAAGACTTGAATGTATAAAAGTGGACATGTCAAACGAATGTTAATAGGAAAAATTCTACTACGAATCTTGACTATGACTTTTATTTGTGTGTTAGATATTTACGATTCAATACAAATGGGAGATTAGGTAAATATTAAGTTTTGTAAATATGCAATTTTTTTTTCTTTCCTTTTCAAAGGATGTGTGAGAGATTTATGTCCCCTTGCACCAAATAATGTGAATACAATGGCGGCTGCAGCCCTAGCTGGCCATAACCTTGGCTTTGATAAAGTTCAAGGATGTTTGATTTCTGATCCTCAGTGAGTATAAAACATGGATCAATATGGGAAAATTGCAAAGGATTTGGTCAGTTCTTATCAAATATTAAATATGGCTATAGCCGGTAGCATTCTCATAGTTCTCCATGTGAGTATTTAAAGATGATATGCATATAATTTTATAAATATATAGCATAGGCTCAAGATATGAATTATACTTCACCATCATCATTGTCATCATCATTATCGTCATCATCCATAGTAATAAGTACAGTAATTTATTTAATTCTTGTTTATTTACAATGATATGATTATGTTGGTTTTGTTACTAATATTACTAAGTAATTATATCTTCATTTATAACATATATATATATATATATATATATATATATATATATATATATATATATATATATATATATATATCTTTATATATATATATATATATATATATATATTATTATTTAAAATA
>NC_088362.1:34093881-34136381 GCF_034508935.2 Berghia stephanieae
GCCAGTTTTCTGGAAACCCCGTATATCGTCAGTCTCTCTCTCTATTCTCGATTCATCCAATAATTGCTGACATCTTAAATACGATGGCGGCGATTAGCCACTAAAAAGTGGCTGTTGTCTGGTCTGCTCCTAGTAGTCTGTGGTTATGTGTGCCCGTTACAATAGCGGTCAAACACATGGCCCATCTTGCCTAGCACCTAGGTGAGAATTGAAGCAGTTTCAATGCTGTGTCAACTCCGTGACTATAACAAATTGCCTTTTTTAATTGTGCCTAGGGCGATAACGATTAACACATGGCGATGCTGTGATAGTAGGTATTGAGAATATGTATTGATTTATTTACAATCCTGGGAAAGTTGAGGGCGATTGAAATATATCACTACAACCGGATCCTCCAGTTTCTCCAATTATGATGGTCCAACCAAGCAGAAACTTAAAAAAAATTTCAGTCGGTACTTTCTTTTATCAATTTAGTTTAAAATCTGTCCACTTTATTTTTGTGTGTGTATTACTTACTCTCAAATGCAATGACAAGTTATACCAACTATGCTTTACTAGAAAAGTATTCCACTTTGATACTTTGAAGCTGTACTCAAGGTAATAAATGGCTTATTCGCGCAATTTTTCAGTCTTAAAAAAAAAAAATCTGCCAGAAGGCATCCCTGTAGACTTCTTTCTTTTTCTTCTTTAAGGCGAATCCCCTTTTGGATGTAGCCTCCCAAATGCTTACTTACTCCTGGGTGGGGTTCCAGACCTCTCATAGTGGGCAGGGAGGTACTTACTGTTTTTTCTATCCCTCTATATCTGTTTTCCAACCTACTTTCTGTCTTTGTCTTGGAATGAGATTATTTAGTTTCGTCCTGGCCCTGACTGGAGTCCTTCACTGGGAGGGAAACAGTTGAATGTATAGTTATAGTTTTGGGAGATGTATTTTTTTCCTCGTAAATCATCTCTCTGTTATGTGTTGTTTTTTTTTTTATTTGGAACATATGATTTGTAAACATTTGAGTGTGTTCCCTTTGGTGGACTTCTGCTTGTCTCAGGATGAGACTTTTAGGTGATCTCAAACCATGCACAATGATAGTATGCTCTTGGAATCTATATCTTTTCCATATTTGTGCCATTTCCTTTTGTCTTACTTTTCTTGTGCACTTTTAATAGTAAATCTGCAACTTTTTTACTGGCCCATTTTTATTCCTTTTTACTAGTGCTGAAATGACCTAAATGTGTTGCAAGCGCCGTGAAACCTTAAAAACAAACAAAAACAAACAGCTTACTCACTTCTCCTAATAGTGGTAGGTGGCACATAAGGCCTCGATCTGCTATTTCCATTCTGTGCAACTTGCCTGATCCCAAGTTGTCCAAAATGCAGCATTTATTTCTTTTTGAAAAGAATACTGACATGTAGTTTTCTTTTCTCCTCTCTGGAACTCACGTCAGTGATGTCACACAGCCATTCTCTGCTTCTTTTCTTCGTCTGTGGAACCTCTTAAATAGCCTGACCAAACTCCTTTCTGTTTTTTTAAACTGGGCTATGCCATGCAGTAATGTATTTATGTTTTTTGGGGGGGTTTTTGTTGTTGGATGAAGAAGGGTTTTGAGCCCGAAACGTCCCTTGCTTGATATTTTGTTCATTTTTCAAGCTGTTATTTTCATTTTTGTTAATTACTTTTTACAGTCCACAGCTTCTAGCTGCTTGGTATCACTTTAACTCATTCATATTACTTTTTTTCTCCCCAGGTGCTCGCAACAAAGGGCCAGGACTTCACCTGTGTTGAATATTGTCATGTTGATATTGAAGCAAAGTGATAGGGCCATATTTTAGTATGGCATTGAAATGTTATTTCATGAATTGATTTTATCATGGCGATTAAATACAATTATTACCTTAGTGCATTTATTGTTTATGTTGTTGATTGTTAAAACTCATGAAATATTTTATAAGGTCTTCCTTGTTCTACTTTCCAAGTCTTCGCATTTGATAATTGTTTGTGAGGTGAAAAATTATTGACTGTATTATTGTAAGGAAATTAATTCCATTTAACAAAGAATCGTATTAATAATTAAATTGCCTGTTTTGAAAACTGGCTTGATATTATTGTTTTACCTTAACTTGGTGTTTATCAAATCATAAAACTGCATATATATATATAATATATATAATGAAAAATTTAGTTTTAGAGAAAATAATAAATTCATTGGTTGGGGATGCTTGCAGGATGGACTCCGCCACATTATTTTTTTCAACTGAGTTGCTTTTACCAGCTGTCCAGAGACAAATGCTACTGGGTGGGGATCCTGACCTCCCATAGTGGGCAGGGAGGTACATGCTGTGTCTTCTATCCCACCATACCCGTTTTCCAATTGTTTTCTGTCGTTGTCTTGGAGTGAGATTACTTGGTTTTGTCCTGACCCTGGCTGGAATTCCTTGGCTGGGAGGGAAACAGTCAAATGCATAATTGTTTTGGGAGATGATATTTTTTTCCTTGTAAATCATCTCTCTGTTATGTATTATTATGTTTGTTATTTTTAATGTATAATGTAAGCATTTGAGTGTATTCCTCTATGTTGGATTTTGTGCTTGTTTCCGGATGAGACTTATAGGTGATCTCAAACTAAGTACATTGATGGTTTGCTCTTGGAATCTGCATCTGATCCCTATTTGTTCCCAGTTCCCCTTTGTCTTCCTTTCTCTTGGGTGCTTTAATTGTAATTCTAGAACTTTTTACTATCCCATTTTCTTCCTTTTTACTGGCGCTGATATAACCTAAATGTGTTGCAAGCGCCGTAAAACCCTTAAAAACAAACAAAAACAGACAAATGCTACACCTGGTACAACATAGTCTGATCTCCTTGTATTTGAGTAGCTTTTTTCTGCCGTTCCATATCATGTGTTCAATCAGTGTGCAGCTGTTGGTTATTATCAGTAGTGTGAGGAACTTCCAAAAGTAAAGAATAGTGATCCTTCAGAGTCATTAGGCCCATGGAGTTAAAGTTTATCCTGGTTTCTATAACTCGAAATGTAGCAATTGCTTGCTACCATTTGGATAGGACACTAGTTTATCGCAAAGTACTTTCCATCACATTGAACAGTCCAAGCTACCCAATAACTGCTGGATGAGGGGGGAGGGGGCAGAAAATAAAATATCGACTGTACTCTGGATCGATCAAGGTCCCTTTGCGTGTAAAGATCCTAGGAGCAATTTATTTAATTGTATTGATGGTATGCAAAACAATGTATCCAATACACAAAACTGTGTGTAAACTTTAACATTTTATAGTCAATTAGAAAGAATGAAATCAGCTCTTTGGGTCTAAAAATAATAAGACCAGGCTGAGACATGTCAACTTCACTCATAAGACAAAAAAGATCACAGAGAGCCTTGAAATTCACTTCAACCAGTTTTTATTGTCGTCCCACGTCTTTTTTCTTCAGTGTGTTTGAATTAGTGGGATGGGTCTTTTTTCCTTTATTTTTCTTTCTGCTTTATCTGGCACTGTTTCATACACACTTTTTTGCAGATTTTTATCTTTCACCAGTGCCTGCTCCCTTATTTATTTATCAGGTTGATGTTTTCTTTAGTGCACCTCAACACTATTGGCTACCCTACCTGAAATGAGGTCAAAGTGTCAAATGCAATATGTGAAACCCTCTAAAAACAAAAAAACTGACAGATATTTACATTATAAATCTATTTTTATTATGATCAAAATATTGATATACATCACATAGTCATTGAAAATAAATAATTAGACAAAAAAACCCAAACATTTTCACATTTTAAAAGTTTGTTAATCATCAAGAACAGAGAACGTCACAAAATAAATATTAACTGATTAAAGGAAGGGAGACAACCCAGAAAATTCAGTCACAAAAAATGTCAGCAATTGGAATAGATATGAAGTGACAGAGATGCATATAGATAATTTCATATTTTAATATGGATCAATTTGAGTTTTTCTAATGAAAAAAAAAACATGGTGAATTAAGATAAATAGCTGTGCCAATTTGGACTCCCAAATAGGCTTGCTCAACTCAGTGACTTCCGATGGCCACCGGTACTGAAATTAAGTATGAAAATGGATGTTGCGTGTGTTGCAATCACCAAGAAGCGAATGTTTTAAAATAGACTTAGACTAGTCTATTCCCCCCAACAAGTCACATATCCAATTTTGACACTGCATTTGAATCAAAAGATAATAATATGTCTTCATTGAGGGTAAAAAATAATTTTGTTCTTAAACATCATTAAAAAAATAAAAATTTTCTCATTTCGATAGTTTTGATTTTCAATTCCATTTTTTTCACCTAGTTATTCCGACAAAATACCAGACACACTGAGTCACATTTAATTTAAGCTTATGGTCAGATTTATTACCAGGAGGTCCCAGTAGCTCAGTTGGTAGAGCTCTTGCTTCACACGCAAAGGGACTGAGATCGACCCCTGGTGCAGTCTATATTTTTTCTGCCCCACCCCCCATCCCTGTCCACCCAAAAGTAAGTGGGTAGCTAGGTCTGTTAATTCTGTTAACTCTGGTGGAAAGTACTTTGCAATAGACTAGCATCCTATCCAAAGGGTAGCAAGCAATTGCTATTGTCCGTTTTACACTATAGAAACCAGGATATACTCTGGATCCATGGGTCTTTTGACTCTGAAGGACTACTTACATAAAATTTGAATTGATTGAACAACAATTTTAGCACCACTTTTTTTTTTTTTGTTGAATTCAATTAGAGTTAGAGATTCCCTGGCACACACAGCAATCTGTGTCTACAACAAAATTGCTTCAATGAAAGACAGATTCCAAAGATAAAACTCTAAAAAAAATTTTTGTGAATTATAAATCTGGAATAGTAGTAGTAGCAATGTAGCAAGGTCTCTCGAATAATTGGGCAAGAACCAAGGACAAGTGGATTATCCCATAATTTTTAAAAGCCATTTCATTCATCACAAAATGTCAGCATTTCATGGTAACCATTTAGATGTTTTAAAATGAATGATCTTTGTAAAAAAAATGGCATTTAAGTAACTTTTGGAAAAACTTCTTTATGATCTGGGAACGTCCACTTATCGATAGACTAAAATCCACTAAATATATGGTGAGTGGTGTGCTGCAAAAGAGCTGAAAAATTGGGCTGAATCAAAGTGAAAATCATTTTTGGAAAAAAACACCATAACCATACGCTCAAAATTCTTGACAGTGGCTTCATCCCAAAACTTAAAATATTGGGTAAAACTTCTCTATTTTATTTGAATCAATTTTTTTAGAACTAAATGCTCTCCTTAAAATCTACAGGAAAATCGTCACATTGTTACCGATACAATGAACATTTTTCATATTCAGACCTATTTTGTACAGAACAAAATTTGAAGAAACATTTTTGTGATATTTATAAGAACTTTATTCTGCGTTGTATATCTTGTTTTGCTACACAGAAAGATGTATGCTGCTGCACAAAATGATGTTTGGATGCACGTATTGCTTTTGAGTTTGAGTGTAAAAATTTCATTTTTGTGTTGGGTCGGTATAACACTTCGGGAAAAATCCTGAAAATGGTCGGTAAGGGAAGAGATAATGCAGTTTAAAAATCAGCATAACATGAAAGTTGGTAATTTTCCTGGGGTAAATATGGCTTGTATGTTGAAATGTTTTTGGCACTGCTCATGCTGATGCTTTTGATTTTCCCTTTTTAGCAAACCACTCATCACTCTTGTCAGCTGCCATGGCCTAAAAAAGTAGCAAAGAAAGAAAAAAAAAAGTGAGAGGATAAATCATAAAATTGTTTTCCAGTTACAAAATCTGATATTGTTGATTTCGGATGAAACAAACACAGAAATGCTGTGGTTACATTACATTATCATTATATCAGAGCTATTGTTAAATTTAAAAAATAAAAATAATGGGAATTTTTATATACCTCATTTAATCTGAAGATTTATATATTTAAAAATAACATATGACATTTAAATCCATTTTTTAATAATTTCCATAAATAAAAAAACTTGAATAGCTTGCACAGCAAATTGTTGCTCAGATGTTATTGCATTCTTCTCTTCTCCACTTTAGGTGCAGATTTTTCGTTTTGTGGTAAAATACCTTCAGCCGTAAAGGTCCCTGGTTCGAGTCCTACTCTGGGTGACACAAAGTTAAGTCCCTGAGTTTGAGCATTTTTATATCGCAATATCAACTAAACATGCTCAAAGCACTTTACAATGGTCCCTAGCTAACAGCAACACTTAACATGTAAGACGAGATATGACAATTTTTTTTTTGGACATAGACAATGCTGTTAACAGCACCTACTCATACTCATAGGTACCTACTCATTTTACATCTGAGAGCATGGTGTGAGAATGTGAGTAAAGAACCTTTTCCAAGGACTCAACTATATGCTGCTCAGAGCAGGACTTGAACCGTGGGCCTTCCAATCCAAAGGCAAGTGCCATACCACTAGAACTCACAGCTGCACAGGAAACAATTTGGAAAATAATGACTGACTCCTAATTACCTCATCAAGTAAACCACCTGCTTTAGGATCAACTTGAGACAACTCCCTGAAAGCTTCATCTCCAACAAAACAAATCTCATGGCCATCCTGCAATTCAAATCAATACTTTCAATTAAATGTCTTTCGTTAGAATAAGTTATTAATGTTAGTGAGTAATATTGGTGTAAGTATGTGTGTGAAATGTTCGTGTTCGAGTGTAAATGTATCTGTGTGTGAGTTTGTGTGCATGTGTTTGTTTTTTTCATATGTTTTCTCAAAATTGTCAAAGAATGAATGTTTGAATGACAATATTGTAAATCGCTGCGGAGCACTTATGTGGAAGTTGAGCGCTATATAAATAACTTATCACTTTTACCACTATGTACAGCTGAGCATGGATATAATAAACATCTGTGGGCAAAAAAAAATGTAAAAAAAATTATTTATATCAGAGGAAAAATAATAATAAATGGAGGGAGATGGTAGCAGGGAAGGTTTTCTGTCATCAAGCGATAGAGAAAGATGCGGAGAATGACTGGTGTAAGTATGATTACAGTTTGCATTGCTAGTAATAATACTGGTTTCATTTGAGGAGTGCAAGCAATGCCTACAGCTCTAAGCTTTTATCATAAGAATTACAATCATGGTTAAAAAAATAATTATGCCCTTCCACATGGCACTCTCACTTGCTGTCGCAAGGCATTCCTTGAAGCAATATAGTTATCTAATCCATGAAATTTATGTCTAATGTCAACAAAAATCACTTAATTTTTCCTAGTGAGCAAATTTGGGATTAGATCTTTCGAGTTCATATGAATTGAAAATCAAACAAATTTGTTCAATTTCAATCATGGTGAACTTGAGAGAGTTAAGTTAATGATCTTGTTCATGGAAAAAAACAAACAAAAGTGCCTAAAGCGGGACTTGAACCAGGCACTTCTCAGATCCCTGTATAATACCTTAAACCAATCAGCTAACTCACCCTCCAATAATCACGTTTATGGGTTTTTAATAATTGCAGATGTATACAACTTCACAAATTACATTTCTGCAAATTTAGCGCGAAAATCAGACACAATTTGAGCTCTTGACGCTGTACAAAATCATTACACAATTACCATAGCTATTAGATTTAAGTGGATACATATAACAATATTTTAAATGCTATCAACATATAAATACATGCAAATATTATAAGTATAAGTGTCCATCAAAAATCAAGCCATGAAATATATTCTAAAGTACGGGAATATGGCTTTAGCCTGCTTTGAAACCCCCCCCCTGAGATTCTGCATTTCTAACTTCAAAGGACAAATTATTCCAAATGAAATTGGAGAATCAAACTTTCCTGTTCAAATAGTAGAAACTGATTATAGAATGTAAAAAAAAAAAAAGCATGAACATTAATGATTAAAGTAAAATAAAGTACATACAGGATCTGCCACAATGATGACTTGAACTGTTGCCTTCCCTGGAGTGTCCAAACTGACCAGAGGTGTGAGGATGGTTTGGTTCTCACCTGTCATCAGGTCTGATATGCCCTTCAGCTGGTGGATCCAAACAAATAATAGACAAAATCATAAAATGTCAACACGAGATGTTCTACGATTCCTTGAAGATCCATGGGGCAGCGTGGTTCAGCGGTACAGTCTTTGCTTCGTATTTGAAAGGTAATGAGTTTGAATACCCACTCCGCTGTGCTGTGTGGCCTTGAGTAAGTTACCTCTCCCTGGCTCAGTTTTTGGCGCTGCACTGTGGCTGATGCTTGGCTAATTACATGTCTTCCCTTTGAATAGACCCTAATGATAAATTTCCCATTGGGGATGAATAAAGGGAATTTTATTTATTTTAAAAAGTTTATATTAAGATGTAAAAATATAATGTTTTTTGTTTCTGTTTTTAGAGGTTTTACAGCACTAGCAGCACATTTAGATCATCTCAACCCCAGTAAACAGGAAGATAATTGGGGAACAGTTATACATCTGAAGATAAAAACATCAAAGAAAAAATCAGACAAAAGGGACTAGTTCAAAAAGGAAACAGAGTATTTCACAATTCCATTGATGTGTCTATTTTGATATAACCTAAAAGGCCCATCCAGACACAATCAAATATTTACAAAGTACAATATATATTTATCACAATGTTTGTTTATTGCTTAAACTTCAAACAAGAAAGTACAAACTATACCTCTGAGCTAGGACATGAAATGGCAAATCTTCCAAAAGCTGTGGCACGATCAATTGGTTCCTCAATCTGTTTCAATTCCAGGTGACACTGGAAAATAAAACCCAAAGACATAAAAACATATAAAACAAAAATGAATATAAAAGAAAAAAAGTGCAATCTTAACCAACAACAAAAACAATGAAAATGGTAATCTTTCACATAAAATCTTTATAAGAATATATTACAAGTGATACTAAACTGCTTTGAAGTTGTGAAATGTAAAAATCAATACACAAAAATGAATATAACAGTTTCAAATAAGAACAAACAAAAAAACAAAACAAACACTAAACATTTTGGGCTCTAACCCCTTCTTCAGCAAATAAAAAAAATAAACCCAATAAAAACATAAATGCATTACTTAAAAACCAGATAGATGGCACAGAAATATTTATATTGGAGGTAGTTTACCTGTCCCTTGGCATAATGCATTTCAACACTTTTATCACAACTCCCAAAACTAGTCATCCCACAGAGTCTCGTCCAAAAATCTGCAGGGGGAGGAAAGTTGTTGAAATTACAACATTAAAATTATCCTTAATTATTAATGATTACAAAGCTATTCATTACATATATAAATTTACGAATAAACAAATAGAAAACAGCATTAAAAAACGTGGGCTATAAGACTTCAGTTATAGATATTATTTGTCCTTCAGAGCCATAGGGTCTTTGAAGCATGAGTTTATCCTAGTTTCTATGGTGTGCAACAAATGATCGCAATTGCATGCAACCATTTGGATAGGATGCTAGTCTACTACAAGTACTTTCCACCAGATCTAACAGACCCAGATACCCAATCTCTGCCAGGTGGACAGGGGGGTTGGGAAAAATCTCGACTTCATCCGGGATCTATCTCAGTCACTTTGAGCACGTTTAGTGAATATTGCAGTTTATAAATGCTCTAGTCCTTTTTTACTCAACTACAAATAGTAAAGCAATATAAATGTTGACGCAACAGTTAAAAACCAGTAACCATCAGTACCTACCCTGATTTTGTATCACAGGTTATCTAAAATGTAAAACCTTGGTGCTTGGATGACCTAAAAGTGTGGTAAAAAAAAATGTCAAATCCCTTTTTTAAAAACTCTTTTTTAACTCCCTTGAATCTGGGCTACTTTTATTAGATTATAGATGCTGGAGGGAGAGAGAGGGAGAGAGAGAGAGAGAGAGAGAGAGAGAGAGAGAGAGAGAGAGAGAGAGAGAGAGAGAGAGAGAGAGAGAGAGAGAGAGAGTTCACTTACCTGTTGATTTCTTGAGATCAGAGCAAGCTAATGTAACTTTGGATACTTTATCTGTGGAAAAAAAATACTGAAGTAAAGGGATGGGACATGGTGAATTAGCCATTTAGGAATCATTTGAGATGTGTAGGTTTTCTGTACTCGAAATTTAAGGCTAAATTGTATAACAATACAGATAGTTGTTTTTACCTAGTTATGAATGATTTTTAAAATATTAAGTTTTACATAATATAATCTCTTTTAGAGTTGGGCTATTCAAAATACTTTAGAAAATCTTAAATTCCCATATAAAGACCATAGGAGAAAAGGGCACATGTCACAAAATCAAATTTTACGAGTTATACCCCTTAGAATAACATTCATTTGTCAAAAGTATAATATGAAAATATGAATTCACCGAAGAAAGATACCATTATCATGATAAAAAGAGGAGAGAAAAAAACCCACCAAAAAACAGCAACAAACCAATACACAGTAAAAGACTTCCAAAATTTAAAATAGTGTTTTCTCAAAATAGAAACAGTTTGACACGTGTGTCTTGTTTTCACTGGTCTTCTTTTACCTGGGAAATCAAGAATCAACTTATTGAGACAATATGTGACCAATCATCACAAAACAGTTTTATGTTAGAGTAAACAATAGATGTAAAAAATAAAAGATGTTTAATAAGCTTTATTTTCTCTATTGAATGTTGCCTTCTGACACAGCCATTATAAGAATAAGAAATGAAAGAATTAATCACACTGACACAATCACATTGTAAGCATCACAAATATCTTGACTTAAAAAGAAGTATCCATTATTTCCAGCAGCTCCTTGTTGTATAACTATCGTGTGAACCTGAGGCTACGTGGTTTAGTGGTATGTCACTCGCCCTCCCCCCCTTGAGCGGCACATAGTTGAATCAATGTAAACAGGTGTAAAATGAGTACATAGACGTTAACAGCATTGTCCTTCTTGGAAAAAATGGTAGCATTGCGTAACAGGCCTGTACATGTTAAGTGTTGCTATTGGTTAGGGACCCCTTGCAGATCATTTCTGTACAAATGGAATTTTAGGCCTAACTTATAAAAATTTGTATGAAAATAAATGCTTTCATTGAGTGAGTTTTTTTACTGAAACCACCAAAAAAATTTAATTTCCTCATTCTGAGGATTTTCCCTTAGAACACAATCTTCTTCATTTCATTAAGATATTTTATCTGTGGAAAAATACTAATACCAGCTTGAGAGGGGGTCCTGATAGCTCAGCTGGTAGAACACTCGCTTCATATGCAAAAGGACTAAGATCGATCCTGTGTGAAGTCGAGATTTTTTTCTGACACCCCCCTCCCTTTTTTCTTCTATCCAGCAGTGATACTTCGTGATAGACTAGTATCCTATCCAAAGGGTAGCAAGAAAATGCTATTGCCTGTTACACATATTTCACATTATAGAAACTTGGATGAACTATGGCTCCAAGGGCCTAAGGGCTCTGAAGGACTGCTTTATTGTTTTTACCAGCTTGAGACAAAGAGTCATGTCTATTACTTCTGAAACCAGCATTATCTGATCAGAAAAGAAGGTACGAATGTCTTTTTCTTTTTCTTCACAAATCTATAAACATTTGTCATATCTTCATTGCACCAACCTGTTTTACTGCCATTGTCAATGATTGTGAAATTGTATCCGTCAGGAGACTTGACTGTGTTGTTTTCCACATGAAAACCGGCATCTTTTGAATTTTTCAAAGCTGTCTCCGATGAAATTGTGATCGCCTGCAATAAATGGTTGGTATGTTTAACAGGTTATCAATGCTCACATATCATATAAAAACACACAATCCATCGCTATAGTCTATCGCAAAGTACTTTCCATCAGATTTAAGAGACCCAGCTACTCAATTTCTGTTGGGTGGACAGGGGGGAGGTCAGAACAATTTTTTGACTTCATCCAAGACCGATCTCAGTCCCTTTGCATGTGAGGCAAGTGCTCTACCAACTGAGCTATAGGGCTCCCCAAGTGTTATAAATACTTACAGTAAAAAACAATGAAAAATAGAATAGAAGCTTTAATTACGTTTGTAAAAAACAATTTTTTAATGAATACAATAGAAGCTTCAGTTTAACTTATCTACGTTTTTTAAAAATTTATTCAATCTCCAAGAAGCAACAATTGAATCTTAAAGACTTACCATGAAGTCATTGCCCAGTTTGTAAGATCCAATCCCGTAGTTGTAAGTCAGCTCCATGACAAAATTGTCATCCTCTGGTCCATATCCAACCATCGACTTGCTCCATTTTCCATCATAAGGACTGGGGGGAAAAAATAAGTTCAGGGGAGATAATCCAGAGAGATTTTTTTTTTAATTTAAAACTATGGGCACAAAGTGAGGAGGCTTTAATCGTCGACTCATTGAAAAGTCTTGATTCAATTCATCAGTTTTCAAGTTTATATTGGGAAACAGATTATGACTTTAATACAAATATAGGGGCTGATCCTGGCAATATTCTATGCTTTTAAGGAATTCAATAACAAAAAAAAAACCTACCCATTGCATGAAGCCTTGCAGCCTTCTTCAAATTCCTCATGTCGAAGAAACTGAAAAAGAGTGAAACCTAACAGTACAGCTAGATTAAACTTTTATTTGTATTTTACATAGAGAGAGGGAGAAGAAGAAGAAGAAGAAGAAGAAGAAGAAGAAGAAGAAGAAAGAGAGAGAGAGAGAGAGAGAGAGAGAGAGAGAGAGAGAGAGAGAGAGAGAGAGAGAGAGAGAGAGAGAGAGGGAGAGAGAAAATGGGGGAGAGATAAATGAGCAATGTTAAGGGTTTTTGCGTGTGTAACAAAGACAGACAACTCTGATTAATATCATGTTTATATTAAAATTAGAGAGAGACAGATTTTGTATTTTTGTAAAAACATAAAATAGTTGACACAACATATATATTTTTTTTAAAGCATTAAATAATTTTTTTATAAATACAAAGAAAACAGAAAAGTGTAGTATTTTTGTTGGACGAACTATAACTTCAAATGTTTGTCATTCAAGATTTCTTCACATTCAAAATTGAGAGGGGATGCCATGGCTGACGATAAATTGCATAATATAATAGTAATACTTTTACCACTCAGACCTTTATTGGCACTCATGAAGAATTCCCATTGACAGTCTTAAAAAAGTTGGATGACAAGCCGAACCATACCGGTACCAATATAATTTAAGTTGTAAGAAGATATCTTGCTATCCTAGACATTGGTCTAAAAAGCAAAGAGAGATTTATAAGTCTAAGCCAGATTTATAAAAGTAATAAAATAAATATGAACACTTCCGATGAACATTACATTTATACAGGGGATTTTTACAACTTTCCTAATCTTGATGTGCATCCCCCCCCCCCCCCCCCCCCCCCCCAGCAAGCCATAATGGAACCGAATTTTATATACAGTGAAAATCGTACGTTAGGCGTCCTTGTGTCGTTTCTTTCTCTTAGTGACGCCTGTATATGAATTTCTTCCACCCATATTGTACTAGCACTCACACAACATCCATCATTGTAAATAGCGATGTACTCATTCACATCTGAGTCGGGTGGGGTAAGTGGGTGTAGTGTAAACTGCATACACACTGGCACAATGCCAATGCGGAGCAGAGTTTAAGTCCCCGTTCCCCCCCCCCCCCCCCTTTTTTTTTTTTTTTTTTTTTTTGGTCACCGACCACGTCAAAAGTAGCTATTTGTTACAGAACGTAATGCTGGGCCATCGACCCACAAGTGATATCTAAATCTATGTAGGAATCTCAATATTTGCCAACGGCACGGGGAGTTAGGTTTTATCATAACCAATTAAACTAAGTCTCTAAAGTCTAAGTTAATTAGACTCTCTACTTGAAGAAGTCTAAGTCTATACACATGACTAGATACGCAATACACATACCTTCATTCCAAGTGCTTTTCGAAAAAAGCGAGCATTTTCTGAACGATTGCCAATTTTAAATACAAAATGTAGAGCTCGCCTGGTACTCATTATTGCTTTGGATTATAAACTTATTTTAATGTTATTCTGAAACAGGTAGGCTAGAATCTAGTAAATATAAGAAAAAACCAAAGACTGTCAGTGTTCGTCCGGTGCACTTTTTTTCGTCATTCGTATTTCGCAAGCTACACAGGGAGGCAATAGTAGTTGACATTGTTGCAACAAGAAGCAGGAAAACTTAAATTAAGATGATGTAGAATATTTGACTACTTCTAAGTATTATTTTAGAATATTTTTTTCAATGTTATTTCAAAAATGCATGAATACATTTTTTACATTTATAGAAAGAAAAAAGATTTCACTTTTTAGAACAGCCGCATTACAACTTTTTAATGTTTGTTTACACTACCCGAGAATGGAAGAGAGTTAAACGCCGGTTGGTTGTCTTTTTCACCAGATACTAACTATCTATCTATCTAGAACATTTCATTAAGTCCTTTCATGTTTAAATATGTGATATAGAGAGAGGAATATTGCCGAACTATTAAATTACTGGTGAGTAAACCCGAATGGAAATTATAGGTTTAGGATGAAAGCTTCCAATGCATTACTCCCCTCCCCCTCTTCTTTGTTATTGAAAATGAAAGTAGAGCCATAGATAGATAGTAAGTTATCTTAGTCTTAGCATAGCCTGTCTGTTGGCAATCGCAGTGAGTGTGCAAGCAAACTGACTATTGTATTATTTTCAAATATATTTTCCAAATAAAACTAGATAGAAGGCCCAGAACTGGCGTATCGGTGAGATTCAGAATCATAATTAAGGAAGAGAGTGAGAGTCCAGTCAGTCTCCCGTGTATCCGTATATGCCGACCGACAACGCCATCCGCCACCATCTTAGTCTTTCTAAGTCTTAAACTTAAACTAGAATTAACCAACACTCAACAAAACCAGGTTTCCAAGAAAATCACGTTTGCCTCATAGCCATAGGAAATAGGCATTTTTTAAATGAAAAAAGTCAGTCTTTTACTTTTAGAAATAAAGTTAGGAAGTGTCTTGATTGGCTTACCATACCATATCCCTACTTTTTTTTGTGAAAACCTTTGGCACCTTACAAACCAAGTCATCTCAGCCCACATGAGTCGTGAGTGGTCTTCAAATTGTCGAAACACTTCTCAATTGCCACTACTTTTATGCCAAGCTCAGGTCTGCTTCAAATTAAATTATGTTCACATATATGAAATTTGACTTATCAAAGAATGGTCGTTTTTCAAAATGTATTATTTGTTTTTTTTTTAAATGGCAGTGTCACGGGAGACAATAAATTCTTTAATTTCGACTAGAGAGACCACGATTTTGGTCTCCTGATATTAAACTGTATTTTCATTTATAGAAGTTTCTTTATGTTTTGGAGGCCCGATTTTAATTTATTTATTTGTAGCCCCCAACCCGAACATCAAATGAATTATTGAAGTTGAGAAAATTGAAGAACAAAAGTTTTTAAAAATTAAAAACTAAAAGAAGAAAAGAAACAGAAAATTGAAATAATTTTTGTGTTGGACAGCGCTGGTGACTTGCAATCTCTCTTCTTCTCTTCTCTTTTATTTAGCGGGGGGGGGGGGGGGGGGGGGGGCGGCATACTATTATTACATGGCTAAAATAAAAGACGCAACAAAAACAAACAAAAAATAAATAAATTTAGAAAACTGACCTCCTCAACATTAAGGGACGGGCGACATCTGAAATATCAATTTTTGGGTCAAAATATAAAATTTCAGTTTTTTGTTTATTATCAAAGAACAATCATTTTTTCACATATTTTCAGCACTGAGATGGTGATTTGGATAATATAAAGTTTGTAAATCGTCTTTCATCAGGGTGTCCAGGGAAGTCGGAAAGTTGGAAATTGGTCGGAAATTTCATACTTGGTCGGAAATGTTGGAAATAATGGGACTGAGTGTGAAATTTCCTTTAAAATGAGAAAAATTAGAAATTTTTTGCTTAAAATGCGATATCAAAAATGTGCGAAGGACAACTGCTGTGCACAAAATTATTATTATTTTACTGCTACAACTGCACTACTACAAACACTACCACATCATCATCCCTATCACCAACACCACTCACTAATGTAACCACCACCACTACCACATCCACATCCCATACCATCACTACAAAATTACCACATCATCATACCCACCACCACCACTACTCCAACCACCACCACATCATCATCCCAATCACCAACACCACACCACTACTGCAACCATCACCACATCATCATCCCCACTACCACAACATTATCATTATCCCTACCACCACCACTACAACCACCACCACACCACCATTGCTACAACTACTACTACATCATCATCTTTACCACCAGCACCACTACTACAACCGCTACTTCATCATCATCCCTACCCCCTACACTACTATAACCACCACCACATCACCGTTCCTATCAGCAACGTCAACTCTACTACAACCACCACCATCGCCACTGCTATAACAACCACCACATCACTATCCATAACACTAACACCATTACTACAACAACCATATCATCATCTCATCCCTACCACCACCACTACCTTTGCAACAACTGCTACATCATAATCCCTACCACCATCACAATCACCACTACTACATCCATTACAACTACCAAAACACTATCATCTCTACCACTAATACCAACAAATCATATGAGTATTTTTTTAAAGTGAAAATGGGGGTGGGTGGTGGCTTTGACATTGTATAATCACATGGTACCATTCTCTAAGTAGATAAGATTTTATAAGTTGCTATCCGTTTTTTAACTTTTGAAATTCCTCCGAGTGTTGTCAAAAATTGCTGCAAGAAACATTTTGGGTTGCATCTCAGCAAATTTTTATGAAATTCAAATTTATAGATTATAGTCGCATGGATGGGTCATGATCTGTGCACTGAGAAATTTCCTCCTTTTTTGACCAGTCATTTTCACCTCTGCTCTTACTTTAAAATATGGATTGTGTTGCGGTAAGACCTATTTTAAGTAGGGTTGTCTTTTTTAAGCGTATAGAACGCTGTGTGTATAAAATATCTGGTAGGAAATTTCACTTCTAGGTAGGAAATTTTAAGGTTGGATTTCCCTGGACACCCTGCTTTGGTTCTGGGACAGTTGTCCTGTAAAAGTAAGAGTTTGAAATCGCAGTCCTCGAAATTTAAATTTACTACTTGTCCTTTCAGATATTAATATTGATTGAAAATGGCTGGTCGTGGAGGAAGCTTGTCACATTTTACAGGTGAGAATATTTTCTTCATTTCGTCAACAGTGTAAATGTAACTTGAAAGGGTAATTGATGAAAAAAAAACAACAAAAAACAATTGTTTTTACCTGAGTGCTGGTTGTCTTGAAGTTGAAGCAAGAAAAGGGGGCATGGAAGCAGAACACACATATGTGAAATGCTCCATGCTTGGTGTATTATAAGATTTAAAATGCCAAACTCCACATATAGTTTTACTTGTGTATTCATTGTGGTTAAAAGTATCTACTCATATTGTGTTTATGAAGCTGTGTTTTTCATCTTTTAAAAAAATGTACATATTTATTCTTTTATTTTGTTTTAGTCATATAAAAAGAACCTATGGTGTTATTACCAAAATGTTTTCCACAAGGAGTGATCATAATTTGTCATTTTATGTCATGTGAATTGATTTGCTGGGCGTTATATCTCGTTTTCTTTTCTTTATGATTATCTCAAGATATCCGCTATCAGTTTAGTCATGCATAGTCTGTCACAAGTCAGCATCTTTGCTCATCTCAGGGGTAATATGAGCCCATTCTATAATTTTAATCATAACGTTATTGAACTTGCTGATATTTTCTGAATGTTTTTTTTTTTCAGAGACAGATGAGCAACAAAGGATACGTTTTCAAACAGAGCTAGAATTTGTTCAGTGTTTGGCTAATCCAAATTACTTGAATTGTAAGTGTATTTAAGTTCCTTTAACTCTTAAGTAGCTCGCCTCACTCAAATTTCCCTACCTCAATATAAGTTCTGAAACAAGTAAATTATGGACAAAATTTAACTGTCAAAACAATGGGGGGAATGACTGTACTTTTATGTAAATGATATTAATACAGCATGTATCTGGAAAATTGGGAAACTTCAAGAAAATCTAATTGAGTCAGTGTCTATTGAACAGTTTTGAGGGAAAATTAAATCCTATTTTTACAAATTCATCACTCAGCAACCAACAAACAACATTCGAAGCCTCACTGAGTGACTTAAGCATATTAATGATCTGAAGCAGTTCTTTAAAGGATTGTAATTGTAGACCTCATTGGATAACGACAGTTATTCTCCTGCAAAATGATAAATAACGATGACAGGTGATTTTAACTTATATTTTAGTGGGGATTTTTTTTTAACACTTAGGTCATTATGTTTACCATCGTTTAGCATTGTATAAATGTTGTGGTTTTTTTTCCTTCTTTCACTTTTAGTTTTGGCTCAAAGAGGCATCTTGAAGGAACAGAATTTTATCAACTACCTCAAATATCTCCAGTACTGGAAGGAACCCAAGTATGCCAAATTTTTAAAGTGAGTTTATATTCCATGTTTGAATTCCTAAGAACCATAAACTTAAGATATGGTTGATATTGGTATTATTACCCATGATATAAAAATATTTGATTTTCATTTTTAAAAACGATATTTTCATACACACTATATATTCTTATGGAAGCTCATCTATTCATTGTCTCCTTGCTCTATGTATACATCATACAAACCAAGGACTATACTTGTCCTTCACCAGGCCTATGTGAACGAGAGGAGCTTAAAACGTACATTGTTCATAGAATCGAAGCCTTATACACTGAAATACTATTAATAGACCTGCATGTGTGCCGACAATTGTCGGTTTTCCGACAATCACGGTCGTTGCGATCTCCCGGATCACTTTTTTTTTTTATTGCTAAAGTAATCTGATTGCGAGTGACGTCAATTGTCGGAGTGTCGGCGATCCCCAACTCGACCGGCGGCGAGCAGTCAAGTGCCGACGAATGGGCGTCGGATTGCCGACAATATTGTCGGCACTCTCAAGCGCTCGTTAGGCAATTATCGGGAAACTTCGCTAGTCTCCGATTTGACCGCAACTCTTCACTGTCTGAAAAACGAGAAGTGTGTCGATATAATCGAGCTTGCGCAGTTCGTTAACTTTAGTTTTCATACTTTCGGTACCTATTCCATTCAAGTAACTTTTGTTTTTCAATTGAACGTTGCTACATTTCAATTTTATTCGCTCTATCAATCAACTTTCTGGATTTGTGGTTGTATATTTTACATTGTTTTTTTGTTATCATGCCTGAACAATTCTTTGACCGTTCGTCGGATCTCAAGTCAGTTGAGAATGGTATTCGAAATCTATTCAAATGGGATCTGGAAGAGAAAGACTGCACCGATGATTTTCTCTCGGAGTACGTGAGAAAGCCAGCACAGCCGGGTGCTGCATTTTTTTTTTTATTTATTTTTTTTTTTTTATTTATTTTTTTTGCCAGTGGATTAAAGTCTAATGATTGGGATGGTTATTGCTCTTTAGAGATAAGATCAATTATTCCAGGTTAAAAACTACTGTGGGGGGTCCGATTACGGTGGCAAAGGAAAATCATTCATGTCATAAATAAAGAGGAGGCATTCTCAAAGTGAAAGTGAGTAACACTACTAACACAAGTACAAGAGAAAAAAACCCAACTCAGTTATTGCAGCTGTTTTCACTGCTGAGACAGAGACTCGTCCTCTCTCCAAGCTTCACAAGGAACTCACTCAACCCTAGCCCTAACTGAAACTGATTCCAGTCTGTAGGTAGACAGGTGCCGATTAGCCATTGGACAAGTGAAGCGCAACTTTGGGTTAAAATTTGAATAACACAATTTCAAATAATTATAATCACTGTTGCATTATTTTTCACAGTATATGAACGGCTCTGGTATCATTTTAAAGGGCAGAGATCAAGATTTCTTTTGATGTGATAGAAATCAATATTGACATATTGTATCAAAAATTATAATTTGATAAAAATAACGTAATTTTAAAACTTTTGAAATCTTTTTCAAAATTGAGATAGCAAAAAATAAAAGTGAAGGTATCTAGATAATTCATTTGTCTATGTCTATATCAAATTTCATAAAGATTGAAGACAGTGCAGTATGTTTAATGTTAACCACCACAAGTGACCAACCCTCTTTTTCTATGCTAAAATCCCGTTTTAATCAGTAGTCACCTTATCGAGAGGCTGTCCAGTGGGGGAATTTTCAATCAATTTTGAGCTTTTGTAAGAGTAAATTTAGAGTAAAATCATCATAACTTTGGAACCGTGTATCCTAAATCCAAAAGTAAGGTATCTTATTAAATGTTTTTTAAAGGCCTATCTGTCTATGTAAAAAAATAATTATAAATTTTTATTTTTGAAAAAATATCAAACTACCACTCTACCTCCATGCTGTCCCTTCTCCCTATAAATTTTTGTTACTTTTTAACATTTTAAAATAAATATATTCTGTAGGACAATCCAAAAGAAAATGTATATGACTAAGTACTGAGTTACAAAATAAAAGATCCGGTAATGCGATATGTGTGAAAAAGTTCAGACAATTTGGTCAGGACTCACATGCAGGTCTATATTAAGCAAATGTTTGGACCGTTTGGATATCTGCTGAAGAAATGTAACAATTAATAATGGTACAGGTGTTTCAGTTTAGGAGAAATCAGTACTGAAACCTTTTGCTGACAATGTAAATTATATCCAATTTTTTAAAATGAGGGGTAGCATGTCTTTTGGAAAACTTAAAGTGGAATTATATGGAGTATAGTGACTCTTAAAATAGACTTTTTGACCTAGCAATAATGAACAATGAAACCTTTGTCACAAGACGTGGAAAGAATTTTTTTTTTTTTTTTTTTGGTTTTGTTTTTGGTTTTGTTTTTAAATTTTAAGGGGGAATAATCTTTTCTTGAATGTTATTTTTTTTTTTTCACGTACCATTGCCATTGTATGTCTCAGACCTGAACCTCTATGTTGATGATTAAATGATTTCTTACAATATCATTTCAGATACCCACAGTGCCTTCACATGTTGGAGTTGCTCCAATATGAACATTTCCGCAAAGAATTAGTCAATAATCAGTGTGCAAAGTTCATAGACGACCAGCAGTTGTTGTTCTGGCAACACTATCAGAGGAAGCGTGGCCAGATGATCCAGGTTTGTTTATAGTTGAATAGTATTCACATCGACTGTATTCTCAGTCTGACTCCATCAGCTGGTTTATTGAATAATGAACTGTGATATTTTGATTTCTTGTCTTTATTTATTTAGATGATAAATATCCCACTTCCTTTATTAAAATAAATGCTTAAGAAATAATATTTAAGGGGCAGTTTGGGTCCTTTCTAAAAAAAAGGCAAGATGAAATAATTTGATTTAGAGGCTTGCAAAAAGACTAATAAAGCAATCAAGATGTTCCTTGTTCGATAAAGACGATAGGAAAAGTAACATAATTTACCAACTTTGCAAATCCTTTCATTGTACAGGAACAGGCAGACAAGACACAACAGCAAGTCAGCAAAGATGTAAAGGAAACAACAAAACAGTTGACACCTCAACCAGGAACGTGACGAGTTGGAAACTTATTTCATTGCATTTATCTCCACCATTTTCATGTAAATACCATTTATAATCATGTTCAAATTCTAACTGACAGATCTGTTGTTTTGCATAATGGAGGTGTTTCTCAAAGAAAGTGAAATCGGTCGGGGCACATTTGATATGGTAATAAATCCATTATTTCACTTTTAGTTGTAAAAAGGTGTACTATATATGAATATTTTTTATGTGTAGTTGATAATTGATATTTCATGGCAGTATCATTTGCATACCTGCCAACCCTTCCGCTTTTGGTGGAATCATTTCTATTTTTCACTCTCCCTTTTTCACTATTCCGGTATTGTCTCTTAAATTCCGATTTTCAAAAATGATGATAATGATAAGAAGAAATTAATGGAGGGGGGGGGGGGGGGGTTAAAAGGTGAATTTTATTTTTAATGATTGCCAAAAGGGAGATAAGTAGGGAAATTAATTGCCCTTCTTTCCCCATTCCATCACCTAATACATGTGATATGTAGTTTTGCCAGCTGTGCCCGAATACTGTCTTTATGTGTTTGGTGGCAAAGTTGGTGGCAATTTTGATATAGAATTATCCATTGTTAAGAAATTCATATTTTTGGTCTCAAATTCCTATTTTCTGATGTTCTGATTCCACTTTTGGAATATGAAGGGTTGGCAGGTCTGCAATTGTTTTGTAACAATATTGCGGTGTTTTTAATTTTTTTTTTGTTCATATAGATATTAAGGTTTATTTGTTATTTTGATGTTTTTGTTGGGAGGGGGGGGGGGGTTGTTTTGTTTTTCTTTTTATAAGGGAATGTCCTGATGGTTTGATCTTTAAGTTTAAGTTCAATGCTAAAAATTTTGCAATCTAAAAATAAATAAAACAAAAAACTGAGGCCCTTTATATTAGAGCAATATCCACTAAACATGCTCAGGGCGTTTTACAATCTATAGCATAGCTATCTGTCTTTGTGGTTGGATGAAATTTTGGTCGGGTTCAGTCTTCTTTTCCCCTTATTTTCTATGTGACTTTACGTCCTTGTCCTGGATTGAGGTAGCTTGGGTTTTGCTTGGGCTCTAATGATTTTGTTTATTGGTTGGTTTGTTTTGTTTTTTTTATAAGTGTTATCTGTGAGTGTAAAATGGAAACCATCAGAGTATTCTCCCTTTGGCCTGGGTTTTGTATACATGTCTAATCTTAGAGCTGATTCCCCTTGGCTTTTTTATCAAGGGTGTCTGTAACTCAAAACTGTTGTAAAAAAACTTATCATGGAAATTTCTTGTCCCAACATTGTGTCCTTGGTTAAGACACATTACACACATTACCCTTTATGCTCAGGTGTGAACAAATACCAGGCTACAAGCGATGACAGATACTGTAAGAGTGTTAGTACCAAAAAAAAAAACGTCTTAAGGCTACTGGGACTGTGTGAAATGGAAATATGGATCCATATGGCCTGCTTAGAGAATAAATGAAATTGTGAAGCTCATGGTAAATGCTTGGAAATGTTCACATTTATTTAGCTTTCCTTTACTTGGACACAGTATTGGTCGAATGATATATTATTGCTTGTGCTGTCAACAGTATTAAAGTAAAAAATTTTAACAATTGGACACAGTTTAAGGACAAATAGACTATTCCATAATTTTTCAAAACTCATGTGTTCGCTTTCTCTTAATTGGAAGGAAGAAAAACAGATCCAAGCTGATTTCAGTGCACATTGTCATCGTTTCATGTAAATCCTTAAAATCTGAATTATTGTATGATCTTGATTTTAAAGAAGTGTAATACAGTGGACTCTTGGTAATAAAGCCTGACCAGAAAGATTGGTTGACTTACTGTAAGCAAGGTTGACGTTATCCATTATCAATGGAACATACTTAGATTTATATAGGTAGAGAACAGAAAATTTTGGACCAACATAAGGTGTTGACACTATGCGGATTCCACGAAGTATTTTTTTTTCTAAGGCATCAGAATAACTTTATCAAATCTTTTTTGTAATGCGGGATAACCCATTTGTGACCAACAAGAGGTGTTGACTTTATGCAGATTCCACTGTTTTGGAAAATGAATTGGTCAGGTGGTGGGGGCAAACAGACAGTTAGTTAACTGAAACAATTATTAGTGACGGGTGAAATATGATTAACTAAAGTTGTTTTAAATTAATAAAATGGTATTATTGCTAATGGATTGATATTATTTCATTATATTATTATTTATACCTTGGATGTGAATCATTCAGGCATGATAATGGATTTTTATTGTCAGCTTGTCAGTTAGGTATAGATGGATTTGCAGTCGATGTCTCATAGGTTTTTGTTACTGTTTTTAAAGATGTTTTTTAAAACAACCGTGAGAGATGATCAGGTCTCACAACATTCAATCAGATTATAAACATTTAAACACACAAATTTTGTGGTAATTACTATTTGTTACTGCCATGTCAACTAGAATTGTTGAACATTAGCATTTGACATTTCCACACACTGTCTATAAATGTAGTACTACCTTAATATTACTGTGTCATGTCATTATCATCATCATCATCACCTTCAACAACAACAGCATCGTTGTCATTGTAAATCTTGTCAAAATCTATTTTAAACTTTGATGATAATTGAAATGAATAAATAAAATGTGCTCAATTATTCTTTTGTTTGTTTCAATATCTTTTTTTTTTAAGGAGGATGTCCTTTGACTTAAATGGGTCTTGCACAAAGGCGAGGGGTTGAATTGAGTTTTAATGTCTCCTTTTATACTGAGCGTCAAAATAAACTGGCTAGAACTAGACCGCTAATAGAGTCATAAGTCATAACGTGTCACGTTTCTGGGTGGGGTTCCTGGCCTCCCATAGTGGTCAGGGATGTACATACTGTGTCTTCTATCCCCCTATATCTGTTTTCCAAAATGCTTTCTGTCTTTGTCTTGGAATGAGATTACTTGGTTTTGTCCTGGCCCTGGCTGGGAGGGAAACAGTCAAATGCATAGTTATTGTTTTGGGAGATGATATTTTTTTCCTTGTAAATCATCTCTCTGTGTTATGTATTATTATATTTGTTATTTTTGTATTATGTATAATGTAAGCATTTGAGTGTATTCCCCTTTGTTGGATTTTGTGCTTGTGCCCGGATGACACTTATAGGTGATCTCAAACTAAGTACATAGGTGGTATGCTCTTGGAATCTACATCTGATCCCTATTTGTTCCCAGTTCCCCTTTGTCTTACTTTCTCTTGAGTGCTTTAATTGTAATTCTAGAACTTTTTACTATCCCATTTTCTTCCTTTTTACTGGCGCTGATATAACCTAAAATGTGTTGCAAGCGCCGTAAAACCCTTATCAACAACAAAAAAAAACAAAAGTGTCACGATTAAAAATGTTGACAGTAATGTGAAAGCCAATAAAAATCGACACTAAATGTCTCGGGGATATACAAGTTTAAGAATTTTTTTCACACTTTTATTCAAAGCTACAAAAATAGAGCAAAATAATCGACATCTCAAAATGATTGAAAAAGTGACAATGGTTGGATCGTAAAGACATTGGTTGCTACACATGCATTCCATTGCACAATGTACATCCCTATTGGGAGGAAAAAGTGACGTAACCGTAATGTGGGAAAACATAATGACAATATACAGCTGGGTGGGGTTCCTTACCTCCCATAGTGGGCAGGGAGGTACTTACTGTATCTTCTACCCACCTATATCTGTTTTCCAACATGCTTTCTATCTTTGTCTTGGAATGAGATTACTGTACTTGGTTTTGTCCAGGCCTGGCTGGGAGGGAAGCAGTCAAATGTTTAGTTAGAGTTTTGGGAGATGATATTTTTTTCCTTGTAAATCATCTCTCTGTTATGCACTGCATTATGTTTCTTTATATTATGTATGATTTGTAAAACATTTGAGTGTATTCCTCTTAGCTGGGACCTGTGCTTGTGTCTGTATGAGACTTTTAGTGATCTCAAATTAAGTACTTTGATAGTGTGCTTTTAGAATCTACACATGTTTATTATTTGAACCAATTCCCCTTTGTCTTCCCTTTTCTTGGATGCTTTATTGTAATTCTAGAACTTTTTACTATCCCATTTTCTTCCTTTTTATTGGCGCTGATATGACCTTAGTGTGTTGCAAGCGCCGTAAAACCCTTAAAAACAAAACAAACAACATGTCTCAGAAAACATTTTAATCTGAAAAAAAATATATCCAGTTTACTCAGCTAGTCATGCCTAAAATTTCCGACATTGTTAGAAGCCAACTGATTGGTATGAATGCTGCTGGTGTTCCATCAAGAGATATTACAATGCAATGCTCTACCATTGTTTCAAATCCAGTGACAATGATACTACAATCTGCAAATATTACGATCGATCACGGTACTGTCTCCAACCTCCCAGGTCTTGGGCAAGAAAAGGCCTTATGTTGACATTTTCAAATGAATTAGATTTGCCCCTTTTTCTTTTTCTTTTTGTGCTCTCTCTCTCTCTCTCTCTCTCTCTCTCTCTCTCTCTCTCTCTCTCTCTCTCTCTCTCTCTCTCTCTCTCTCTCTCTCTCTCTCTCTCTCTTCCTCTTTCTCTATTTCTCTCTTATTTATGCACTCCCCGAAATTTTTGATGTTTTTCAACCGCACCCAATAAATTGGGTAATCATGTTTGTATTTGTATCTTACTCAAATTCGTGTATCATGCCTGAATTTTTCTTAACTTTCTAATGGTGTATGACTTATGCCAATATAAGCAACAGTTATAAAGTTATGGGCTGTTAACTACTAGCGAGTTTAAATTGACGCTCAGTATAGCAATTTCTGGGATACCATGTCGTTTTTTGATGTCTTTTTTTTTAATGTTGTTGTTTTTTGTTTTCTTTGTTGTTGTTTTTTGTTTGTTTTTTTTTTGTTTGTTTTTTTTTTTATTTTTTTTTTTTTTTTTTTTTTTTTTTTGGGGGGGGGGGGGTTGTCTTTTACTTCCATTGTTAGCCTAGGAGGTTCCCTTTCTTTCTCATGTACCCCCTCATGCTGGATGGGGTCGCCTGACCTTCCATTGTGGATAGAGAGGTGAATTTTGATGTGTCTTCCTATCCCCCTATATCTGCTTTCCCTTTCCATGTTGCTCCCTGTCTTTGTTCTGGATTGAGATTGCTCGATTTTCCCTTGCCCGGGCTGGAACTATTAGCCGAGAGGGAAGCAGTCAAATGTGTTACCTTTTTAGATATTTTTTTGATTTTTTCTTCTTTTTTAAAAAAAATCTTTTGAGTCATTTCAATGTGCAATTATGATATTTTAATTTTTGATACATTGTACTTTGTAAACATTTTAGTTTATCCTTCATAACCTGGATCATTTGTTTGTCTGGATGAGACATTTTGGTTGTGAAGTTGGCACATTGATAGAATTGTTGTGGAATCTTCTGTTCCCTATTATTTGGACCAGTCCCCTATGACTTTTGACTTCAACTTTCCCTCCATCATATATTCCTTTTTATTTTTACTGGCTATTGTGTCGCAAGCGCAAACAAAAAAAAACTGCAAATATCCCCCCATGACTTTTTTTTTTTCATTTTTGGTCCTTGTTCTATTAATTTGGTTCTGCCTTGTCTTGAGAAGGATATAGATATTTAATCATCCCAACTATCGGGCTGGCTCTATTACTATTAGTAAGTATAATTGGCAGCGAGTCGGACCATTAATCGTGATATCCGAGGCCCTGTCCTAGGTCGAGGCAGGCTGTTTTTGTATGTGTGTGTGTGTGTTAGGAAGGCTTTTTTTTTTGGTGTGATCTGCTTTGTCTCTTGTCACAAAAGTCAAGCGATGCTAAGCGTGGATCCCTGTGTTGTGTACGTGGAAAAGTCACTTAACGTGTATTACCCCACCCGACTCGGGTGCGAATATAGGCAGCGCGAATGTTGTAAGAGTATAATAACACAAAGGTTGCCTGCTAGGGAAATAAATGAAACATTGTGAAGCCCATTGAGCTTGGTGAATCGTTGAAATGCGCCATATACAGATGTTAATATTTATTCATTGGTTATAATTAAGCAACTCACTGTGGTTCACGACTTGGAAGTCATTCAGAGCCACGCGGCGCTTGGAGCCGGATTTAATCCCAGTCTCTATACAGTGAAACGGACAATAGCAATTGCTCGATTTCCTTTGGATAGGGTGTTAGTCTATCGCAAAATACTTTCCGCCATGTCTAACGAACTCAAATTCAAATACATTATCACTGTTTGATAGACAGGGCGGGCGGGGGGGGGGGGGTCTGAAAATAATCTGAAATTCACCAGAGATCGCTTTGCGGGTGTTCTACCATTTTGAGCTATAAATGTAAAAAAAAAAAAGTAGAGAGAGTGAGCATTTATAAAGCGCAATATCCACTAAACGTGCTCAAAGGGTCCCTGGCCAACAGCAACACGTATATAGAACGAGGCATGACGCCTGCCAGGCGATATTACATTTTTTCCGACAGAGACAACGCTGTTAACAGCCAGGTACTCATTTCACACCTGAGCACGGTGAGAGAATGTGAGTAAAGAGCTTTTTCTAAGGACTCAACTATGCGCCGAGTAAGGCTCGGATCCAGGGCCTTCCGATCCGAAAGCGAGTGTCATACCACAAGACCACATAGCCGCTATCGGGACCCCCAGTTCACGACCTGTCCAGGGGTCAAACTTTCCTTTCTTCATTGTCACTGTCACCTTTCACTCTGACAATCGATTTTCCAATGGCTGTTATTAATGACCTGTGTGTATCCACTGTCATTGTACTCGTGTGTCACGGCCCCCCATCCATCTTTCCAAATTATCCCCTATTTATTTATTATCTTATAATAATAATATTCGTACCGACAATGGGCGTAAGTGTGGAATGTAGAACAGACCAATAATCGGTAAGCGGATTTCTGATTTCTCCGTGGAAGGGACGGGACGATTCTTGTATCAGCGCTGTCGTACTCTGGAAAACCACGTTTTTGTAAAATTTGGCTAGAAACCTCGTCCTTCAAATATATCGATATACGTATTAAAGTGAGCCTCATCTTGGCAGAAAAATTATCAAAGATAGGACTTCAAAGCAGCCTTCAAGGAAATCCCAGTTTAAGAATTGAGACTCATTTTAATCGATCGATATTTGACGGACGAGATTTCTGGCCAGCGTATTTAAAACGTGTTCTCTGGGAGTTTTTTTAATTATATAGTACGACAGAGTGGAGTGGAGATTATCAATGAACTTTGGTCTAGTGATGTGACTCTTGCATTCGGACCCGTAGGAGCCAGGTTCAAGTCCCTCCGTTCTGGGGCGGCGGCAAAGTTGAGTCCTTGGACTGATTTTTATACTGACATTCTCTCACTGAAACTCGGGTGTAAAATAAGTACCAGGCCGATATTTGCATTATCTCCCCCTATTCCCACCAAAATGAAAATTAAAGGAAAAAAATCGTTATAGCGCTTTATAAGATTTATGCCTCGTCCAACATATTAAGTATTGTTATTGGTTTGGGACCTCTTTAAGGTTAAAGTGTCTTGAGCACATTTCATGGATATTGCGTTGCACGAATAGTCGCAAAATTCTGGCTCCGGTGTTGTGTCCTTGGGTAAGACACTTTATACATATGACTCTGTTATGATCGACCTACCTGTTCTGATGTGGTAACGGATATTGTAAATATATGTGATACTGATTGATTAAAAGTGGTAAATAAATATATTTATTTTATGCTATCTATTTATTCATCCACTTTTTTATTTATTTATTCATTTCACTATATATTGTTTCAAAATAGATATTTATTTATTTATTATTTGTTTGGTTTTGTTTGTTTTTTTGTTGTTTTTTTTTGGGGGGGGGTTGTTGTTTTGTGTTTTTTTTTTTTGTTGGGGGGGGGGGGGGGGTTAAATATCAAAGGAGGGGGGGGGGCATCTTCGGTTGCATGTCAAGTCTTAGTTAAACTGGCACAACCCAAACTTTAATTTTCGCCTGCCGACTCGCATTCGCATACACACATTCCAGTCTACCAGCAGTTCGGCTGATTCGATGAAAACCGGCCGTTCGGACTGGAAGCGTGATTCGGGCTTAAGGCACGCCGGTAGATAAGGGATAAACACAGCAGCGGGCAGTTATGGACTGTTATGTCGTTCGCAGAGTACATGGATTACCAGAGACCAAACTTTTAATGTTTCATAAACAGTGATCTTGTATGTGTTCATTTCCGTAGCAATGGCCTGCGTCACGGTTCTGGGTTTATAATTTTAAATGGGCTAATATGTGTCAGTGCATGACATAATCAGTCGGAAGGTGAAAATTTTGGATTTGCATTTTTAAAAAAAATCTTGTTGCATTTTCTGAAAGAATATGCTTACCAGAGCATTTAAATCTTTATTTGAAGTAACTCTGGTGAATTTCATGAAGTTATTGTCAGATGTATGGGAAAGGTATCCAGCAACTTTTCCCAAATTTCATACTTTTTCAACTTAACTAGTTGAAAAAAATATTTAGAAGTGAAAATTTCCCAAAGGTGTACAAAAAGGGTTGATTTAATCATGTATGACAAGAACTCATTTTTTATTTTAGAAAATTGATCTAACTAAACTTGGCATTATTTCAGTTCAAACCTTTTCACCATCCGACTGATTATGTCATTCACTGTAACATATGTGGACAGTGTATGTGTGATCCATCAACTCATAACAATATTCACATATTAGCAGGCCTGATAACCTAACACAAGTGTGGGCTTGATTTAACATTGTTGTAATGGACTATATTTTGCGTTGGTTTGAAAGTAGTTCCATTATAACAACGAGCCCAAAATAATTTGGCTTGTCAGACCCACAAATAAATACACGTCGCCTCGTATCAGTATTAATGTCGGGTTGCACCAGTTAAGTTGCCGGAAAGTCGCTTAAAAATTAAAACGACCTGAAATATGAAATTAGGCGGCAATCCCAGGCTTGACTGTTTTAAGCCTTTACCTTTAAACCGTCAATATTTGAAGGACGGGTTTTCTGTCCAAAATTTTAAATACGTCTTTTTCGAGAGTACGACAGTAAAAACTTATTGCGATAAAGCAGGTTTCTAAAAAAAATTATCGCGTATCTTGAATTAAATGACTGGTTTTGTCACGTCAGGACTTATATAGGTACGGATGTCAGTGTGACATTACCCAAAGATGACAGTTGATTTACAGACTTGTAAGGCAATTAATTACGACACACATATAGATACAAATACATACTTACATACACACACACACACACACACACACACACACACGAAGGCATGTTGATAATATTTGTATCTGGATTATTATTATTATTATTATTATTATTATTATTATTATTATTATTATTATTATTATTATTATTATTATTATTATTATTATTATTATTATTATTATTATCATTATTATAGCTGATCCTCATTGGACGAAATGTGATCTGTAATTTGAGGGGTTTATGATCTGTGTGCATGTAATTTATGAACCCAGAATGAAGGAAGACGCGGGGATCGCTTTGTTTTTATTTTTATTTTATTTATTTATTTATTTTTGTTTCGTTTTTAATCTCATTCAAAGTTCTTCGGTGTATCCCGTTGTTTGATCACGGTCTTCGCTGTTTGTCGTGCACGTCCCTCGATTTATTGCATAAGACGCACGGTTTCAGTTTTGAAGATCTTTTTTTTTTTCTATTTTCTTAGATGTTGTTTCTTTCTTTTTTTTCCTTGTCTTCTAACTATGGGATATTATGTTTTCTTTTTCCGTTTCGTTTTGTTTCTTTCCGTTTTCTATTTAATTTCTTTTTGTTTTTTCTTTTTTTTTTTACGTTCAGAGTTTAACTTCCTTGGCGATTATAGTGAGGCTTATGAAATGTCATTGAGGCTTTGTAGAGATAACAACAAAATAACAATAATAATGATGATGATGATGATGATGATGATGATGATGATGATGATGATGATGATGATGATGATGATGATGATGATGATGATGATGATGATAATGATGATAATAATAATAATAATAATAATAATAATAATAATAATAATGAAATTTTTTTTAAGGGGACACCTCATGAACGTTAATGGAAGTTTCAAAGCCCGTAGGTTTATATATTCTTATAAATGGCAAGGGACGTGTACTTATTTATGGGTCTGATAACCCAAAATGTTATGGTCATCTTAAAGTAATGGAAACTACATCACAACAATTTCAAACTATGAAAGCTCATTATTACGTTGCAAATATCTGCATGTATAGGTAGTTAAGTAATCTTTAAAAGAATTGTATGTTTCTTTTAGAGCCAAACCAAGCAAATTGGTTTATGCCTTTGTTTTTTGTTGTCGCTGTTTTTGTTTTTTGTTGTTTTTTTAAATGTTTGTTTTGTTTTGTATATTCTTTTGGTTTTTATAGGTTGTTTTTCTTTTTCTTTCATTTTCAAAAATTAATTTTTAAAAATATATATTTTTAAGTTGATTTTATTAATTTCATTTGTATGGGCATTGCTCTTATGAGAAACCGAAAAGACGTGTACTTATTTGCAGGTCTGATCATCCAGATTGCTACGGTCACATTGTTGTAATGGAAATACTCTCAAACCAACACAAAATATTGTCCGTTACAAGAATGTTAAAACGAGCCCATAATTTCGTCCGATTATCAGACCTGTAAATATGTTCACGTCGACCGTAGCTATTAACCCATTTCGAATTGTCTCAGACTCCCTTTCAGATTATAATCAAGTCTGAAATGCATTCTTACAATTTTTGCACCAGTTTTTCGGTCACATTCTTCATCGTGATGTTTTACTCATTCCCAATAAATTTTTGATATTTCGACATTCTGTCTACTTGTAGATATATGAACAAACAAGAATGTTTAGTCTTTGTGTTCAATATCTGTGGTCTCGTCAAAATTCATTGTGCACAGGATACAATAGAAAACTTAACACAAAATTGATCCATTAGCACTTTCTACCCTCTAAACCCCCTTTCATAAAAAATTGATGTTAATGCTGTATTTCGCCGACAACGCTGCAATATACGTCCGTTGTTCTCAACCGCCAGTTCATTAAGAATTCTGTATAACGATCTATGTAGCGCCATCCTTGCATGGCCAGTTACCCGCTTGCTGCTCAGTGAAGCGAGCCAGTCATACCTTGTTACTGTGTCTTTTCTAGTGGGCAGCGTCAAATTCAATCAAAGATTTCGGATATCCCAGTGATTAAAGCCGATCATTAATGTCAGGAAAGAAAGGAAAGCCTTTCTCCTTTCTCGCCTGCTACTAAATCCAATTAATTTAGGTCTACAGGTGTACAACGTGTGTTTATTTTCAGCGATCGTGTGACTCTGTGGCTGGCCTGCAGTTTTAGAGAAATATATTTATAATGTTGGCACTCCTTACATTCACTCAATATACCCACTCATGGTCCAATTATGGTTCCGGTTTTGTTTTTGAAAAGAAAAAAGCCAATTTAGCAAAACATAATTAAAGACAAAAATACAATGTACTTACGAACACTATATATTTCGAAGTCTGATAACTGAACGCAGTTATGGGCTTAATTTAACATTGTTGTGATGGACAATATTTTACATTGGTTTGAGAGTATTTCCGTTCCAACAATGAGACCATAACAATTTGGGTTATCAAATTTGCAACAATGTAGATACATTTGTATTTTTAGTTGTAATGAATTTCTCCAGAAAAGAGGATCTTAGTGGAATAGTTCAGCAGTAAAAATACGTGTGCAAGTAGATATTCATTGAGAATTAATAAATGTACAAAAACAATGTTATCTATTTCTATTGGTTTTATGTGTGTCGATATTTATACGTATGTTATGTGTATCATGATTCTGTAACACGTGAGTATGTAAATAGATGTTTTATAAACTTGAGCTTTTATATAGTGCATTATCCACTTAGCATGCTCAAAGCGCTTTACAAAAGGTCCCTAGCCAACAGCAACACTTAACATATAGGACGAAACATGACGTCTGTTAGGCGATATAACAATTTTTTTCCGACAGAGACAACGGCCAGGCACTCATTTTACACATGAGGTTGGTGAGAGAATTTTTTTTTACAAGGACTCAACAATGCGCTGCTCAAAGCGGGATTCGAACCTTGGATCTTCCGGTCCGAAGGCGAGTGTCCTACCTATAGACCACATAGCCTCAGGATGTGAATTTATGTTGGAGATTAACTTTATCGAGTGATTTTTGCATTTATTTTCATTATCTAAACAACAATTTACGTAAAACGGATGTTTTGTGTATTTCTTAGGTTTTGTTTCAATCAACTGTATCTACACCTGTCGTATATTGTCGACTTCACCGTGAAGATTTTGTTACAATTCAAGTCAATAACAATAGGAAATTAAATGGACGTTTCAGTGTAATCAACGAAGAGAGATAATATAAACGTTTCGAGTTTCCCCGTTATCAACACAACACGATGAATACTAAAGACGATTGAGAGACGTGAAGATGGTTTTGTTAATTCCCCCTTAACAACGTCGTTCTCAAATCTCTCATTGGTCTTTTTAGTGTTTCATTAATCGTGTTTTTTGATAACGGGGTAACCCAAAACGAGTGTTGCCCTGCCTAGTGTTTTGTAACATTATATATGTTGGCTTTATGCACGGTTTTGACTATTAATTCAATGTCTCCAGCATCAAAATGATATAATACCGTTTTGACACATCTTATTTTTTGTCCATGTTTTCTCTTGGTTTGTCTTTTTAAATACTAATACATTGACAACAACTATTTCTATTGTCACTACTTCTACCATCGACACTACTACTACTACTACTACTTCTACTACTACTACTACTACTACTACTACTACTACTACTACTACTACTACTATACTATACTACTACTACTACTACTACTACTACTACTACTACTACTACTACTACTACTACTACTATCTACTACTACTACTACTACTACTACTACTACTACTACTACTACTACTATACTATACTACTACTACTACTAACTACTACTACTACTACTACTACATACTACTACATACTACTACTACTACTACTACTACTACTACTACTACTACTACTACTACTACTACTACTACTACTACTACTACTACTACTACTACTACTACTACTACTACACTACTACTACTACTACTACTACTACTACTACTACTACTACTACTACTACTACTACTACTATACTACTACTACTACTACTACTACTACTAACTACTACTACATACTACTACACTACTACTACTACTACTACTACTACTACTATACTACTACTACTACTACTACTACTACTACTACTACTACTACTACTACTACTACTACTACTACTACACTACTACTACTACTACTACTACTATACTACTACTACTACACACTACTACTACTACACTACTACTAACTACTACTACTACTACTACTACTACTACTACTACTACTACAACTACTACTACTACTACTACCACTACTGCCAGAAAACTCGTCCTTCACATATCGATCGATTACAATGACTCTCATCTTGACAAAAAATTCAAACTTGGGAATTCAAGGAAGACCACGATGTCCCAGGTTTTAGAGTTTTTGCCAAGATTAGGGTCAGTCAAATTGATCGATATTTGAAGGACGCGTTTTCTAATTAAAACTTTAAGTACGGGGTTTTCCTTAGTACTGCAGCTTAGTGGATGACGTGCAAAATATAAAATCCCATGTTTTTTTATTTAGACTAACTCCAAACTGTGTGCAGTTCCATTTTTCATTGCTAGCTGTACTTAGCTAATAAAATTGTCTCAAATATTTCCGAGGATAAGAACTATGTTAGGGTGTAATGGATTAAGTGAACAAGTCAGGGTATAAGGATTATCATGAAGTGTAGGGAAAGCCAATGTTATAATCATAATAGCCCTGCATTGCCCGGACTGCCTTCAAGTCAGTCCATTTGTAAGTGTCTGTAAAAACCACAGTAGGTATACAAAATACAATTAAAGTTACTTGACTCTAAGGAACGAATGGCGTTTGATTGCTCAGTCGATACAGTAACCTATAACATACAAAACAAGAGGACGTCGAAATACTGGTTACAATCTCATTGGAAGTGTGAAACTAGTCCTCGGAGGACTGGATGCATATATTGTGCAACTGATCATCTGGTTTTCGAGTGATGCCATCTTTTTTTTTTAGCCTAAATAAATGCTGGTCGTCAATAAAGATCATCCATTTTTACGTCCCTTTATCATAAGAATAAGTATATACAGCGGCGTGGCGTATTGACGGCATATGGTGGTGCCATGATTAGAAGAAGAAAAAAATTCTTAAACAGTGAACAAGATTAAGAGGAGAGAGAACATGTTAAAAACTCTCTTTTTTGGAAGGTAGGGGGGAGGGTCGATGGTTTCTACGAGTGTACAAAACTCACAAAAATAAATAATTTATGAAAACAAGCCACAACACTGAGATACAAGTCCCGTGTGAAAAGGTATTTGTAATTATTATTTGTCAACCATTTAAAGGATTGGATTTGGTAGATAATGCAATCAATATGTGATAAAGGTAAATCAAAAGAGAAAAAAAAACAACCTATGACAGAAATTACTTACTTTTAGTACTTGTAAAGAAAATCTGCACGGCGATGTTTCATCTCTGCAAATCTTTTTATAATTTGTTTATTGAAATCTGGAATGGCATTTATTTCAGCTTTGTGAATTGACAGAATCATTAACGAATTTAACCGCTCCTGTTTCATTGAATTTCGCAAGAAATTTTTCACTCTTTTAAGGGTGCTAAAACAACGTTCAGGAGGTCAAGAAATACGATGGAAATGGTTAAGGTCACTATAGCCTATAGATGTCCATTATTTGTCAGTGTTTGTTGTATCTGTAAAAAGTAGACAATAAAAACAAAAGAAACGTTTTTTTCTCTAAACTAACTGTGAGCCATACATGTCTGTCATACCATGTTACTGAAAAAGAGCGTTTTCGAGATTTCCACACCTGTGTTAATTCAAAATCAGTTGGTTGGTGAGGAACTAGCCTTTTAATTTGTCATCTAGTGTCGATCTCCCAAACGGTCGGTGAAGTAAAGAGTCAACTTGATTCATTGCAATTCATTGTTTAACAAAACAAAATTTCAAATTGTATCTCAAATAAAGGAAATCAGTGGAATCCGATTAATGATTGCACAAATAAAAGGTAGATTCAGATCTTAAAGCATCACAAAGAAAAAATCACTCCACTTAAGTACTTAAGAAATCAAAAAACACACCAAAATATAACTGTTGACAATCTTCGCTTTCTTTCTCTGACTGACACAAATACACATGCACAAACACACACACACACACACACACACAGACAGACACAAATAAACACTCATACACACGTAACCATCAACTCGGCACTACAAGCAAGAAAAATGTTGGTAAATTCGTCCACAATGCTTCGTGTTGCAAAGAATTACTTTATTCAATAATCGTGAAAAAGAGCTGGGGGGAGGGGGATTTTATGTTTTATGTTGTTTTTCTTTGCTGCTTACAAATAAACTTGACAATGATCAGTGTTTTTGACAGTTAATGTAATATTTCGGATGGCCGAAGTTACCCTAATTATTACGTAACTGGTGCAACATTGGAGCATCCCCCCAGTCCAACGGTGGAGCTCTCAGATCCTGGCACAAGTCGAGGGGTTTTTCCGCTATTTGAAGATAGAATAATTCGACCCAGTTTCTCACTCATCAGCTGTAGCGATACTAATGGATAGAGCATTAACTGGAGCTCGGATTGCTTTGCACCACGGTGTTGATTAAGTCACTAATTCGCGCAGTGATGTCACCAACACACGAGTCGGCGCAGTGCGTGATTCGGAATCTTGAATAGAGTGGAGACTAAAAAGGCAGTATGTGGTTGGCGAGTTGGCGAAAGACAGTGGAGTTAAAATTTCTCAGTTTTATTTTTAATTAAATTATGCCGTTAATGATTTTTAAAAGATTGGTGTGGTGCCTGGCACCATTCGATCCAATGGCCCCACGCCACTGAGTATATATTATATCCTGTTACTAGAAGTAATGCCACATTATGATTCAATATGTAACCTATTCATTGTCTGTCCTTTTGAGGACTAGTTTCACACTTCAAAGTAGTTTGGAAACGGAATAGAAAAAAATGTGTGACGCCACGACTTCTGTTTCCCATTAAGTAGACACTTTATTTTTTTGGTTCATTTAAACGTGATTTGGTCCTTTAAAAATAGACGATGCATATGCCAAGGAGATTTTTATCAAGCATCATTTTCGTATGCAAAACGAAAATCGTGAAAATAAGAGTGCGGCCATATAAGAGAGGAAAGAAGCATTTCATCACATTGACACAACTCCTTGTATAATTCTGGTTTAGAACTAGACATCTGGCATCGGTCTATCAACTGGGTCATACCCATGGACTTAAAGTCATTTCAGTCCATGGTCATACCACATTTCATGACCATCCGTAGTCCATCGGGTCAGTCTGGAATTTTATTTCGGAGTAAACTTGAAAAAAGAAAATTGCCTTTAAACTCAAACTGACCAGAAAAGTAACAACTTAGTTTTGGGCTCTTAACAATAATTACCCAAATAAATAGATAAATAAACGCTTTCGTCCGACTCAATAAACCACCTAAATGTAAAGATTGGCCATCATTGGCCAGATATTCAATTTTGTCGGACCCTGAAAAAGACACGTAATTACAATTTTGGTCAGAAAACTGGTCCTTTCTATATCTATCGATTAAAATGACGCATCTCTTGTAAATAAATTTAAAAAAATAAGAACTCTCAAATCAACGACCTCTATGGTGCAGCCAAAATTGATTATGCATCAATAAACAAGTTTTCCGATTTCAATTTCAATTTTCAATTTGTCCCCCATGCCCTTTTATCGACATCATCAAACATGTCAAATATTGCTTTTCATAACATCATGTATTTTACATATAGTGTGGCCTATGTACACATAACATGGATCTGGCCGTTACAATCATTGGGTCTATCAATAATTCACAATGATAGACATGTTTCTATTCATTTCTAATTACATGTATATTTTTTCAATTTTTATTTAGCCGACAGTCTCAACACGGTATTATGTCGTTGTGAACCGATGGTCAACACTCAATTTTAAGCTTCATTTATAAAAATGTTTGATTTAAAAAAAAAACCCACAAAAAAACAAAAACAAACCCAAAAAAAACAAAGAAATAAAAAACAACAACAACAAAACAACCACGCCCCCCCCCCCCCTAAAAAAAACAAAAACAAAAACAAAAAAAAGAAACGCTTTTATAAAATAAATGTGATATGATTCTTAAAATTAATAAAACTCAAATTTTCTAATTCTGGTCATTCTCAATTCAAAATATATTTTCTTCATCTCGCTCAATCCGACGTAACACCAAACAGACGCGGGCACGCATATTATTGTTTCTCATAACATCCTATACACATTACACGTGGCAGTCTGCTGGTTTGGAATGATATCAATTCAAGATGACAAACAATTTTCTATTCCTTTGTTATTACTGTATAGTTTGACTTCTTATGTAATCCAGAGTCTCAAAGCGGTATATACAATAAGGACGATGTACAATTTTGTCATCATCATCATCATTGCCTTTTTCACCCTGACTCTATCCTGAGCTAACTTTTTTTTTTTTAATCTCGTTCCATGTCGTATCACTTCTCTGTTTGTCTGTTGTCCTTTATAAATTCTGTAATTGCAGGAACTCTGCGGTCGCCCAAGCTATAAAAAAAGGATTTGATTTGTCCACCTGTGTTTCTGTAACAATTTGAGTTTTACGGAACGGGCGATAACCCTTCTACAACCCCCAACCTGGAGGGCTATTAGATCTAGTGGTATGACACTCGCTTTCGGATCGGAATGTCCTAGGTTCGTGCCTCGCTCGGCGCATAGTTGATTCCTTGGAATAGGCTCTTTACTTACATTCTCTCACCGTCCTCAGGTGTAAAATGAGTACCAGATCGTTAACAGCGTTGTTTCTGTCCGAATAAAAACTTGTAATATCGTCTAACAGTTGTCATGTCTAGTTCTAAATGTTACGTGTTGCTGTTGGTCGGAGACCCTTTGTAAAAGCGCTTTGAGCACGTTTAGTGGATATTGCGAAATCTAGAAGCTTAACTTTTTTTTTGGTTTTTTTTTTTTAACGCCTTTGTAGAGTGTGTTTGTTTTTTTAAAGTAGGTAGACTAGGTCTAATTGATAAAACTTAAATTCCTTAATTCTTGTTATTTTGACTTCATCTCGGTCATTCCGACGAAACACCAAAAGACGATGTGAGCCACATATTATTGTTTCTCATAGCACCGTACATATTACACGTGGTATTCTGGTTGTTTGGAATGATATCAATATAAACCGAGAGACGAGTTTATCTTCGTTTAAATTATTGTATATTGTTTATTGGGTTTGAATTTCCTATTAATTAAATGACTGTTCTGCACTGCTTTGCACCTGTTGTATGTTTATTCATGCTTTTAAAAAATGTATGTGTTCTTGGTTCGGACAAATTTGTTTTTTTTTCCTCTGTTATTATTATTATTATTATTATTATTATTATTATTATTATTATTATTATTATTATTATTATTATTATTATTATTATCATCATCATCATTATTATTATTGTTGTTGATGTTGTTGGTGAAAATGCACGAATGCGCTAAAAAGAGATAAAACATTAAAATATAAATCAACACAAGTTGATGATAATAGTGATGGCTATGCTAAATATTATGGCAGTGCAGGTGGTTATGAGGATGGTGATGATAGTGATGATGATGATGATGATGATGATGATGATGATGATGATGATGATGACTTCGAGAGGCTTGGAAGAACATAGGCACTATGGAAACACACAATGGAACAAACAAAAACATCGGGTAATATTCAACATTTCTTTTCATTCGTCATTAAAGTCTTTTTGTTTATTTTATCAATTAAGAGATCGTTTTCACGTTTGAAATGTGTTTTCTTTTGTCTTTGAGCCAAAGAGTATTTATGTTTAAACAATGAATTGTTCAAAGTGAGTTATTGATAATATCGATGTTTTTGTTTGCACTACAACAATGAAATCATCAATGTGCTTGGTTGGTTCGGAACATATATGGAGAGGCTGATCGAGAGATAAAAAAAGAGAACGAGAGATATACCACCACAACCTCCTCATCCTCCTCCTTCCCACCCTCCTCCATCTCCTCCTCTTCCTTCTCTTCCTCCTCCTCCTCCATCTCCTCCTCCTCATCTTCCTCCTGCTCCCACTCCTCCATCTCCTCCTCCCTCTCTTCCACCTCTTCCTTCTCCCCCTCCTTCTTTTCCTTGTTTTTTAAATGTTTTTCTTAAATACTGTACAACTGTGCCAATATCAACCCCGAGCTAACATCCGTGAAATAGGATAGTCCTTATTGATTTTTTGAAATTGATTGATTTTATTACATTGATTAATCAACTAAAGAGGGGTTTTTAAAGTTTAAATACTATTATTGAGTTACCCACCCTGTCGTGACCCGGGATTTCTTTGCCGAGTGACCTACGTTTGATTGACTAGTTGTTGTTATACATTATTTTCTTGGTATTTGTAACAGTTTTTAAAAAAGACCTACATTATCATACCCGACGTGTACTCATTTTGCAGGTCAGATAACCCAAATTATTATGGTCTCATTGGTGAATGGAAATACTCTCAAACAAACGCGAAAAATGATCCATTACAACAATATTATATCAACCCATAATTGTGCTCGGTTATCAGACCTGAAAATATATGTACGTCTGGCAAGCATCCGGTTTTTATTTAAAATGGATTTTGAAGCTTCAACGGTTGCCCAGCAGCACTGGGAACTTGTTCGACACTTCAAACCCAGGGGTTCAAGAATCTTATAATGTGACACCGAACTAGTTTTCAACTGGTTTTAATTAATTAATTAATTTATTTAATTTATTTATTTATTTATTTATTTATTGCGTGGATATGTGGTCTAGTGGTATGACAATCGCCTTTGGTCCAAAAGGTCGAGAGTTTGAGTCTCACTCTAAGCAGCGCGTAGTTGAGTCCTTACTTAAATTCTCTCACGTTAACAACGTTGTTTGTGTCGAAATAAAAATACATTGCAACAGTGCCTTACAGACGTTTTGTCTCGTCCTAAATGTTAAACATTGTTGACTGAGGACCCCCTGCAAACCGCTTTGAGCAGTATCGACGTGTACTTATTTGCAGGTCTGGTAACCCAATTTGTTAAGGGGTCATTGTTGTAATGGAAATGCGCAAAATATTGTTAAATGGAGTCTATAAATTGCGCTCGGATGTCAGACCTTCAAATAAGTAGGTATAAATCGACTATATAAATGCGAGTTTTGTTGTTGTTGTTGTTTGTTTTTTTTGTTTTTTTTTTTTTGGTTTTTTTGTTTGTTTTTTTTTTTTGGGGGGGGGGTATTTAAAAGGGGAGGGGGGGGGGGGTTGAACAAAGGAAACCAATAAAATTGAATTATTTTTTTTCTCTTCCAAGCGCCTCCTAACTGCCTGATGCACCTTCTTTATTTATCTATTCTATTACGATAATAAATTGATATAATAAATTATGTCAAGACTGCACTTGCTTTTTCTAGCTTGACGTGCAAACCTCATGAAATCTCCCAGCCGTTTAACGACCTGGCCTACCTCTTCTATCCATGCATAGACTGATTTTCAAAACAGCAAACGTCGCCTTTTGTAGCGATAAATCTTTCTTTTCTTCTCGGCCATGTCGGTCTCAAAGTGTTTTGTTTACCGCTCGACCGGAGTGGATTAAAGGATTAAATATAATGTTATTATAGGGCTGATCAGCTTGTTTCGTGTTGGTTTGGTTAGTACTTTTCATCGGACGGACGGAAGACATAACATTACAGGGATATCGGCAT
>NC_088362.1:34141381-34163881 GCF_034508935.2 Berghia stephanieae
GGGATTAAAGCATCTCTTTAATTTTTCGAGTGAACGAAATAGACTTGTATTGTCAAGGTGTTGTCGCATTTTGTCTCGTCGCTTTATTTTTTTTTGCTGTATTCTCTTTCGTGATTCATTTTTGATTACGTTTGGAATAATTAAAATCTACTGGTATTGTCATTTCATTGTGAATGTGATTATTTGTGGTTGAAATATTTTATTTTTTTAAAAGTTGAAATATATATATATATATATATATATATATATATATATATATATATATATATATATATATATATATATATATATATGACCGAATCATCTTTGCCCCACCGCTATAAATAGGCTAGAACCGCCACTGGATAACCCTTTTTGTTATGGGCTCATTGTTGTAATGGAAATACTCGTCGACCAACTCAAAATATTGTTCATTACAACAATGTTCAACAAGGCCAATGATAATTGCGTCCGGTTATCGGAACTGCAAATTTATGCGCCGGGACTGATCCGTATACCCGCTATTACAACGGTTTGATCGATCTATTTGTCAGTTTTTGACAATATCATAATTATTGACAAGCAACACGGAATCGGTACTTGTCATAAAACACGAACCGTAAACACTTGACGATTAACGTGTTTCGTTGTTTATTGCCAACTCCAGACACATCAAAACAGCTTGGGGCTTTGAGGCAGATTTCTGCCATACTCTGGAAAAACCGATATTTTAAAATTTGGCCAGAAAACTCGTCCTTCAATATCGATCGATTTAAATTACTCTCATCTTGGCCAAAACTCTCAAAACCGGGACTTCGCCGAAGTCCCGGGTTTTTAGAGTTTTTGCCAAGATGAGAGTCAGTTAAATCGATCGATATTTGAAGGACGAGTTTTCTGTCCAAATTTTAAAATATGGGTTTTTCCAGAGTACGGCAGATTTGTTATTTATTACCCGATAGGACTTGCATTCCAAAGCCGCTGAGTTGATAAAATTAGAGAACACTTGGAATTAATGTTACCGAAACGAAATTTCTGAATTATGAATTGAATCCATCAAGCAGTCTCGAGTAGGGACGAAATTGTGTAAATAAAGGAAATTGTTGGATACAATTTATTTTTCTTCTTCTAATCTATGGGCTCTTGTGGCATATTGACACTGTAACGTGAAGGTCATTGTAGTATGATCGGGAGGTTGGGTTCGAGACCCGCTCATTGCGACGTATAGTTGAGTCCTTGGAAAGGGCTCTTTATTCACATTATCTCATCGTACTCATGTGTAAAATGAGAACCTGGCCGTAAACAGCGTTGACTCTGTCGGGGGAAAAATGTAATATCGCCTAACATGTGTCATGCCTCGTCCCACATGTCAAGTATTGCTGTTGACGAGGAACCAATTGTAAAGCGCTCTGTGCACGTTTAGTGAATATTGCTCTATTTAAAAGCTAATTAAAAAAAATAATTAATACTTAAAACCAGGGACCATGTGTAATATATAGAACCATTTTGCCCATTGAGCCGTAGTTTATTCCAGTTTATTTAACATAAACGGACAATATCTATTGTTTGCTGTCTTTTTAATTGCTAGTCCATCGCAATGTACTTTCCATCAGATCTAATAGAGCCAGCTACGGAATCATTGCTGAATGGGGGAAAAAAAAAGGGGGGGGGGGGCAATAAAAAAATCTCGACTTCATCTGTGACCGATCCCTGGTCCCTTCGAGTGTTCTACCAACTGAGCTATCGGGACCCCTTGATATGATATGTATGTAGCCATTTTTATTGTTGACAGAGAGAGGTTAATTTAAGAATGCTAAGGACACCTAAAACGTGACACTGGTACTCTATGAAACGGAAAATGTAGTTCCATTTTGGCTTGCTGGGGAAATAAATGAAGCATTTTGAAGTGCATTGAGCATGGTCAATTCATGGAATTGCGCGATATAAATCTTCACATTTATTAATTTTTCTATTTATTTATTTACTTATTTATATATTTATCTATTTATTTAGATGTATAGAAGTGATCCCTTTAGGCACCGTACATTAGAATTCAGATCACGATAAATAAGAGTTATTTGCGCGTAAAGTGTACAAGGGGTCAAAGGTCAACAAAATCGATAAATAGAGACAATCATTTGTCAATAGTTTGTATTCCTATTCTGACGTACTTTTAAAACACTCTTTATAAATTTTGACCATAAAACTCATCCTTCAAATATCGATCAATTAAATTGACTCGTCTTCTCAAAAAATTATCAAACCTGGGACTTCTTTGAAGAATTCTCTTTAAGTCCTAGCTTTTAAGTTTTTTACGAGATGAGAGCCATTTTAAACGATCGATATTTGAAGAGCAAGTTTGGGAGCGTTCACATATTACGTCATCAAAAATTTGCCCTTTTTAGACCCCCCCCCCCCCTCCCCCAAGTCATCACTTGTCATCATTGACCTGACCCCCCCCCTCCCCAACAGATGATGACGTCATCTAATTTAATAAAAACTAAAAGATAACTTTAATTTCACAATATTTATTATTCATTTTTCAAACCATAAACATTGATTATCAACGTTTGATAAAACACATTCAGACATTTTATTAATTTCAGAAACTGTTGATAATTTATGTTTTACGATACAATGGGGACATAAAATTTAAATTTGCAAAGATAAAATCTAACAAACATTATTTAAATTAGGCTACTTGGTGCAGGTGCTATTAAAAAAATTTCAGAAAGTGTAATTTAAAATAGTATAGGAGGCAAATTATTTTATAGCATATTAGTTTTTTAGTGGAATGAATTTCTGTTTCAATTTCCAAACATAAAATTAATTGATTCAAAAATGTTTCTGCCTTGGACCTCTGGCAATGTACTATAAATAGTATCATCAATTTCATCTTCATCGTCATCACTTTCTCCCATTTGCTGTTCTTCTTGTATGCCACATGTTCGTGAATGGTCTTTCATTGCTGTGATCGAGGAGTGATACAATGAACATTTAGGGCAAGTTCGCCTTTTGAGAAGTGATACCCCTTTCCCATCTTGTTTCTTGAGAGATGGGCAATACTTGGCAATGCTTGGGCCTTTGCCAATGCAAGTTGGCGCTTGTCATCAGGATGTGCCTTTAAATAGGCATCAACAAACTTTTCATAGAGATGTGTATTACTAATACTATTACTCATTCTTCAGATGAAAACTCCAAAATATATTTAATACACTAGACACAACCAAATCAAATGATTGATGAAGAAAACTTTTCAGAATCAAAACTGAACGGTAGCAAGCAGTTTGAGCAGTTCAATCGGTTTTGATGATTCCATCATTTAATTAATTTTTCACCTTTTTGCTAATTTATTTGGAATGCCATTTTTTTGAAGCTCTTGCATTTAATAAAATAGGCCTAATTTGCCTATGTTTTGATGACATCATCTTGGGTCTGACCCCCCCCCCCCCATGTCAACACATGTCAACATTTGGTTGACCCCCCCCCCTCCCCCCCTAGCTGATGACGTAATATGTGAACGCTCCCTTTTCTTATCAAACTTTTAAAATGATTTTGGCTAATATTGAAGGTTAATCTCTGTGGACGATTTGATACAAAGTATTTAGCATTTCGCACGTTTGATCTAAGGGTCGTTTAACCAGCTAACTCGCATTATCTGGAAAAACGCGTTTTTAAAAATTGGCCAGAAAACTCTTCCTTTGGGATATCGATCGATTTGAATGACGCCTCGTCTTGGCACAAACTCTCAAACGCGAGGTCCCGGGTCTGGGAGTTTATTTGTTTCTGTTTGTTTTTTTTTTATTTGCAAAGATGAGGGTCATTTAAATCGATCGATATTTAAAGGACGGGATTTCTGGCCAAATTTTTAAATACGTGTTTTTTGCCCGGCAATTAACTAGTTAGAGCTTTGTTCCTAATAATGAATAGATACGTAGACAATCTTGATATTCTTTCTTTTCTTTTTCGTAGCCCATTGTATGAAAATAATATAAAGAATTATTGTTTTTTTTTAAACAATCATTCAATCATTGCTGACAATAGTCGTTCAATCGTGTCGTGAATGAGCGTGGTGGTGTATACCGGTGATTCAGAGCTTTAGTGAACATGCGTTCAAGTCTTTATGGTCAGGGTTGCCAGTCTTGTTTTATAAAAAAAAAAAAAAAAACACCAAACAAGTCACAGAAAATGCCAAAATGGTATGAAAACAAAATCCAACATTTTCCAGGCATCACTTTTCCTGCTATAATCTATATAAGAGTTGTAATAATTCTTAATTTTCTAATCCCATTATTCTAAATTTGTGTTGAAAAATGCCTTAACTCAACGTGTACTTGTTCTACGCGTACTCATTTGATAAACCAACTTGTGTGGCTATGTGGTCTAGTGGCATGACACTGGCTTTCGAATCGGAAGGTCCTGGGTTCGAGCCTCGCTCGGCGCATAGTTGAGTCGTTGGAAAAGGCTCTTTACTTACATTCTCTCGCTGAACTTAGGTGTAAAATGAGTACCTGGCCGTTAACAGCGTTGTCTCTGTCGAAAAAAAAAGTAATATCGCCTAATAGGAGTCATGTCTCGTTCTACATGTTACGTATTGCTGTTGGCCAGGTTAGTGGATATTGCGCTATATAAAAGCTCACGGTTTTTAAAAATTGTTTTTGTTTTAATGGGCTCATTGTTGTGAAGGAAATCAGTACTTTCAAACCAACACAAAGTAGTCTCTTTTCGAAACGTGTCAACCAGTTTTCCTAACTTTACTGTTCAAATTAATCTGGTTCTATGTTGCAATATAAAATAAAAGCAACTTAATAAACAAAATAATAATAATTCAGATAATATTTTGACACCAAAACAAAATAAAAACAATTGAAGGAAATGAAAATCGAAATATATTATTCGATATTAGTGTAGACTACAGCATACATCGTATTTATCTATTTTACATGCTTCGCTTTCGATTTGAATTAAATGTACAGAATTAAATATAAAAGATTTTAAAGAAGAAAAAAAAGGCAACAACAACAACAACAAAAAACCCAACCCCCTCCCCCAGAAATATTTAACACGTTTCAGACTCAAAAACCTTTCTTCAGACAACAAGAACAGCAAAAAACACATGATTAACGATTTAACGGTTTATTTGTGTGTGCGTGTGTGTGTGTGTGTGTGTGTGTATTTGTTTGTTTTTGTTGTTGTTGTTGTTTGTTTTTTTTTGCTATTAGTTGAAGAAGAGTTTTAAACGAAACGTTCTTGTTTAGCATTATATTATTTTTTGAAACTGTTGTATTCAGGAATACTAAACACGAAACGTTTCGTGCACAAAACATTTCTTCAACCAAAAACAAAAGAAATGCGTAATTCACGTTTTAACTTTTTTATTTTTTTGCTATTGGTTGAAGAAGGGTTTTTGGCCCGAAGCGTTTCGTGTTTAGTATTTTATTAATTTTTAAAGCTATTTTATTCATTTTTATCCATTACTTTTTCCAGTCCAGCAATTCCGTAGCTTATAGTGTTTATTTTAATTAATCGATTTTCTGTCACCGTTTGTTGCTTGTTGTGATCGATGTTATAATCCATGTTCCCAACACACACACACACACACACACACACACACACACACACATATACACACAAATACACTAACCCTATTACTTTAATAATCGATTTTAAATATCGATCTGCTTTTCGATTTAATCCCTCGTGGTGTATTGTGTATTGGTCATTGTTTCAATACAAATCTAAGTAATGCTGCCAGCTTTGCGTTGTGTTCCTATAGCTACCATAAAGTTCATGACTAGCACCCGAACCAGTCATCTATACCCCGCAGTTTGTGAGTATTTATCACAATATTTTGACACAGCGATGGGCCGAATCATAGCCTTCGTAAACCTGACACAAGGACTTTCACTTTGACGTCGTTGATTTTATGTAGGCCAGCGCCTAGTGAGTTGTTGTAGGTAGTCCTCAAGGAGACAATGAATGATCCCATTGGTTGAACTATTGAATACAACTCACGATTTGTTTTCTTTTGGTGATAAGGCCTTGAAACTTGGCATAATTTTTTTGCCAGTGTCGGGCTATGCGTTTACGAAGGCTACGCTTGAAGACACAATGTATTACCTGTATCATCACGTTGTGAGTTATGCTCAGGATCTGTGGGGCTGATTGAATCGGATAAAAGGCATATAGTCAAGGTTACTGTGGTTGTGCTCGATATTTCACTCGGGACTGAGAAGGCTCATTATATTTTCAATTAACCAGTAGATTTTTGACCAATCAAAATCGGGATTTGTGGCACATCCTCAAGCCCGGTCGGACAAATATAGCTGGCTGTTGACAAACAATAGAACGAAGGAAGTGGACAGCACTCTGCTCTTTGTTATTGTTTTTCGACCATAAGTTTTGTGATTAGTTATCACTACATTCACTTTATCAAAATATAAACATTAAAAGTTTCACATCGTGTTCTGTGATGGTAAGATTGATTAGACGTGTAGAACTAGTGAGTATTATTCTAAAACGCATACCATACGTGATTTGAAGGAAATGCGTTTGCTACGTTATGTCACAGTGCACAATGGATATACAGAATCATGTGATTTAAAATGTCTCCATTGAGTTTTAGCAAAAGTCTCAAATTTCATAAGATCTTAGATCTAGGACCACGTAAAAAAATCATAATTTACAAGTGCTAGTCTTATATAACATGTTTAATCCTAGGATCAACTATTTATCCTAACTAAATGATAACAAAATTACATTCCTTTCATCATTTATGAATGGCTCTCAAAGATACGGGAAAAAGGAATTTTATATAAATCAATACAGTGAAAATAATCTAAAGGTGAGGAAGTCTCAGACGTATATTTCTGAAGGTTTCTAAAGCTGTTTAAATCACAATGTTTTTATGGTCTTGTAATACGCATAGTAACAAACGCATTTCCTTTACAAAGAATGTTTCATTCCCGACACTCACAGCTTTTGACTAACGCTTTTATATCCCTCTCACCCTGCAGCCTACAGCATTCGTTTTTCAGGATGAAATCTTTACTCTAGCGCATCTAAAAGAAAAATGAGCATTTGTCAGTACTAGTTTATACAGCTTTGAACACGTCATGTGACATTTATAAACACCCTTTGTTTTAAAAATGGCAAAAATATTATTTATGATGCAAAAACTGGTTCCCAAGATGATAAAAAATTGTGTGGTTTAGCGTTTTGAATCTCGACAAAGCTAGCTTCAATTTCATTGGTCAGTCCGTCGTAACCATGACGACCGGTACATCCACGAAGATGCCTAGATTGAGAGTTGGCAGTCAAGCAAGGTTTGACAGTGCCGTGGTGCGGGGAACAACGGCTACCTTGACCCATCACCGGCAACAATTCAAAACGCACAAGTTGCCTGGTATAGGTAAATGGAATTATTAAAAAAATAATAAAACATTTTTTAGCTCCAAATAATTTTGATAATCCGCAAAAAAACGCATGGACTTTGCACTGTGTTTAAAGTTTCACGTTTTTTAATTGTTATTTTCAAAACTAAAAGCTATGTTTTTTTTTTAATTTAACGGATTGTTACTTCTTATGGTATTCAATACCATTTTTAAGTTGCCATCTAAAGAAAGAAAAAAAAACCCAACTTTTTAAAATCGTAAAACATCTGAATAGGTGTGTATGAAACAGTATCAGGTACAGCATGAGATAAAATAAATAAATAAATAAATAAATAAATAAATAAATAAATAAATAAATAAATAAATAAATGAATGAATAAAGATGGGAAACTTTCTTTTAAAATGTAAAATATCAACCTGCCTCGAATATTTAAACTTTTCATTTAACAAAATTAAGTATCGTGTTTGGTTTCCTTTATATTTCTAGATCAGTATGTATAATTCAGCATCTTTATGCCTCTATTCATAATTTAATGATGAGAAATAATAGGAATAGAGGAGCGTCATATCCAGTCCGATAGCTCAGTTCTAATGCGTTCGCTGCTAATCTCTTTCTCTCAGCCAGGCGATGGGTGCAATACTGCTCTACTCCGAGAGAGAAAAAAATTGGCCAGAAAAAATTGTCCTTCGAATATCGATGGATCGAAAAACTTTCAAAACCTGGGACTTTACGGAAGTCCCAGGTTTTTTGAGTTTTTGGGGAGATGAGGGTCATTTTAATAGGCCAACGTTTGAAGGACGAGTTTTCTGACCAAAATTTTAGATACGTGTTATGATTTGTAGTTTGTTTTTTTACAGTACGACAGTATACCAGTTGGCGTTCCGGGTTAAGCTCCCAGACAACGTGATGTTTTTATTCTTTGTTTTCATATGGACTTTTCTCTACCTTTTATTTCTCATCATTATTGATATATGCGCCTCAGCTACAAATTTTGTTTCTTTTGAATTTATAGATAACATCGTGCTTCAAAACATAACGCCTATATTTAGACAACTAGATAGCAAAAAGACCACGCTAATATAATCACTTATGAAAGCAATAAATGCATTTTGTTGGTCATAATATTATTGTTGAATAAGTTCTCTTGATTTTATTTGAAATGTTTGGACTATAACGTAGAGGCGAGCGTGGAATAGAGGAGGGGGTGGGGTTGGGGGGGGGGGGGGGGGTTACTTCGAAGAAGATAATTTGCAAATTTGAAAATTTGCGATTTGTACTGCGTACAATTATAACATTCACGTAAAATCTTTGCTCCTTATGGTCTATTGGTCGAAAACGAGTTGGGGTGGAATGGGGGGGGGGGGGGGGGGGGGGGGGAGGGGTAATATGAAGCATTTTAAAGTACACTGAGCACAAATAATTTGTGAAATGGAGATGTATAGACATGTATATTTGTAGGTTATGACGGTGAAGATGATGATCGATGATGATGATGATGATGATGATGATGGTGATGATGATGATGACTACGACGATGATGATGATCGTGATGATAATAACTACGACGATAATTATAATGGCAGTAATAATATTGTTGGTTTCATTCACCCCTCCCCTCCTCCCCCAGGTACTTACGTCATCGACACACCCAAGGACGCAAATCTGTCAGCCAGAGAAAAATGTTTTCGGTACCAAGAGATTCACAGAGGAGTGGCTCGTTCAAAGGTAAAGGAAATAGGGAAGTAAAATGTGACCCCATGTTAGATGAAAAGAAAAAACCCAAAACGTGACCATTTATATAGCACAATATGAACTAAACGTGCTCATTGCGCTTTACGAGTTCCTGGCCTATAGCAACACTTTACCTGTAGGACAAAACATGACACCTGCTAATCAATATTACAATTAATTTTCCGACTGGGAGAACCCTGTTAACGACCAAGTACTCATTTTACACTTGGTTACAATGAGAGAATGTGAATAAAGAGCCTTGTTAAGGACTCAACTATAGGCCGCTCAGAGTGGGACTCGAGACTAGGATCTTCCGATCCAAAGGCGAGTATCATACTCATAGCTCTAGCTAGACCACATAGCCGCACAAAATTACGAAAATTAAATTTAAAGCCAGAAACAAAAAACCTCTGTCGACAATTTTAATGTTATTGCCAATAAATAATCTAATTTCTTAAGGCGTAAAAAGTAACCCGTCACATCTTTCATCATTTTAACCAATTAACTGCCGTACTCTGGAAAGACCCGTATTTTTTTTTTAATGGCCAGAAAACTCGTCCTCCTTTAAATTTCGATCGATTTAAACGATCCTCATCTTGCAAAACTCTCACTTCTGAAGTCTCAGTAACAAAAGAAGTGAAAATGTTAATATATCACGTTTTATCTCTTTTTTGTTATTGGCTGGAGAAGGGTTTAGACCTCGAAACGTTCCTTGTATAGGATGGCGTTCTTTTTGAACAATTTTTTAAAGCTATTATATAAATTAATGATCTGATATTTATTCGCAGAGTGAAACATGAAGCGCTATACGTGATTAATGAACCAGAACTGAATCCCTATAACGTGCCAAGATTTTGTTTTGCTTATTTTGGGATTTACTCTTATACTACAGTAAAGCATGTATATAAAGAACAATAGAGGCAGAAAAGCAGCTATTATATCGGTTGATCTTTCTTGGGGAGGGGAAGGGAGAGGGGGTGGGTGGTGGGGGGAAGACACACGTTCGTTATTTACATCAATTCCTTTTTAAGAATGTTACTTATAAGTGGGGTTTACTGTAGTTATTCTTAGTTTTATTTGATGGCTTTGCTGTCATTTTATCCAATTCAATACATGTGTTGTATCATATCATATCATATCATATCATATCATATCATATCATATCATATCATATCATGCATATCATATCATATCATACTACATCATATCATATCATACTACATCATATCATATCATATCATATCATATCATATCATATCATATCATATCATATCATGTCATGTCATGTCATATCATATCATATCATATCATATCATATCACATCATATCATATCATATCATATCATATATGATATGATATCATATCATATCATATCATATCATATCATATCATATCATATCATATCATATCATATCATATCATATCATACTACATCATATCATGTCATATCACATCATAATATAATATAATGTGATGTAATACTAGCTAGAGGACGATCTTTGAAAGGTTTAAAAACGTTTCCTGGTCATAAATTCGAGGTGTTATCAAATTTCGCTCCGGTGGTGTGAAGCGACGTGCACATATTTGCAGGTCTGATATCCGGACGGAATTGTGGCCTTAATTTAACACTTTGTAATGGACAGTATTTTACGATGGTTTGAACGTCTTTTCATTACAACGATGAGCCCAGAACATTTTGGGTCATCAGATCTGCAAATAAGTACCTACATGTCGGTGTGACGTAAACGTGTAATTACATGAATAAAGATCTGATAAAGATGTGTACGAAAGGTGCCAGACAAAGTAAGGGAAAAAAAAAACATCCCAAAAATCAGTCTACCTCGACTCGGGATCGAACCTCAGACCTGATTTTCCTTTATACGTGCTACCATTATACCACATAAAGGTCTGAGGTTCGATTCCCAGTCGAGGTAGACTGATTTTTTTGAGATGTATTTTTTTTCTTGTATTTTTCTTTCGTGCTTTGTCTGGCACCATTCATATACACTTGTTCAGATCTTTATCTTACACCGGTGCCTGCTCCCTAGTTTCTCAATTTCAAGTATAACTACTCAAATTATTATGGTCCCGTTGCTGTAGTGGAAATACTCTCAAACCAACGCAAAACTATAATCTATTATAGATGATGAACAATGCTAAAACTAGTCCACAATTGTATTCGGCTGTCGGACCAGCAAACAATATGTGCATGTATTGTAACATGTTTCTCAGATAAACTTGTCATTTACTGGAAATGCTTACAGCTAGACCTATATTAAAACACAAAACGGATGGATGAACATGTTATAATATGGAGCGTGGCTCAGCGGTACGGTCTTTGCTTCGTACCCGAAAGATACCGACTTCGAATACCCGTTACGCTGTGTGACCTTGAGCAAGCCACTTCGTCCTAGCTCAGGTTGCGGCGCTGCACTGCTGATGATGATGCACTCTTCCCTTGGAATAGACCCTAAAGACAAATTTAACCTATGGGATGAATAAAGGAAATTGTATTTATTTCATTTTTAAAAAATTGTTTATTTAAATAAATTTGTCCTCTATTAATGGTCGTTTAAATTGTAATTTCAACACCGTTTATTCTAATTTCGTGATCCCATAGCTCAAGTCTCTACCGGATATTCCCAAACGCTACGACATGAAGACACTTCCGGTTGCCAAGCTAAGAGAAATCAGAAGGTCAGCCAAATCGCCGTTTGATGAGACGAGAAGGGAGATAACCACCCCGAACGTGTCAGAAAATGGAAGTAACGATGACTCCCGTTCTGACCGGGCAAGGAAACAGGTAGGGAGAAAGAAAAGTGCAATGAGTTATTACTTTCTAAAACATTTAATCAAAAGTATAAGAATGTCCTTGGGGGGAGGGGGGGGGGGGGGAGATGAGGAGGGAGTTCATCGTTGCTTAGTTTGCAGGGCATTTCTGCAGTATTCTGGGGGGGGGGGGGTATTTAAAATTTTGGCCAGAAAAGTCGTCCTTCAAATATCGATCAATTAAAATAACCCTCATCTTGGCAAAAACAATTAAAACCTAGAACTTCGCAAGTCTTCCTTGAATTCCCAGGTTTGAGAGATTTTGCCAAGACGAAGATAATTTAAATCGATGAATATTTAAAGGACGATTTTACTGGTCAAAATTTTAAAGACTTCTTTGTCCAGAGTACGGCAGACTTGTTTCAAATCCGGGTTGCAGTCGTAATTTTATGTGGTTATTGCAGGTCCGAGAAATTATTTTTTGTTATGTTTTAGTTGTTTTTTTGTTTTTTGTTTTTTTGTTTGTTTGTTTGTTTTATTTCGTGTGTGTGTGTGTGTGTGTGTGTGTGTGTGTGTGTGTTTGTTTTTTATATATATTTTTGGCATTGTGTTGATCTGACATTAACCGAGTATTCTGCACTTAGATGATTATTTATTGTCTTTCTTTTTAAAAAGAAATGTCATATTTTATCGTCATGAGATTCATTTTCTATTGAAGAGAGCAATAATTGTTTTCAATTAATTAAATATTTCAAATTCAGATCATTTGGGCAGAACAAGAAAGATTTTTCGAAAAACTTCTGAACAATTAGGCATGACAGTGTTAGTTTTCTATCATGACAACAACTATTATTATTCAAAATGCTTGTTAAAATCTTATTAGGCCTTTCATTTTTTTTAAAAGAAGGGAGTTATTCGTCATGAACGACGTGTATTTATTGCAGGTCTGATAACCCAAATTGTTATGGTCTCATTGTTGTAATGGAAATACTCCCAGACCAATGCAAATCGTTGCCCGTTACAACAATATCAAAACAGTCCTATAATTGAGTTAGGATATCAGACCTGCTCATATGTGCAATTGGGCCATGAAACAAACGTCAAATGGTTTTTTTTTATTTATTTATTTATTTTTTTTTTGTAGGATTCGTCATGGAAACTACCATCCCAGGAGGAGCTTGTGTCAAGGTCACCGATTGGTCGAATGGAAGCGGCCATTACTGGTTTCGGCGTCAGGAAAAACAAACTGCCCTCCAACACGAAGTCATCAAAATTTCAACACCGAGAATTCACCTACCTGTCCACCAACCTTGCCTTGTCAGAACCGGAGCCAGCGATGGTGAAGGCGACAGAACGGGAACTTGTATCGCAAGCCGAATATCGTAAACAGTTAACGTTTTATCTCAGTCAGATGTTAAACAGCGAGAACAACACGCCCCAACCAGACGACAAATGCCAAATGTCTGAGAATTTAAATGACAACAACGTCAACAGTAACGGTCGTGAAATTCCCTATGATTACGTCGGATATTCAAGCAAAAATCTGGATTGGGAGAGTAACCTACGGTTGGGTGACATGTTGATAAACAGCACTACACCAGATTTGAGGAAAAAATTAAAACTTGACGACAAATCTCCAAAAGTCAAAGACAATTTAGGAAGCAAGAAAGATAAGACAAAAACTCAATTTTCTCCCACGAACAATTTTGTCAACAACGCTGTAAATAAAAGTGGTAGTTGCAATGATCTAAGTAATATGAAATCAAACGACAGTGCTAGAAATAACTCGTTTTTGAATAGTCAACCTCAAAATTCACACCAAAGTTTTCACATATCCCCATCTACCAACATGAGTCGATCAAAAAGTTTCTCAGTGCTACAAGAAGACTGTAAACGACGGGCGACTGTAACGGTGCCAGCCGGCTCGACAAACAAAATTGAGATCATTCACCACGACGAGGATGGGGAAGAATATTATGATAACGAAGCCGATTCTGATGACGACGATGACGATGATGATGACGCCGAGAAATGGAGGGAGGTGGTGAATATGCCGGTTGTGGAGAGTGGTGGATATGACCGTTATGCCAATGTCAAGTTGCCTTCATGGGGCAGGACCACTGCCAAAAGTAACGAACGTGAGTCAAATTTATCGCAGTCAATAGGATTCAACAGTAATGACGTCACCTCCCTCGTAATGACGCATAGTAATGTAGTTACTGGTTCTAAACTATCGGAACAATGGCGGACGCACTTATGAATTACTTCTCCGACGAGCATAAAAGTGTATCCAGAGGAGAAAAACATTATAAATCTGATCATGTTGTGACTTTTATACATTCTGATCACATGACATGTGAAAAAGTTCTAGCCAGCCTGAAGAATACAAAGTACCCATTTTCTTTGTATAGAACCAAGCTGCGCGTTGCTGGGCGGACGTGACATCAGACTACTGAATCCTATTACTACTAAGTGATACTTCATATGTGGTTGCTTGTGTCCGTCATCATCACCATCACTATCACAACTCTTACCACCACAACTACCAGCACCATTATTACCACCCCAACAATCACCATCATCATCATCATCATCATCATCATCATCAACAACAACAACAACAACAACAACAACAACAACAACAACAACATCAACATTGACCTCCTACTACACATTATTGCTAACAATCATCTGTGAGTGAGATAATAATATTATGGCATGCGCTTCGAAGCTTCGGCATAAGCCCTATATAAGTGTGCATTTATTATTCATGGATAATTCATTACCTCCCAGTCAAAACTTGAATTACAAGATTCATATCTCTCTCTCTCTCTCTCTCTCTCTCTCTCTCTCTCTCTCTCTCTCTCTCTCTCTCTTTCTCCCCCTCTTTCTCCATCTCTCTCTCTCTATCTCTCTCTCTCTCTCTGTGTGTGTGTGTGTGTGTGTGTGTGTGTTCTTTCCGTTCTGCGTCTTTCTAGTGATATAACATTAAGCTTCTAATCTGAGGCTTCCTGGCTCTAGTTCTGTGGAAGGCTGTGCAAAGTTGAGCCCTTGGAAAAGACTCTTTACTCACATTTTCTCCATATACTGAGGGGTAAAATGAGTATCCGACCGGTAGAAAGTGCAACAGTACAGCGCTTTACAGGCGTCATGTTTCGTCCTATATGTTGAGTATTGCGGTTGGCTTAGAGGTCCTTGTAAAAGCTTTGAGAATGCGGCTTTGTGATCTTCTAATAGTTCACTTAATCATATAGTAGATATTTTTAAGCTACAGAAGGAATGAATGATATATATTTGTGTGTGTTGATAACATCATTTGTTTGAATACCAAATCCAAGCATTAGTAACACACTGTACAGTCACATGGAACAACTACAACAGAGATCCAACTTTTACGTCTTGGGACAAGACCGAAGGGCTAGATATCAGCTGGTCGCTGGTTCGGATAATTAAGTTAGTAAGTGTATTTGAACAATTCATCTGATGGATAGAACAGGTGAGTATTTTACCTAAATACATATCATTAATGTAAACTCTCGTTTTTTGTTTTTTTTTTTGTTTTGTTATTTTTTTGTTTTGTTTTTTTTTCTTTTCCTTAAAAAAAACAACAACTATTGTCTGTCCCCAGAAAAACACTTGGTGCCATCGCAAGGGATTCGACATGCCAGTAACACGAGCTTGGTCAAAGGTGGAGGCAGCGTCAGCAAAAACAATTCTCCTTCTGGCCTGGCGTGATGACGTCACTGGTGCTGTTCAACTACAACAAAATATGCTAATTTATAACTCACCTCCGAAAATCGGTATCAGAGACGTTTAGCATATAATACATATCACGCATCACGCATCGCGTATCACACACATAACTATCACATGATCATGCTCAGTATACGTTAAAAATCGTGCCACTATGCGATTTTTGACTGGATGTCACAATGTAAACATTTCCATGACCCATATAAACATCGAATAGCCCCACTATTTTTACCCATAAGGAGAATGATCGTATGATAAATACGTGATTCGTGATGCGTGATACGTTATACGTAAGATCTGCCAAACCTCTCTATTATGTAGGGTGAAGCGGATGCCAAAAAGTGAAATTAATTAAACTTGGAATAATCAGAAATTCGATCATTTTTGGTTTGTGCCGACGTGGACTTATTTGCAGGTCTGATAACCCAAATTGTTTGTTGTAGTGGAAATACACTCAAAACAATACAAGATATTGTCCATTACAACTAAGTTAAATCAAGCCCCATAATTGCGTTCGGCTATCAGACTTGCCAATAGGTGCACCTAGGTTTATATACTTAGTTAAATTATATATGGAGAGGTGGCTTTCAAAACCATCTAAGTCTCCTTTTCGTGTCTGCAATTTTTTATCATTTATTTAATGACTTAGAGAGAAAAATACATGTCTTTGTTCTATTATTTAAAGATCATCTATCTTTTTAAGATTAGAAGATTCGGGGGGAGGGGGGGGGGTGGATCAATGAAAGGTTGTGCTGAAAAGTAATATTATACAACTAAATCAACACCACAATGTCTTACTTAATGTAAAAAATCCCGAATAGTAGTAGTTGTAGTAGTAGTAGTAGTAGTAGTAGTTGTTGTAGTAGTAGTAGTAGTAGTAGTAGTAGTAGTGGTGGTGGTGGTGGTGGTGGTGGTTGCAGTTGTTGTACTCTGTCAAAAGGGTCATCTGAGGGAAGGGATAGGAGAGAGATTCGAATTTACTCTCTTCATCGCATTGACCTTGTGCTTTGATCATTAATACGCAGTCAAGAAATTGTGGTCCATCTCAAACCAAAACAAGTCAGAATCTTAGTTTCCTTTGACATAGATATGGTTTTCTTAAAGGGGGGTGGGGGAACCATGATCATGGTTTTCCTACAGAATAAACGAAGGGGAATTTTGGCTATGAAAACTATGGTCGTGGTCTCCCCAGATATTTCACTCAGGGTAATCTTCTTTAATTTATTCACGGGCCAACTTTAGTTTGCTGCTAAGCAATGTGTAAACAAAATGTTGGTAGTTGGATGCGCATGACATAACTGAGGGTCAGTTTTAGCATAGTTCGGGCACAAAGTAATAAGAACAGAGGAAGCATAAGGGGCTCTCGCCGGCTTCGCGATAAGTTAACGAGAGTTGAGAAGTGCGCGTCAAGTTCTTTCGCCTCGCCCCGTTTTACGAAAAGGCATAGTGCATCAGTCTACGATTACTCACAGTATTCTTGTAATTGGATTGTTCTTTTTATTCACTATTTGTTGCCTTGTTGTTATTGAAATCGGGTGGCATGATGTAAACGTGGTTATGATATAATAATATAATATATAATAATGATATAATATAAATAAAACGTTATTAACAATTTTGACAAGTGAATGAATAAAATGGATAACAATCATCAAGAAATTATTGACAATGATAACCTTCTAATTGACAATAGCATTGATTCCATAACTTTAGAGCGTGGTAACAATGTTGAATTTCATTCAGAGTTAGATATTGGTTTTAACATCGCCATTAACACAAGTGTCGCAAAGAACCCTCAACGTAAAAGCAAACGTAACAGAGTACAACACTGTTCTGCCATCAATTGTCAAAAGAATAGATTTGACAATCCAGAATTGTCTTTTTTTCGATTTCCGAAAGACAAAGACAGATGCCGGCGGTGGGTTATCAACACCAGACGAGAGGATCTTTTAACTAAACCTGTTCACAAACTTTTTAGTGGAAATGTTTTGTGCGCAGATCATTTCGAGGATTCTCAATTTACATCAAGCACAAGAAAACAACTGAAACGACTAAAAGCTGTTCCAACACTGTTCGATGTCCCAAATCGCTGTAAAACTTGAAAATCCAAAAGCAAGATGCCCCCCTAAACTAAGGCTACCTCTAACCCCAACAACTTCCACAGCAGGTGAAGCAACAGAAATAGAAATTCCAAATCCAGAAAACGTGGAAAATTTAATAAAAGGTCAAAATGAAAAGGAGAAACAAATTCGAGATTTAAAGCGAAAACTCCAATCACAAAGAAAAAGAATTAAACGCCTGTCTTACAAAACAAACAAGTCCTCGGCAAGAAGGGAAATAGAGGAAATCAAAGAAAAATCTGGAAAATATCTTAGCAAACCAACACATGACTACTTCTGTAAGCAATTGGACCTATCAATATGTAAAGGGAGAAGATGGAGTGCCAAAGAAAAGAGTTATGCATTGTCATTATACCACGCCTCCCCCAAAGCATATCGTCTATTACAGCGACAGTTCTTCCTTCCTTCAGTTGATACTCTCCGTCGATTGATGAGAAAAATTGACATCTATCCCGGTTTTTCGGACAAAATTAAAACAGCTTTCAAAGTTAAAGTGGCCTCGATGAGTGTTCAGGAGAAACAATGTGTTGTTATGTTTGATGAAATGTCACTTAAAAAGTCTCTCAGCTATAATGCGGAAAAGGATTTTGTTGAAGGTCTTGAAGATTTCGGGAGTATATTGGACTCAGGCACTAAAACTGGAACTTCTGCATTGGTATTCATGGCTCGTGGGCTCATTAAAAAATGGAAACAGCCATTTGGTTATTTCATTTCTAATTCAACTGTCAAGTCAACAGACTTGAAAACTTTGATCATCCACGCAATTAATCACCTGACGTCAATAGGACTGTTTGTCAAGGCACTAATTTGTGATCAAGGATCAAATAATCAAGCGGTTGCGAAGTCTTTTGGAGCAACACCAGATAAGCCATTCTTTATGCACGGACATGATAAAATACTAGTATTCTTTGATCCACCTCACCTGATAAAAAGCGTCAGAAACAACCTCCTCAATCACGACTTTTATATTGCAGGTGGTGGAACGGCGTCATGGCAATCCATCACAGATTTCTATTTGAAAGACAAAGAATTCCCCCTTCGTATTGCACCTAAACTCACACAGAAACATATAGATATTCCTCCCTTCGGAAAAATGAAAGTGAGTCTTGCTACACAAGTGATTAGCCACAGCGTTGCCATGGGCATATCATTTATGTGCTCTGTCAATATATTTCCTTCAACTCATATGGCTACTTCTACATTTTTGGAGAAATTTGATAAACTTTTCAACGTTTTCAACATTCGTGGCAATAAGTCACCGGCCCCGTATTCTCATCCTATCACTTCAACATCTTCCCATATACCTTTCCTCAAGCAGATGTTGGAATGGCTAAAGGATTTGCGCTATGGAACACAATGGAATAAAAGACCAGCTGTTCGAATTCCTTGTATCAGTGGCTGGATCATGAATATCAATGCTTTGTTGTTACTTGTTCGTGACCTTGTTGAAAATGTTGACGGAGTGGATTACCTGCTGACCAACCGTCTTAATCAAGACTGTCTAGAAAATCTATTTTCCGTAATAAGAGGAAAGGGGATTCATCGTAACAACCCAGACCCACAACAATTCCGACATGCCCTCCGACAAGTAATGGTTGATAGCCTCTTGATACCGAGTGAAGGAAGCAACTGCCAAGAAGATATGGATTCTGTTTTATTAAATTTTACATCTCCGGCAGAATCGGGCCTTTTCTCCCTCCCAATCGCTACAGATGTTCCCAAAGAGCCCACCCACATTGTCAACTTAGTCAAATCCTGCAAAATGTCAGATGTTATCCAACTGGAAAACGTTGTGGCATACATCAGTGGATATGCCTTAAGGAAAATCAGCGAGGCTAATGTCGTCTGCGGAAACTGTCTTGGTCACCTCGAAGACAAAGGCAATGATGCTCTACATTTGTCTTTAATCAAGCAAAAGCAGGTTAACGATTGTCGGCACGGCGGATTGAAAAAGCCAAGTTTTCGTTTGGTGCAGTTGGTTGGGTTATTTGAAATGATATTTCAAACCAATGTTGAAGGATATGTTGGATTGAGAAATGTTCGCAAGCTTCTAAAAACGAAGATGTTAGAGGGAACGGTATCGGCAAGTGTAAAATACGAAGATTGCAATTGCCCAACAGCTGATAGACTTGCTGATATTTTTTTGACTGTAAGACTTCACCATGAGCTGCGCTTGAGAAATGAGGCAACACTAGAGGAGAAATCATCGAAGAAAAACAAGAAGTTAAAAGTGTTGCAGCACCAATAACAAGAAAGGAAGCAAACAGCTGTATGTGTCATCCTATGATATAAAGGTAGGCGGACAAACAAATTGACAAGGAAAATCTACTATAATATGTAAAATTAATGACATTCTGTTCCAAAATTTATATTTCTTGGCAACCTGCGAGTTTAAAAAGGATAGACAAAAAAAAAAAGCATCGCTATTTATTTACACTACACTATCGTCACCACAAAGCCAAAAAGTAAATTATTACTATTACTTCATTACTTTGTGTTTCACGTTCTGAACCACCGCCCACCGATTTGACGCGCAGCTTGCAAAGTCACGCGTTCGTGAACTGAGGACATGGAGCGAAGAGAGCTTGCTTCCTCTGTTCCTATTACTTTGTGGTTCGGGTCATTTACATCTAATTATAAAATAATCTGGGTCATGTTTTGACGGCGTCAGGAGACTTTATCCTTCTATGATATAATCGGATTCACTTGGGGAAAGTCTATGAGTGGATTGTTGTTGACGTCACAACACTGGTTGTTTAAATTTTATTGTAGCCAGAAAGGCGTTATAATACAGTTTTACCTGATTCAAAGCAACGGAATGTTAACGATTAAACTACAATGTAATGGGTCAAGGTCGTTATTCTGAAAATATCAGTTAAAATTCGTAGAGTTGGTATTGGCATAAATCGGACAAGGTGTATATCAAAATAGTGCCCGACAAAATAGAAAGAAAAATACAAGAAAAATATCACCCCTCTCTTTCCAAAAACAGCAACAAAAATATAATAAATAAATAAATAAAAAACAATCACAAGTCGAGGCAGACTGATATTATGGGATGGTTGTTTTCTTGTTTTATTTTCTTTCTGCTTTGTCCAGCACCTTTTCCGATTTCTACATGAGTTTATTTCAATTTTGTTTATCTTATTTTATCAACCGCTACGCTTTTGACAAAACTGCATTTTATCTATAGAACTTGACCTAATGTTTTTAGATTTGATTCGGTCCTTTTATTTGAGTTTCATACGTAAGTGATACTTGCACACTCTAATTGTCAAGATGATTAGAGATGATATTCAACAAAATAAGAGGAAGTCATCCAAGTTTATGGTTCCCCACTCAAGAGTGGATGTACACTTTTACTAGTTCATACCATCGACATTAAGACAGTGGAGTAGTTTAATATCTCAAATGAAAGAAAAATTGTAGCTGGGTCTGTTAGATTTGGCAGGAAAGTACTTAACCGTAAATTAGCGTCCTATACAAAGGAAAGCAAGCAAGCAATTATTAGTGTCCGATTCACGCTACAGAAACCGAGGTAAACTCCTGTTCCATGGGCCTAATGCTCTGAAGGACTACAGTAAAAAAAATTTGTTGCTTTATTCTCAAAAAATTATCTTCTACGTTCCTAACTGCATAATAAAAGTGCTTTCATTTGTTGCTATGGTTGCATTATCAAAGGTGTTAAGTATTGTCGAGTTTATCATTGGTTGTCCAGTTCCATTTCCGGTGACGTCATCAAGATGTAATACCCAAGATGGCACCGTGTCCAATGAAAAAGCCCAATATCCTACAGTGTTGATAACGAGGTTGATGGCGATAATGCCCAGTATGTTCATAGCAAAGCCTGTTTTGATCTGTTGATTTGAAATAAAGTTCGTTATCAATATTTGTATATTGACTTGTTATTTGTGGATTGAATGGAAATGTCCCAATCAGCATAACCACTGTGATGAATGGATGATGACGATGATGATGATGATGATGATGATGATGATGATGATGATGATGATGATGATGATGATGATGATGATGATGATGATGGCGGTGGTGGTGGTGGTGGTGGTGGTGGTGGTGGTGGTGAAATAGAAAAGACAGAAAAAGAAGAAGAAGAAGAAGAAGAAGAAGAAGAAGAAGAAGAAGAAGAAGAAGAAGAAGAAGAAGAAGAAGAAGAAGAAGACCAACAACAACAATAACAGAAACAACATAGACAAGAAGAAGGAAAGTAGGTCAAGGTGGTGGTTGGAGATGAAGAAGAAAGAGAAGATCCACGATGGCAGTAACATTATTATCAACAATGATCTCGAGAAAGAGGGAGAGAGAGAGAGAGAGAAAGAGAGGGAGAAAGAGAGAATGAGAGAGTGTGAGGAAGAGAGTGAGATAGAGTCAGAGAGAGTGAGGGTCAGTGATAGAGAAAGTGAGAGAGAGAGAGAAAGAGCGTGAGTGAGAGAATGCAAGAGAGAGAGAGAGAGTGTGTGTGTGTGTGTATGTGTGTGTGAAGATTGAGAGAGAGAGTGAAGAGATACAGAGAGAGAGAAGGGGAGGGGGGAGAGTAAATACGGGGATAAGGTGATAAAGCGCATGTCCAGAGATGAATCATGTTCACTGCGCTCAACGATGTTTTATTTATGCATCCAGCAGGCCATTTGGATCCACATTTTCATATCAATCAATACCGGTGGCCTATTAGGCGTCCCAATTGTTTCCATTTCAATCAATACCGGTCGCCTATTAGCGTCCCAATTGCACGATCAC
>NC_088362.1:34168881-34178881 GCF_034508935.2 Berghia stephanieae
AAGGTTAGGGATCAACATTGTTCGGAATAGCCAATGAAAAATTTGTATCATCGAGCACAGAATCACTGGCAACTCTAAAATTTATAAAACTGTTTTTTTACAGAGTGATATACGAGTAACTTGGAAACCTTCTTTTATTTCAGGTTAATTCTAGTATCCTTTGACTCAAATTAATACGAAGAAAATCTTCTAGGTCGTAATACTTAGTCCTTTTTGACGCTTGACTTTCATTGCTAGTTTAATTTATTCTACGCAATTCTAGCATATCCACAACAAAAATTGATGACGTAATTTTAACTCTCTCTCTCTCTCTCTCTCTCTCTCTCTCTCTCTCTCTCTCTCTCTCTCTCTCTCTCTCTCTCTCTCTCTCTCTCTCTCTCTCGATACTATCAAATAATGCCAATCTCTCTAATCTATTCTTTTAAAAATAGGGTTGGGAATCGACGTTTAAAAACGGTGATGGGTTGGGCTGAACCAGATGCGAAATAGTCAAATTAAAGTTGAACTGATTTTAAAATATGAAACATGAGTTTTTTTCACTCCAAGTTCTATATAGATACATTCTCTTCAAAGAAACAATTTAAACTCAAGCCCAGGTCTAATATTTGTGGTGATGATTGATACCAAAACGTACTTGGACGATGCTTGGGCCAGACGAAGAGGCTGCAAAGAATCAATATTGCAGGAATACTGTCCTTGACATACCTGGATAGGAAGAGAGAGGGAGTCATTCTCATCGGGGATTGGAAGGGAGTTCATAAGAACAATAGACTCAATATCGTCACCACTACCCACGATCACTTAAATATTCATCATCATCATCATCATCATCATCATCATCATCATCATCATCATCATCATCATCATCATCATCATCATCATCATGTTCATTACTATCACATCACCATCATTATTATTATCATCATCCTCATTATTATCATCAACAAAAACAACAATGATAACAACATCAGTCATGGGTTTCATCACAGTTAGTATTATTGTTGTCACCAACAAACAAACCCAAAAAAATAGCTAGGATGAAATAATGTAATATATTGATATAGTTCGGAAAATAGACTGTACGATTTACGTACTTTTTAGGAAAGAATGAAGCCCAACCGGCGATGAATCCTGGATCACGGGTGAAGCAGAGAAGAAGCCAGATGACAAAATGGCCCAGGACGACTTTCTCGTGGAAACTGAATCAAAATGAAATGGTCAAAACTAATCTTGATTATATAACTTTATAAGTTCGTTTAAATTTGTTGTCATTCAGAGCCATGGTGCCTGAGTTTATCGCGAAGTCCCAGGTTTGAGAGTTTTTGCCAAGATGAGGGTCATTCAAATCGATCAATATTTGAAGGACGAGTTTTTTGGCCAAAGTTTTAAATATGTGTTTTTCCAGAGTACGGCAGATTTGTTAATTAAACCATAGCGGAGTGACTATCTAGTTTTTTTTTTCGAGAGCAAAAAAGAAAGAAAAGGTGTTTATATCTTCTGTTATTGGTCGGTTTTAGGTCTTTAAGCTGTACCGAATGAAACTCTGATAATATTATGTTTACGATGCATGTCAAATTTAACCCTCTCCTTACCAACCATAGGGAACATCGTCACATTCGTTACGATGCAGCCAACAATTTTCTCATTCTGATTTCTCTTGTACATCACAAAATTAGAAGAAATACTTTGATTAAAGCTAAAAATACTAAACACTGTGTTGCCGAGCTCATTTTGTTGAACAACAATCTGTATAGAATGCACTTGTTACTTTTTGTTTAATTACGAAAAGTCTATTTTTGTGTTGGATGGGTGTGAATTTTCGGGGGAAATTCGAAAACTGGCTGGTAAGGAGAGGGTTAAATACCTGGGAAAAAAAACGTGTATAAATCTGTGCCAGACAAAGCAGAGAGAATAATCAAAGAAAAATCAGCTTGCCTCGACTGGGGATCGAACCTCATACATCCTGATTACCAGTTTGACACGCTTCCATTAATCACAGAGCTTTCCCGACTGTTGAGAGATTTCATGCATTTATACTTCACAAAGATACGCATTGCCGATGTGGGATCCCTCGCTGCTTCATACACTTTTTCCGATCTTTATCTTACACAAATGCCTGCTCATTAATTCATCACTTTGATATTTTCAAATATAAATAGTGCACAAGTTGGGGGTGGGGGAGCAGGGCAGGGCAGGGCGGTGAGGGAAGAGACGGTATCAGTTATCGGTATGATAATGTGGTGATTTAGCAAGATATCTGATTTCAGCACGATAGAGCAATAGCTAACATACCTCATGGAACCAAGACGCGCGTATTCCTCCAACAAAACATTCCTCAGCAGCCTGTCTTCTCTCTTGCTGGTCGTCCTTTTACATAAGATCGTATTCCTGTAAGGTTTACAATTTTAGAGATTGTGTAAGTTCGTTGAACAGTTTAAAACTTTCAAAGTGTGTATATTGGATATCAACGACAACTCCCCCCCCCCCCCCCACATCCCCACCTTTTTTGTTATATACTCACACTTAGAAAACTTGCCTGCAACATCACAAGACAGGCCTCTCGCGTGGAATCCTCAAGAATGGATGAGACAAGGGAGGCCAATAAATAGTTGGCAACGGAGCACGTTTGACGAGACAAAGCGGGATGGATACTGTCACAGTATTATTCACATTTATTTTATTAAATTTTTATTTTAGTAAGAACTGAATTCATCTCACTCCAGTTATGTTTCGGTGGGCTTATAAAAACTTAACTTTCTAGTATTAGATCATCTTTTCTTTAATAGCCTTCCCTCGAATTAATTTCAAATTAGTGAATACTTTTCGTTCTACATTCTGTCACGTAACCACTTATTATAAAAGCTGATAGGTCTAACATTCTACACTCACTTCTCTCTACAACCTATGCCGGACGGCCAGCCGCTCCATTCCTCACATTATATATTTGAAGATTTTTATTTTTTGGTACTTTGTGGATATTTTTATCTCCACCATCAAGGCGCCGGACTTTTGCCTTTGACAGTGCTGCCATTGACGGATCAAAGGTCAAACCTGAGCCCGCCGTCGGAGGAATAGATAATTCAACCCTTCTCAACTGCCTGGAAGTGGAACCTTACAAACCTGATATTATATTATCATAAGTTATGTAATATCTCAATCTTTCTATTTGTAACTGCCATAATCATTATTCATCTCATTTAATTAAATTTCATCTTTCTTTTTATTTCATCTTAAACAAATCGTTAATTATTCTTCATTTTAAAGTAACTGGTAAATTCTGGGCGCCTTATTCTTCATATCGTTGTTTTATGCATAGTCGAGTAGCTCTTTACTCATTTGACACCATGACAGATACATAAGGTATGGTTCAGAGTGGGGAAGCATTATTGGTGGCCTGCGCTCCAATGGGGTTAGGGTGTGGATACACGTGGAAACAGAGAACACAACCCAAGGAAGAGTCAAATGGCGGAGCGTAATCGATGGCCTACGATCGGACTGGGGTTAAGGGCTTAAGTCAAGCAAGTCAAGTCAAAAGTAAACAACAAAAACACCTCATGGACTAGATCATTTTGTTCCCAATAACTCAGTCGTGGAGTACTCTTACCATCACTAAAGATTCAATTCCGGATGCAGTCGAGATTTTTTTATTGATTATCCCCACTGCGGATAGGTAGTTGAGTCTCTTAGATCTGTCGGAAAGTGCTTTACAATAGACCTGCGTCCTATCCTAAAGGTAACAAGCAATTGCTAATATCCATTTAATAGTATAGAGATCCAGATAAACGTTGTGCGCCTTAGAGTTAGTCACCTCGCCCTATATCACTTTATTACGCTGCACTGCGGCTGATGCCTAGGTTATTCCAATTTGCCCTTGAAATACTTTGTTTGTAAATTGCCCCAATATTGGGAGATGTAGTCATCATTTATTTGAGAGGAAGAAACGTTTATCTACTTACTTGAATCCAAAGACGGACACACTCATCCAAAGATATGCAATCGTCAAGGAGAAAAGACAGGTAGGCACTCCAAACTTCATCCACGAGGCGTATGTGATTGGGCCAATTCCATCGTGTGCAAAACTAGGTTGGGGGGCGTGGTGGTGGTTGGGAGGGGGGGGGGTCAGGTGAATATGTAACTCTGTATTTTATGAAGATGATTACTTTTCAAGAAATAAATAAAAGAAGAGCTTATATTATTCTCCCCATCCTCATAATTTGTAACCGGTCAAATGTACAATGATGATTTGTGACGTCAGTTTGTCAAGCGTTAACTTTCATTAGAATTATATTGTAACGAACAAGACAAACATGTAAACAAATAAGACACACATGTAATAACTCCGATATTGGGTTGAATAAAATTCAGGAAAAGTGTGGAGCGGGCATATCAATAATGATAAGAAGGCTATGGGGTTTGGAGAATTTTCTTAATCTTATTCCTATACATATTATTTGATGGGTACTAAGTTTGAAAGCCATATTTTTGTTGGCTGAATGGCTCAGTGGCGAGTGCGACCGCTTGCTGATACATATATACATATATACATATATATATATATATATATATATATATATATATATATATATATATATATATATGAGTGTTGGTGGGTACTCGTAGGTACGAAAGTGCTCGATAATGATGGTTAGAGCTAATATAGAATACAAATTGTCACTCACATTTATTGTGGCCGAAACGTTCGTTTCTGTGTCTCTTTACACGTCCTCGGTCGGCGTAATCCTTAATAATTATTAAGGATTACGCCGACTGAGGACCTGTAAAGAGACACAGAAACGAACGTTTCGGCCACAATAAATGTGAGTGACAATTTGTATTCTATATATATATATATATATTATATATATATATATATTATATATATATATATATCTTTCTCTCTCTCTCTATCTCAGCCGGGCGGAGGGTGCCGTGTCAGTTGGATCCGAGGTTGGCTCTGGCACCGCGATATTTAATTCTCTGTTTTCATCTGTCACTTATCCATACCCTATATTTCTCATCATTATTGATACAAGTGCCCGCTCAACACTTTTTCAAATTATGCATTTCTATTACAGCAATGAGCCCCTAAAAATTGGGTTATCAGACCTTTAATTAGGTACACTTGGGATTTGATCCTTTGCTGGCGAGACACGATGCCTTTCAAACTATGATTCTCTGAACATCTATTGGGAATTACATTAAATATAGACCCAGTCGTCTTTCTTGAAACAGCCGAGACTGATTAATGTCACAGTAACTGGCGTTTTAGTTAAAATGGTAAGATACTGAATTGGATTCAAGTAGAATAGGGACCCGTTAGTTCAGATGGTAGAGCACTTGCTTCGCAGGTCAACGGACGGGATATAAATCCTGGGTGCAGTTGAGATTTTTTTTCTGATTTCCCTTTTCTACTCAGCAGTCATCGAATAGCTTAGTCTGTCAGTTCCGGCGTAAAGAAGTACTTTGCGATGAAGTAGCGTCCTATCCTAAGGATGCCAAGCAATTGCTATTGTATGCTTATTGCTATATAAAACGAGATAAACCCCCGACTCCATGGGCCCTATGAGAATACAAACAATCATTTATGTAGTGCCAACTTCCAAAGTGATACAATGCTCGTCGGCGCTTAGAATTACAGATGGCTCACACCGTAGCCATCGTTAACATATAGCCTGACACTAGAACCCTCTAAGACTGGCAGTTTGACGTCATTTTTTAGGTTTGTGTAACGTCTAGCGAGTTATTATTAGAGCTCAAGGAAGCAAGTTATTTTCATTGGTTGAACTATTGAATACAACTCACGATTTGTTTTCTTTTGTGGCAAAAGACTGGCATTTTGGCGTCATTTTTTGGTCAGTGTCAGGCCATAACTTTACGATGGCTACCCTCACACTCATATACATACTCATACATACTCACACTCACACGTACATACACACACACACACACACACACACACGTGCACATCCAATGCACACTTAATGATCAATTCATGTCATCACCATTAAATTCTATATATCATACACCTTTTTAATAAAAAACTCAGAAAAACTCTCTTTATGGCACGTAAGGGTGTATTTTGAATAAAATTGGTCAAAGTAAGCTGCTAGAAGCTGTGGAATGTAAAAAGTAATGAACAAAAGTGAATATAACAGCTTCGGAAAAGAATAAAATACCAAACATGGAACGTTTCGGAATCAAATCCCTTCTTCAACCGATAACTAAAACCTTAAAAATATTAATAGATCATTTAAAATCCAGGTCTCTGCAGTATATCTGGATTTTAAGTGTGATAGTAATGTATTTGTTGTTTTTGCCATTCGCTGAAGAAGGGTTTCGACCCCGAAACAATCCGCATTTATTGGTATATTGTTCTTTTTCGAAGCTGTTATATTCCCTTTTGTTCATTATGAAATTGGTACTAGTTTCAATGTAAAGATGACAGCTTGACACTGAGCGCTGCAAACATACACGTCACTCACTCTCCCACTGTTTTGGCGAGTACCAGGTTCGGTGGCGTTCCCAGTAAAGTTCCAATCCCACCGATATTGGCCGAGTAGCAAACGGCCAAATTGAATATTTTCCTCATGTCCTTCCATTCGCCATCTTCAATGTCATTCTTCATCATCAACTCGTCACCTTCATCTTTAAGGCCATCGCTGTTGTGTTTATCCATCGTTTTTATAGCATTGTCTCTGTGTGACATGAAAAATAGAATCGAAATTAACGATTTTAAAAATTAGATAAAAATTCTTAATTTAACTGACATACTATGGAAAGATAAGTATTTAAAATTTTGGCCAGAAAAGTCGTCCTTAAAATATCGATTGATTTAAATCTTGTCAAAACTCTCAAACATGGGACTTCCAACGTCTTTCTTGAGTCCCAAGTTTCAGAGTTTTTGACAAGATGAGGGTAATTTATATCGATCTATATTTGAAGGACCAGTTTTCTGGCCAATTTTTTTAATACGTGCTTTCCAGAACATGGCAGGCAGTTACCGGTTAAATTTCAAATCGAAATCAAAGACACAATCAATGACATTTCTATACGTTGTTATTCAATATTTTGCCCAAGGCTAGTCTGAAGAGAAAAAAAACGTTTAAAAGATTTTGGCCAGAAAACTCATCCTTTAAATATCGATCGATTAAAATAACCCTTATCTTGTCCATGAAAAACCCTCTCAAGCCTGGGACTTCCTTGATGATTTCCTTGAAGTCTCAGGTTTGAGAGTTTTGGACAAGATGAGATGAGGGTCATTTCAACCGATCAATATTTGAAGAACGAGTTTTCTTGGCTATAATTTTAGATATGTGCTAGGTTTGTTTTGTTTTTTTTTTTTCTTTCTTTCTTCTGAGATTGGCAGTGTGCTACATAAATTTGAGCTTTTATATAGCGCAATTTCCACTAAACGTGCTCAAGGCGCTTTACAAAGCCATCAGCAACATCTAACATGTAGAACGAGACATGACACGTGTTAGGTGATATTACAATTATTTCCGACAAAGACAACGCTGTTAACGGCACGGTTCCCATTTCGCACATGAGTTCTGTGAGGGAATGTGAGTAAAGAACCTTTTCCAAGGACTCAACTATGCGCCGAGCCAGGCTCGAACCCAGGACCTTCCGATCCAAAAGCGAGTGTCATACCACAAGACCACAAACGCTCGGTTTTACGTACATACTGATGTTGATCATGTACAATTCTAATAACTAAATATAAAACTTCAGACTGATTATCATCGATGGAATGAATATATTTGTGTCTGCCATCTCAAAACGGTTTTTTGCCAGATGGATAAAACTGCAAAAAAATTGAATTTATAATTTTTAAAAACAGAAACCTGGGTTAAGTTTTTGTGTTTTACTGAAAATATTGAATAGAGTTGATTAAAGTAGCTGAAAGTATTATCTCCATTTCTGATCACTTAATCATTAAAATCCACTTTTGTCTTGTGGTTCAATCAGACATGATACCGATTTAAGATGAAGGGTTATTATTATTTGTGTTTTGAAGTGTGAATTGATAGTTGCACCCACTATGTTTCACGGATCCCGCACTACGTATAACTAGTCACTCAAGTATAATCGAACAGGCTAATAGTTATTAAAGAAGGTGATTCTTGGTCCAAACCATGAATATATTATCGTTTGTTTGGTTTACATGAAAAATAAACCCTTCTAAAATTAGCCGTTCATGTAATTCTTAGGTAATAGTCAAGGAATTTACCCAATGGAAACCGTACGGTGCTCTTATTGGCTAACCAACCAGCGGCCTCGATGAGAAAAATATCCGCCATTGAGACGTTGGCTGGGAATCGCGTTACTATAGTAAACAAGCGCTGATCGGCCGTTCATGAAAACAAGTTGCTGCTCGCTCGTTTAACTCAAAATTATTCAAAACGATCTCTCTAAAATGATATAAATGTGACTTCTTAAGGTTTTCTTCACGGTCAAAACCACACAACATTCTATTAATGATTACGTCCGAGGCAAAAAGGAATATTGACAGGTCGACCGAGAGTTGAACTCGTGAGACGACAAACATCAATGCGAAGTGTAGCGAGAGTCAAGCTATTGTTTGTCTTGTCCTGTTCTATATAGAGAAAGGGATAAATAGTATAGCCTCGTGTGTGAGTGGTTGCGTGTCATAGTCATGTTTTAAAATTGTTTCTGTTGTTTATGTGTATAGTGATGACTCTCTCACACTCAATTTCAATGCCGAAAGAGGAATTCCCGCACACAAGAAAGGGGAATTGGGGTGGTATTTAGCATACATATTGTATAGTATCTAGTTCTAAATAGATAACTGATTAGAATTATATCATGATATATAAACACAATGCCAAATACAATTCCGAAGTTTCCTTATTTCAAATGAAGTAAAGCTCCAAAACCTAATGGTAGTGATTATAGTACTGGTGTTAGTGAGGTGATGTGGTGTTGGTGGTGATTGTAGTTGTAGTAGTAGTAGTGATGATGATGTGGTGGTGGTGATGATTGTAGTTGTAGTAGTAGTGGTAGTGATAATGATGTGGTGGTGGTTGTAGTTGTAGTAGTAGTGGTAATGGTAATGATATGGTGGTGGTGGTTGTAGTAGTAGTGGTCGTGATGATGATGTGGTGGTGGTGTTTGTAGTAGTAGTGGTAATGATGCGGCTATGTGGTCTAGTAGTATGACACTCGCTTTCGGATCGGAAGGTCCTGGGTTCGATCCTCGCGCTCGGCGCATAGTTGAGTCCTTGGAAAAGGCTCTTTACTCACATTCTCTCACCGTACTCAGGTGTAAAATGAGTATCTGGCCGTTAACAGAGTTGTCTTTGTCCGAAAAATTATAATATCGCCTAACAGGCGTCATGTCCCGTCCTACATGTTAAATGTTGACCAGGGACCCCTTGTAAAGCGCTTTGAGCACATTTAGTAGACATTGCACTATATAAAGCTCAATTTAAAAAAAATATTTCAATGATAATGATATGGTGGTGGTGGTTGCAGTAGTAGTAGTGGTAGTGATGATAATGTGGTGGTGGTTGTAGTTGTAGTAGTAGTGATAGTGATGATGATGTGGTGGTGGTTGTAGTAGTAGTGGTAGTGATGATGATGTGGTTGTGGTGGTTGTAGTAGTAGTTGTAATGGTGATGATATGGTGGTAGTGGTGGTTTCAGTAGTAGTGGTAGTGATGACGATGTGGTTGTGGTGGTTGTAGTAGTAGTGGTAATGGTAATGATATGGTGGTAGTGGTGGTTGTAGTAGAGTGGTAATGGTAATGATATGGTAGTGGTTGTAGTAGTAGTGGTCGTGATGACGATGTGGTTGTGGTGGTTGTAGTAGTAGTGGTAGTGATGATTATGTGCTGGTGGTGGTGCAGTAGTGGTAGTGATAATGATGTGGTGCTGGTGGTTGTGGTAGTAGTGGTAGTGATGCTATTGTGGTGGTGGTTGTAGTAGTTGAGGTAGTGATGATGTGGTGGTGGTTGTAGTAGTAGTGGTGATGGTGGTTGT
>NC_088362.1:34188881-34231381 GCF_034508935.2 Berghia stephanieae
AGGAAGCAAAGACCTTACCGCTGAACCACGCTGCCCCCTGTAAAGAGCCTTTTCTAAGGACTCAACTATGCGCCGAGCGAGGCTCGAACCCAAGGCCTTTCGATCCGAAAACGAGTGTCATACCACTATATAGCCGCATACAGACAGGTGTATCTCTCTCTCTCTCTCTCTCTCTCTCTCTCTCTCTCTCTCTCTCTCTCTCTCTTTCTCTCTCTCTCTCTCTCTCTCACACACACACACACACACACTCTCTCTCTCTCTTTATATTGCTATGTCTCTGATAAAATAATATGGCTCACAAATGTCTAAAACCCTGCTTGTTATGAAATTCCTCAAACTGCCAATACCGATGTGTATTTATTTGCAAGTCTAAAAACAAAAACTGTTGTGGACTGATCTTTGTAATGGAAACACTCTCAAACCAATGCAAAATATTGTCCATTAAAATAATGTTAAATAAAGCCTATAATTATGTTCGGTTATCAGACCAGAACAATAAGGAATTTATCAACCTCAAAGAGGAACAAAATAAACAAGAAATGCTTTTCACCCAAAACCCCTCCTCAGCCAACAACAAAAACAGTTAAAACGGAAATATCACAGGTTTTATTCTTATAATTGGCTGAGGACGGATTTTGAGCCCAAAACGTTCTAGAGCTGTTGTTTTTTTTAATTTCACTCTTCTTTCAAACTATTATACACATTTTTCGTACATTACTTTTTACACCCCACATATCTGGAACCTTAGTATGCACGTTGGTTATCAGCCCAGCAAGTAGTAGGTGCATGTGTAGGTAAAAATCCATTGAGACAAAAATATGAAAATGTTTATGAAACCATGCAAGACAACGTTTAGCGGAGAGAAAAATACAAGAAAAAAATTCGAAAAAATCAGCCTGTCTTGATTGGGTTCGAACCTCAGACCTCCTGATTACTGGTTAAACGTGCTTCCATTACACCACAGAGGTTACTCGATAGTTTTAAATATTTAAGTGCCTATAATCCTCAAAAGAGTACTCGCGTTGTATCACAAAACAGTTCATCCGAAGCTCTGTAAATTTCAGTGTATGAATAGTATAAATTCCCTGTCAAAAGAATCCTTTAGTTTAACACTACTTTTTCTTCATAACTAACAACAACGTGGATCAGACGCGATAGGACGTGTTGCCATTTACTCTTCAACCTGAAATTTCTCCTAGTGAGTCCTAATACAAATAAACATTCATAATCAGAGTGGCCCTTCGGAATTTTAAAATTTCATTATCCCAACGTGTACATATTTGCAGGTCAGATAACACAATTTGTTTTGGGTTCATTGCTACCTTCATATTATTTGCAGGCCTAATAACCGAACCCAATTATGGGCTTGTTTTAACATTGTTGTAATGGATAATATTTTTTGTCGGTTTGAGAGTATTTCCATTACAACAATGAGCCTATAACATTTTGGGTTATCAGACCTACAAATAAGTACACGTCGGCTCATTGTTATTATGAGAACTTTCTCAAACCAACGCAAAATAGTGTCCATTACAACAATATTAAAATGAGCCCATAAATCGGTTATCAGACCTGCAAATATGTTCACGTCGCTCTAAAACCAACGCAAAATATTGTTTATAATGTTAAAACAAACCATAAAATTGCGTTCGGTTAAAAGACCTGCAAATATGTGTACCTAGGATTAATCCATCAATGAAAAAGTAACACTGAATACAATTTGCCTAAAATGCAAAAAATGATAGCATTTCACTGATCAGACACAAACCTGCGCGTTTTTTCACCGCCAAGGTTGTTCCATCAATGAGCATCCTAGTCTAAAGACTAGTTGTACAATTCGTGACTTTTGTCTGACACGCTTACTATAGTCAGATTTTTAATAAGTGGCGCGTGTTTTTCTTCTTTTTCTCAGCTGTCCCTCGATGCACAGCTGCAATAGTTTGTATGAACCTCTGAATCAATTTGTATTAATCAAATATATTTTTTTCATTAATTATAAAACAATAGCAAAGGATTTCGCTTATAACTGGTAAGGATTGTAACTCATAGATGATTTACAATATCAAAATTATGACTTTTCCATTTTGAAGGAATTCGTTAAAATGGAACGTTCGGTTAATTGAAACTTAAACGAAATACATTCAGTATCTGATTATGAAGGAACGAATGGCAATCCTTAACTATCAGACATCTACATGTTATAACTATCAAAACACAATACTGATCAATACAAATGAAAGCGAACATTACGCATTTTTAACATTATTTTGATTACGAAGTTTATAGCTTGTGTTTATGCCAAAGAGGATTACATAAATTGAATGTAATCTGGTCAAAAGTAGAAATTTATCAATTTATGATACATTATTTCCACAAATATGTACATGTGTTCAGCAATAACAACAACTACAACAACAACACCAACAGCAACAAAGACATACTGAACTGGACACATCAATCATCACATTCTAATGATGAGGATGAGGGAAAGGAGAAATGAAACGACTATGAAAAGATTTCGTGGCATCACTCTATCCAATGAAGTATAATTTTCCTCCAGTTTGGGAAGGTTGGAGCATGCCTTTTTCCAGTCTACCCTTGTTATATCATTTATTGTCTCGTCGCTGAGAGTAAATTTGGTGTTCCATCTCTAATCTTTCCCTTTACTTGGGTCCAAATGAGCTCGATTGGATTGCGCTCACAGTGATATGGAGGAAGTCGTCCTTTTTAATGGCTTATTGAAAGATACAAGTAGATTTCTTTTCGCAGCTTTACGAGAGAGTCGTATGGTATCGTATAGTTTAAAAGCGTATATGTTTTAAAAGCCTTTAAATGCTCTGTGAAACGTTCGTGCATAGATACAATTTTTCAAAGTTATATAAACAGCATTCATTGTTAATATGACAGTATTGAGTATATTATAATCAGTATTTCAAATGATTTAAAACTAGAGATTTAATACCGGTAATTTCGACAGGATCTAGATAATAAGCAATAAATCATAAATTCAAAATTTAAGGCAAACTACATAAGTTGTAAGTTTATAGCAGTTAAAGCGAATTGTTTTAATTCGGAAACAATTATGACGTGAACTCATAGATAATCACTAACCCGAGCTAGATACGTGTCAACACAAGATTTTTGGAAAAAACATGAATTCATGTCATATTTTGTTGTGCGTAACTTTTTTACATTTTTTACAGTATAAAATCTCGAATTTTATGACAGCGGTTTTAAAGTAGTTTTTTATAGGTCTTAAAGAAAAAAAAACTTTTTTGATACGGCATTGACACGGTCCAAAATCTATATTCAGTTAAGACAAATTGATTCAAAGGTTGGCACAAATTTTTACAACTTTTGATAGAGGGACAGCTGAGAATAAACAGAAAAATACGCGCCATCAATTTAAAAAATCTGACTATAAGAGGGGATGCATGTGGCGATTTTTACCGTTGACGGGACTCATCTAGGTCGGTTTGACCCATAGACTTTCACAAAATAAAAGTCTATTGATTGACCAGATCTGTGCGTCAGTCTCACAAGATTTTTGCTCACACACGTGAGGAAGAGCAAACCGACCCTTTTAAGGACATCGAATTGAGAGAGGAACAAAGAAAGATTTATATATATATATATATATATATATATATATATATATATATATATATATATATATATATACATATGTGTATTTGCGTGTGTGTGTGTGTGTGTGTGTGTGTGTGTGAGAGAGAGAGAGAGAGAGAGAGAGAGAGAGAGAGAGAAAGAGAGAGAGAGAGAGAGAGAGAGAAATTAATCCAGGTCGGTTTGACCCATAGACTTTCACAAAATAAAAGTCTATTGATTGACCAGATCTGTGCGTCAGTCTCACAAGATTTTTGCTCACACACGTGAGGAAGAGCAAACCGACCCTTTTAAGGACATCGAATTGAGAGAGGAACAAAGAAAGATTTATATATATATATATATATATATAAAATATATTTATATATATATATATATATATACATATGTGTATTTGCGTGTGTGTGTGTGTGAGAGAGAGAGAGAGAGAGAGAGAGAGAGAGAGAGAGAGAGAGAGAAATCAATCCTTTGATGAAATCCTGCCCTCACTCAACTTGAGCTTTCGTGGTTCAATATTAACCCAATGTGCTCAAAGAGCATTACAAAGGATGTCAAGCCAACAGCAACACTTATCATCTAGCTAGGACAAGAAAACAAATAACAAGAAGTCACTCCATATTAAAATTTTATGTTTCGACATAGTCAATGCTGTTGTACACCTTTTACACCCGAGTACGGTGAGAGAATGTGAGTAAAATGCCTTTTCCGAGGACTCTACTACACGCCAGCCACACAGGGTCTCGAATCATGGACCTACGGGTTCAAAAGACTACAAAGCCTCAGTTCAAGTGTAATTCCAGATAGTGTAACGAAAAAATGCTATGGAGTAAATTTGGCTTGCAATTTTAACAATAAACAAAAACAACAAAAACAAAGTCCCATACTTTTTGTCTATAAATTCTATTTTGAGCCTCTACATCACCGGACGTGTTATCGTTTTTCAATAGGGAAGAGAAGTCGTGACGTCACACCTTCTACTTCCTTGGAAATGTTTATGTAACCAGTCCTTCGGAAGACTAATAATGAATGTGTTACTTATTGAATTATAAGGTTGTGCCAACTATCAATTTTAGTAGCAGGATGTATAGGCAGATTCTTAGGATTACTTGGCGTAAAAGAGCGAGGACGGATGACCTTTATAGACGACCAGCATTTATTTGAGTCTCTGAAAAAGACTCTTTACTCACATTTTCTCACGATACTAAGAGGCAAAATGAGTATCTGACCAGTAATAGCGTTGTCTCTATGGAAGAATCAAATTGGAACAGCGCTTTAAGGCATAATTTTGTCTCGTCCTGTTAAGTGTTGTTGCTGGCTTGGGAATCCTTTTAAAGCTCTTTGAGCACTCGGCTTTGTGGTATTGTGGGAGAGCACTTAGTCATTAAGTGGATATTAAACTATAGACGGAATGAAACTAACGTCACTCGGCTCTATGTTATTCTTTTTTGACCGCCAGTTGAGTGATTAGTTCTCACCAAAAGCTCTCAATCAGACACACTGTAAACGTTAAAGCTCACAAGTAGTTTGTGTGTGTGTGTGTGTGTGTGTGTGTGTGTGTGTTTGTGTTGATAACACACCATTTGGTTGAGCATCAACCTCTTGAAGACCTCTGAAGCACATTCCTCATACAAGCACACCGTATAGTCACCTGGAACAACTACAAAAGACGTCTAACTTTTACTCAAGGGACAAGACCGAAGCGCTAGAGCTCAGCTGGTCGCTGTTTCGGATAAGTAAATAAGTCTGTTGGTACAGGTCATCTGGAGGGTAGAACAAGTGCGTATTTTACCAAAACGCATATCATTAATTTAAATGCTCAAGTTTGGGGGGGGGGGGGGGTTCATCTTTTTTTTTTTGAAAGTAAAACTATTGTCTGTCCCCAGAAAAACACGTGATGCCATTACATGGGATTCGACATGCCAATAACACGAGCTGGTGGAGGCATCGTCAGCAAAAACAATTCTCCTTCTGGCCTGTCGTGATCTATCACAGGAACATTCTTATGAAACGTGAAATATCGTGACGCAATGCGATTATGGATTGGATGTCAAAATGTAAACATTTCCGTTACCCATATAAGAATTACATAGCGGCACTATTTTTACGTATAATGAGAATAATCTTGTGATAGATACGTGATGCGTTATGCGTGATATTTATGATTTGCTAAACCACTCTATTATGCAGGGTTAAGCGAGTGCCAAAAATTGAAAATAAAGTTAGAATAATCAAAAACATGAATTTTCGGGGGTTAGCCTTAGAGTTTTGAAATGTTCAAATTTTCTCTGATTTCTTCTAAGGTATTCAATAGAATGCTCATTCTCTATCTGGGTGTGACTTAGAAAATTTGGAACGTCTTTTTCTCATTCATTCTACTGAAAAACGGCAGTGAAAAATTATAGAGTAGCATTGGTAAAGGATAAAAATCTGACAAGGTGTGAATGAACAATAGACTTTTACGGTGAAAGTCTATGGTATCAACATATGTGACACTGCGTCTCAAAGCGGTATTATGTCTGGTTGACCCAGGTGTTGAAAATTGAATTTATAGTCACCAATATGAAACTTGGGGGTAAATTCTATTCGGTATAGAGGAGAATAAATGTCATTTGTTTCATTGGAAACAACTCAAAGTCCGTATTTCCTCTCATGTCAATTTTCGAGATCCGATTCATCCCGACAAAATACCGTTTTGAGATGGCGGGTCACATATTGCCAGAAAAACAGCATTACCCCTCCCTCACCCCCCCCCCCCCCCCCCCCCCCCAAACAAAAAAAAAAAAAAAAAAAAAAAAAAAAAAAAAAAACGATCACCAGACTGATGTTTATGGATTATTTTTTCTGTATTTTTCTTCCAGCTTTGTCTGACATTGATGCGTGCATATCGACATCTACATACATGCACATCGATACACACCGTTTCAGATTTATAAGTGTGAGTTTATTGCGATCTTTATTTATTTTATTTATTTTATCAACTGTTAGGCGATTGGAAAGAGAACCGTGTTCTATCTATAGAAATTGGCCTAATACTTTTTAGATTTGATTCCGTCCCTTTATTGGAGTTCAGTCGTAAGTGACCCTTACACACTCAATTTGTCAAGATAATTAAAGAGAATGCGTTATTACTTGGTTATGTCTCATGCTTTTATTATGGACCAACGTGTGCATATTTTCAGGTCTGATAGCTGGATGCAATGATGGGCTTGTTTTAATACTATTTTAATTGAGAATATTTTGCATTGATTTGAGAGTATATCTATTACAACGATAACGGGCTTTTAACATTATTGGGCTATCAGACCTGCAAATAAGTACACGTCAGTTTGGACCAATTAGTTACAAAAAACAGGATCCATTCTGTGATATCGGCATTTTTATTGGTGGATTGCAAATTCTTTTTAGCTGTTTATGACAATTTATGATGATATATCATAATTCACAATTATACATACTGTACAGAAAACGATTCATGACAATTACAAACCCGCATAAATATTTCTAATTTTGTTCATTTTTTTCAAATAATATCTTCTACATTCAGAATTGCTATATAAAAGTGCTTCCATTTGTTGCTATGGTTACATTCTCAAAGGCTTTAAATATTGTCGAGTTGATCATTGGCGGTCCCGTTCCATTACCGGTGACGTCATCAAGTTGTAATACCCAAGATGGCACCGTATCCAATGAAAAAGCCCAATATCCTACAGTGTTGCTAACCAGGTTGATGGAGATAATACCCAGTATGTTCATAGCAAAGCCTGATTTGATCTGTTGATTTGAAATAAAGTTCATTATCAATATTTGCATATTGACTTGTTATTTTAGTTGTGGTTTGAATGTAGTGGTCGTCGTCGTTGTAGTGTTGGTCGTAAAAGAAAGAGAGAGGGAGAGAGAGGGAGAGAGAGAGAGAGAGAGAGAGAGAGAGAGAGAGAGAGAGAGAGAGAGAGAGAGTCATCTTTGAATTAAAGACATATTCAAAAATATCTTTTAAATAATATACAATTTTCATGAAATTTAACGTTAGATAATCTGAAGTCACAAATTATTATCATTATAAACTTGATATCATTGAGCGTAACTATTTACGGGGAGGGGAAGGTTAATGTCATTTCTTATATTGCAAAAAAAAAAACAAAAAACCCTAAAAGTTGGGATATTTTTACATTTAAACTCTACATTCACTTTTAGGTTTCCATTCACTTCGATCGACATGTACATGCAGGTCTGACATCGGAACCGACTTATGGGCCAAGTTTAACATTGTTGTAATGGACAATATTTTGCGTCATTTTTAAGATTTCCATTACAACAGTGAGTCCCTAAGGAATTGGGTTATCAGACCTGCAAATAAGTGCACATCAATCCTGACATAAAACCGTTTGGAGAAGGTGGGTCACATTAAATGATGTTTTACCATTTCAGTCATTTTCACATCTCCCAGTGAGTAGATCATTGCATTAGGGGGCGTGGCTACCGGAAGCATAAAGGCCATGGATGCAGCAGCAGTCACCGGAAGCATGTACACTAGCGGGTTAACTTGGAACTTCATTGCCTGCAGAAATTGTTAAGAAAAATGCTGACATTGTTATTAACATTTTTTCACCTCTTATTTCACCCTCAACGTTGTTTCCACAGATTCACAGATTCACTTCACTGCATCATCAGGGCCAAATGCAGCATCGTAGCCTGAGACTTCAAAGAGAAGGGTTGAATGTGAGGTAACGAGATGGGTATCAGAACAGTAATTAAAAATATAGTTATACTGCACGTACAAGAGAGGTCAATTAAAATCAACAGTATGGACCACAGTGTTAAACTAATTAATTATATTACAGCACTATGACCTACCAGTTCCTGTTTGAAGTTAATTTCTACTCTCCTTATCTTTACGGCTTTCCTTCGTCTCCGAATAAATGAAATAAGGAACTTTTTCTTTATAATTTTTTTATATATTTTGATTTCCCATTCATTACACAAAACAAATAATCCCGTGATTGGTGGGGATGTAAGTTGTTTACCAGATTTCCTAATATGGGCAATGTGATGATGGAGATGGCGTAAGTTGTTTACCAGATTTCCTAATATGGGCAACGTGATGATGGTGATGACTGTGTTAGAGGTGATCTCTGTGATGACGCAGGTGAGGGAGGAGAGAATAAGGACGGTCAACCATGGGGGTAGAGTGGACACAAAGGACAAATAGTCCACGAGTACATCCGACAGCCCTGAAGTCTGGAGTAGAAAATATCAATTAGGATTTGCATAATGATATATTATTTTCGTTTTGAAATAAAAACTAAATACTGACTATCACCTAGTTGTCTGGAAGTGATTTTTAATTGAAAAACCATTGATGATAGAATTGATGACAATGATATAAATTATATAATAGTAGTAATAAAATTAATAACAATGATGATAATAATGGTAATAATAATAATAATAATAATAATAATAATAATAATAATAATAATAATAATAATAATAATAATAATATATATAATAATAATAATAATAATAATAATATTAATAATAATAATGATAATAATAATGATGATGATAATAATAATAATGATAATAATAATAATAATAATAATAATAATAATAATAATAATAATAATAATAATAATAAGAAGAAGAAGAAGAAGAAGAAGAAGAAGAAGAAGAAGAAGAAGAAGAAGAAGAAGAAGAAGAAGAAGAAGAAGAAGAAGAAGAAGAAGATATTTTGATAATAATAATAATAGCAATAAGAATAATCAGACTATAGAAGGAACGAACTTGACCTCACTCAGCTCTCTGTTATTGTTTTTAGACAGCTACTTTGATGTTAAGCTCTCACTAAACTATTTCAATCAGACTATAAACGTTCAAGGTTACACATAGTTTTGTGATTGGTAAGTTATATCCGGCTGGGGAATGTTGTGAATATTTTACTTAAACGTATAACATCAATGGACTGACCACTCACCTTCGAAGCCTGTGCTAAAGTGTAGCCACCCCCAAACAAGAGCAGGATACCCCATGGAAATTTCAGAGCTGCTGTTTTCCAATTGATGGCTGCTTCCTGTGGTGTCGGACTGTATGCTGTGTTTATTTAGGATAAAAACCAAAAAGTTTAAAATTTTTATTGAATTTTAAGACATATCTAAATCTAGACCAATAACAATGTATAAAGAGAAGTTTCCATTTACTGGTATTCTATTCCTCTTTGCCACATTTCCCTATTAGAGGTATTGCCGAATTTCCCTATTAGAGGTTTTGCCGAATTTCCCTTTTAGAGGTATTGTCTAATTTCCTAATTTGAGGTATTGTCTAATTTCACGATTAGAGGTTCTGCTGAATGTCTCAATTAGAGAAGTTCCCGTATCCGTATCTACTGCATTGTGAATCATCTAAACCAGTGGTATTCAAACTTTGTACGCGCAAGCTCCCTTTTTCACCAAGCTATGTCCCAGGTTTCCCTACTCCACCCATCAACATGACATAGCGACATATATGTGCTCCGTCGTCTCAAAAACAATGTTGTCTGGATATACAAGATACTAAATAGACGTCTAGTCAAATTTAAGTTGAACTGATAAAAAATATGAAGGATTAGTTTTTGCACTCTTAACTTCTATGAATAGACATGCTCCTCGATAAACCATTTAAACTAAAGCCCAAGTCTAATGGCCCATTTAGAGGTTCGGTGATTTCATCGACAATTGCACGGATATCCATAAACTGTAGGGAAATGACAAGAACTCCAAAAAATTGAGCATTTAAATGAAGGAATTAACTGATGCCTGACAGTTTTCAGTCAGACATCAGTTACTTTCTTCGTTTACACTGGACGGATATCCAGAAACTGTAGACGAAGTGACAACTACTCATGAAAATTGAGCGTGTAAATGAAGAATTTAACTGATGTCTGACAGTCTTCAGTCAGACACCAGTTACATTCTTCGTTTACACGATCAGTTTTCATGAGTTGTTGTCACTTCGCCAACAATGTCTTGATATCCGTCCGGCCGTGGATGAATGTATTGAACGCCTATGTGGTGACGATTGATACCAAAACGTACTTGGACGATGCTTGGGCCAGACAAAGAGGCTGCAAAGAATCAATATTGCAGGAATGCTGTCCTTCACATACCTGGATAGGAAGAGAGAGGGAGTCATTCTCATCGGGGATGGGTAGGGAGTTCATAAGAACAATAGACTCAATATCGTCACCACTACCCACGATCACTTAAATATTCATCATCATCATCACCATCATCATCATCATCATATCATCATCATCATCATTATCATCATCATCATCATCATAATCATTATCAAAATCAACACCAATAAGAATAACAACACCAGCCACGAATCTATCACAGTTACCATTATTGTCGTCATCAACCACAAAACCAGCTAGGAGAAAAGAACGTAAATATGACATAATATTATACAGATTTCGGAAGAAAGAATGTAAGATTGACGTACTTTTTAGGAAAGAATGAAGCCCAACCGGCGATGAACCCTGGATCACGGGTGAAGAAGAGGAGAAGCAAGATGACAAAATGACTTAGGACAACCTTCTCGTGGAAACTGAATAGAAATAAAATGGTCAAGACCAATTTGGATTTGATAACATTAGAAATTCGTTAAATTTGTTGTCCTTCATAGTCATTAGTCGGAGTTTATTCCGGTTTCTATAGCGTGAACATGACAATGGCAATTGCCTGCTACCCTTTTGATGCAACGCGAGTCTACAGGAAAGTACTTTGCACCAGATCAAACAGACCTAGCTAGCCAATCACAGTTGAGTGGACAGGGGGGGGGGGGGTCAGATTTATTTAAAATCGACTTCACCCGGCTTCGATCTCGGTCCATCTGCGTGTGAAGCGAGTGCTCTACCCACTGAGCCATCTGAAACCGCAGATGCCTTCACACTTTCACACCTAGGTGCACATATGTGCAGGTCTGATAACAGAACGAAACTAGCCTCTGGATTGTTTGAAACAAAGCTGTAAGTTGTAATGGAGAATATTGTGGGTTGGTTTGAGATTTCTTCTATTACAACAAAAAGGCCATCACAATTTGAGTTAGAACACTTTTAAATAAGTACGCGTTGTTTTAGAGTATTTCCATTACAAAATTGGAAACAAACCAATTTGGAATAACAGACTTCTTAGTAACGTCACAGTGTATTAAATTACCACAGTCGATTGTCTATTTATATTTTTTCTCGAAAATTATCTAGAGAACAGGTGTTTTTTATCATCCATAATTTGTCTTAGTTCTATAAGCTTTATCGGGATACATGAGAACTTTAAATAGTACACTAGTTGCAGGGGCAGGGCAGGACGGTGAGGGAATATGGTTTTAGTTATCGGTATGATAATGTGATGATATAGCAAGATAGCTGATCTCAGCACGATAGAGCAATGGCTAACCTACCTCATGGCGCCAAGGCCCTCGTATTCCTTCAACAAAACCTTCCTCATCAGCCTGTCTTCTCTCTTGCTGGTCGTCCTTTTACATAATATCGTATTCCTGTAAGGTTTACAATTGTAGGCACAGTATTAGTTTGCTGAATAGTATAATAATTTCAAAGTGTATATTATTGGGCATGAATTTACAACTCACCACCCATGTTTTTTTGTTTGTTTTTTTTTTTTTTTTTTTTTTTTTTTTTTTTTGGGGGGGGGGGGGGGGGGTTAAATACAAAAAGACATACACTTAAAAAACTTGCCTGCAACATCACGAGACAGGCACTTGCATGGAACCCTCAAAGAGGAAAAAGACAAGGGAGACCAAGAACACTGGCTACGGAACACGATAGAGGAAGCAAAGATACACGTCATAGAAGCAGACGGAGAAGACATCCTATGGAAGAGTCAAATAGCGAAGCATCATTGATGGCCTAGGCTCCGACCAGTGAGGTGAATATACGTGTAAATAACTGGAGGAGAAGTCCCGAGTGTCATCATTGATGGCCTATGCTCCGACTGGGACGGATACAAGTGGAAACAGATGGAGAAGACAGCCCAAGGAAGAGCCAAATGGCGAAGCATCATCAATGACCTATGCTCCGACTGGTGTTAAGGGGTTAAGTCAAGCAAGCCAAGTCAAAAGACAACAACAACGAAGAAAAGAAGACCTCATGGACTAGATCATTTAGTACCCGATAATCAGTAGTGGAATACTCATTTCATAAACACAGAATCGATTCCAGATCAGTCAAATTATTTTTCTAATTTCCCAAAATGCGGTTGGGTAGTTGTCTTTTAGATATGTCGGAAAATGCTTCACGGTGGACCAGCGTTCTATCAAAAGGGTAGCAAGCAATTGCTAATATTCATTTAATGGTAAAGAGATAACAATGGGATAAAAGCTGTGTGTCCTAAAGTTAATTGTCTCGCCCTATGTCATTTTGCTGTGGTAAACTGCGGCTGACGCCTAGTTTATTCTAGTCTTCAATTGAAACAAACCCTAAAGAAAAAAAAATCACCGGAGATGAATAATTAGAAATATATTCATCATTTATCTTTGAGGAAGAAACGTTTATCTACTCACTTGAATCCAAAAATGGACACACTCATCCAAAGGTATGCAATCGTCAAGGAGAAAAGAGTGGTCGGCATTCCAAACTTCATCCACGAGGCGTATGTGATTGGGCCAATTCCATCGCTTGCAAAACTGGGTTAGGGCGGTGGGGGAATTTGGGATGGATTAGGATTGGTTGTGGTCTAGATGCCCATGTTTGCAGGTCTGGTAATCGAACGCAATTATGGGCCTGATTTAACATTGTTGTAATGGACAATAGTTTGCGTTGATTTGGGAATATTTCCATTACAACAATGAGTCCATAACAGTTTGGGTTATCAGAAATAAGTATACGTGGGATGATTGGGGAGACATGATGACTCCAAAATTATAATAGTTCTCTTAACATCTATCTGATAATAATCATATACATCATCGTCTTCCTTGAAGCATCTAAAACTGAACAATGTCAGGGGTCGTCGGGATCTTTGAAAAATTGCAAGATATTGAAATATGTCGGATTAGAGTACATTCTGGTGTTCCGATAGCTCAGTTGGCAGAGCACTCACTTCACACACACAGGGACCGGTATCAACCCCCCTTGCAATTGAAATATTTTTTTTCTAGTTGAGATATTTTTTTTCTAACGTCACTGTCCACTCAGCCGTCATTGAATAGCTAGGGCTGTTGTATCTGGCTGAAAGAAGTACTTTGCGATAGGCTAGCGTCTTATCCAAAGGGTAACAAGAAATTGCTATTGTCCGTATAACGCTATAGAAACCGTGTGTCTTATGAACAGAACAATTATTTATACAATTCCCACTTCCACATTGATTAAATGCTCGTCGCTGCTTAGGATTACAGATGGCTTATGGGCATACCAGTAGTGCCGCGCTGAGGACCGGACCGAGGACCGGTCCCACGGTCTTTTAGCTGTGAACCGTGGTCCAGTCCCAAAGAGGAAGACCGCCGGCGGTCCTCACTTCTTATCACCTTTCAACGGTCTCGCGCCATACTACTTCCCCAGCGATTCGTTGCCTCGGTCCTTTGCCTATCTTCCACCAATCACCACCCATCCCACTTAATTAATCGCACCCACCCCCCTTTGCCATACACTAAACGACACAGACGACCATAGAGGCAGACGACCACCTCCCTCCACTCCGCAAACCGCCCTTTCGTGTGTGAGATGGGGGGAACAGGAGGCGCACGCCTTGGACGATTCCATTATACGGGGTAAATTTCAAAATTTACTACACCATAATGATCGCAATGACAATGATCTATGATGAAGGCATGACCCCTCTTCTCTAATGGGTTATTGTTTGAAATGTATGTGACTACTAAAGATGTGTGTGTGTGTGTGTGTGTGTGTGTGTGTGTGTGTGTCGAACCTAGCAAGTTGCAAGTCTGATTTTTTGTTTTCTTTTGTCCATCTCTTGTCGCCACTCCTTTCTATCGCATTGTTGTCATTTAAAATAATACAATAATATTAAAATTTCGTTTGGTGTTTTAACTAATCAAGTAATATGAGTTTCATTAGTTTCTTCCGTCCAAAAAAAACAGTTATAACGTCTGTATTTTTAAAAGGTCCAATAGAATATTTGGGGACCCCGATAGCTCAGTTGATAGAGCACTCTCTTTATACGCAAAGGGCCAGAGATCGATCCCGGGTGCAGTCGATTTTTTTCTGAATCCCTGTCTACTCAGCAATGAATGGGTAGCTGAGTTTGTTAGATCTGGCGAAAAGTCACCATCGACCCCTCTTATCACCTCATCCACCCCCTCTTATTATAACTTCACGTCTCTCTCTTACTCTCCAATGCTCGCTGCCCTCTAATGTGTGTGTGGGGGGGGGGGGAGGGGGGGGGTAGGAGTTGCGTGTGTGTATCAACGCCACGAACAACTCGATCAACGCCTTGGGCGATGCCATTATCTCCGTTAATGGGGATAAATTTCAAATTTTATTAAATTATCGAAGTAACAATGAAGTACGGTGAGCAAATAAAGAAGGCATCACCCCTCTTCTCTAATTAGGTTACAATTTGAAATGAGTGTGACTACTCCGTGTGTTTTACTCCTGTAGGCCACGGTTTTCATCGTGTAGCGGTCTTTAACGGTTCAAGAATGAACGGACCGGTCTAGAGACCGGTCCTTGCGGTCTTCATTTCCCAAGGACCGTAGGACCGTGGTCCTTAAGCTTGCCAAGGACCGCCCCGCACTACATACCAGGTACATTTACACATACACCCACACACACTCACACACACACACACTCTCTCTCTCTCTCTTTCTATATATATATATATATATATATATATATATATATATATATATATATCTTTTTTTCTATCTCACAAGCACACACATACACGCAAACACACGCACACATGCATTAATGCATATCATTAATGTACACTTAACAATTAATTAATTCATGGCTTCACAATTAATTTCTAGATGTCATAGTCCTGTTTTTAACACTGAAAAAAACTCTTCTTGTTGCTATTAAGAACGAGTGTTTAATCAAATTAGTGTGAGTTTCAGTGAAAAGGAAAGTTGACAACATGAGCGCTGCAATCAAACATACACAATGTCACTCACTCTCCCACTGTTTTGGCGAGTACCAGGTTCGGTGGCGTTCCCAGTAAAGTTCCAATCCCACCGATATTGGCCGAGTAGCAAACGGCCAAATTGAATATTTTCCTCATGTCCTTCCATTCGCCATCTTCAATGTCATTCTTCATCATCAACTCGTCACCTTCATCTTTAAGGCCATCGCTGTTGTGTTTATCCATCGTTTCTATAGCATGACCATTATCTCTGTGTGACATGAAAAATACAAATTGTAATTAACGATTTAAGAAATTTAAAAAAGAATTTAACCAGTTAAATGGCGTACTCTGGAAAGATAAGTATTTAAAAATTTGGCCAGAAAGTTCGTCCTCAAATATAGATCAATTTAAATGACCCTCATCTCGTCAGAAACTCTCAAACATGGGACTTCGAACGCCTTCCTTAAGTCCCAAGTTTTCAGAGTTTTTGACAAGATGAGGGTCATTTAAATCGGTCGATTTAAAATATGAAGGACGAATTTTCTGGCCAAATTATTAAATTCGTGTATTTTCCAGAGAACGTCAGTTGAGTGGTTAAAATATCAGTTCCAAATCGACAGACACAATAAATGACATTTCTACAGGTCAACAAGAGATGAAGTGAGTAGGAAAGTGCCAGAAGACAATAGAGAATAAAAATTTCGCGGCGGTTTTGGGGGTTTGAACCCGCAACCTTACTGGTACGACAACTCTGCCTGGCCGGGGGGAGTGTGACTCTAACGTTCGAGCTATCGTGGATCATTAAAATCCACTTTTGGCTTGTGTTTCAATCAGACATAATACCGGTTTGAGATGAAGGGTCACATTTAGCCTTGTCCGGTGTGAATTAATTGTTGTACACACTATGTATCACGTATCACTTATCACGTGATACGTATTGCGTATTACGTATCACGCAAGCTAAAAGGCTAATTATAGAAGGCGATTCTTGGTCATGTGTCACTTTGTCAAATTTCCTTTACACTGAATCTCACTCGGCTAATCATAAACGGGTTCTTTTTCGTGTGAACAATAGAAATGAATATTTCTACTGTTCACACGAAAAATAACCCGTCTATGATTAGCCGTCCGTGTAATTTTGATGTACATAACACATGATGCAAGGTAGTAAATGTGCAACCATCTCCTGCATCTGACAGTAGAACATTGAAAACTCGGTACTTAGTACACATTAGTCAACCTTTATTGAATGGAACAGAAATTTGTCCCACATGACATGCTTGGGAATTAATGAACCAATTCGTAACGCCATGTGCAGAGATTAACCCGTGGAAATGAATCATATAATCCTTTCCATTCCTTGTGGAACATGGGGCTTCAACAGTACATCTCCACCGTATTCTGTTCTTTATCTTCTTCATCTCTCCCCAGGACATTCCAGCCAACTTCACCTCTTCCTAACAAGACCTTCTCCGTGTTTTCTTTGGCCTCCCAACCTTCCATTTTCCCTTGAGGGTTCCAATCCACAGCTTGTCTCGTAATGTCTGTTGTTGGTTTTCTGAAAGTGTGACCTATCCATTTCCATTTTATTGTTGAGATCTGTTTGCTAATTTCATCATGTTCAGCTTTTAACCTCAAGTCTTTCAAATTGATTTTTACTCTGATACAGAGTATGTTTCGAAGACATCTGTTTGTGAAGGTTTGAAGTTTTTATTGGTCACTCTCCATGTTTCTGAGCCATACAGAAGGACTGCTTTTACGTTGGTGTTGTATATTCTGAATTTGTTTTTCAGTTACAGATTTGTTGATTTCCATTTAGCTCCGCCTAGAGCACTTCCAAAGTGTACTTGCCGGTCCCAAGCCCTGAAAATAGGAGGAGGGTTGGGCGTAGGGTTAGCAGTCCCACCCTATTGAAAAATACAAAGCTACACAAACTTCAAAAGAACATAATATTACATTTACTGACTTGAGTCGTGGAAAAGAATAACACGTGTAATTTGAGAATTAAAATTTGTTCTTCCCTACGCGTACATATATGCAGGTCTGATAAAGGAATGTAATTATGGTCTTGATTTAACATTGTTGTAATGGACACTATTTTCCGTTGGTTTGAGAGTACACATTTTCATTACAACAATGATCCCACAACAATTTGGGTCATCAGACCTGCAAATAAGTAGACGTCGCTTCTTCCTAGTGAGGTAAATTTATTTTTAAAAACTTCCATAATTAATTTTGACTGTAAAGTCAGTTTGGTTTTTTTGGTATCTGGTTTATCTGGACTGGATTGGGACGGTGGGTCACATTAAAATTTTTTACCCATCTATAATGGAGAGAGTCTTGAGTTCTTCTGTTTCCGGTTCCGTATCTGTGACGTCACTGTTTGATTTTCTACCGAGAGCTGGTGCAATTGATCTGCGCGCTTCCAGCTGTCCTGCAATCAGGGTTTGAACTATCGGAGACATCATGGAGGTAGCAACTGTGTTGGCAATCCACATAGACAGAAAGCTGGTGATGGAGACGATGCTTAGAAGGAGCCTGTGTCAAGAGGATACAAAACAACAACTTGAGCTTTAATATAGTGCTATGTCCATAAAATGTGCTAAGAGAAATTTACAAAAAGTACCAAGCCAGCGCAATACCAAGCCTGTAAGGGAGACAATGCTGTTGCCAACCAGGTACTCATTATACACCTGGATAGAGTGCGAGATGTATGAAAAGAGCATTTGCTCAACAGAACGAGACTCGAATCAGGAACCATGGACACAATGTTATGTGCAGCTATGCGGTTGTGCGGTTATATGGTCTAAAGGTATGATATTCGCTTTGGACTGGAAGATCCTGGGTTCGAGTCCCGCTCTGAGTGGCGCATAGTTGAATCCTTGGTGTAAAATGAATACTGGTCGCTAACAGCGTTATCTTTGTCCGGAATTTTTTTTTGTAATATCGCCTAACAGGCGTCATGTCTTTGTCTTACATGTTAAGTGTTGCTGTTTGCTAGGGACCACTTGTAACGCGCTTTGAGCACGGTTACTGTATATTACTCTATACATTTCTAGAAAATAATTATCAGGAGTCTGTGTGAAGAGGATAAGAGTAGATGGAGCTATTCAATTGAATCTGTAGTGTCAGTTTAAACAGTCACAATAATAATAATAATAATATAATAATAATAATAATAATAATAATAATAATAATAATAATAATAATAATAATAATAATAATAATAATAATAATAATAATAATAATAATAATAATAATAATAATAATAATAATAATAATAATAATAATAATAATAATAATAATAATAATAATAATAATAATAATAATATCAGTAGTTGTAGTAGTTTTTGTTATCAAACTGTCATCCTACCGTTTTGGTTGAACCCCAATGAGAAGCATTAACCGGAGTGCTATTCTACGATGTAAGTTGGATTCCTCTACGGCAGATGCTACAAACACGGCCCCAATCACCAACATGTTCAGATCCTGTTATAGAAGGCAATTTTAAGATTTAAAAAAAAAACAGGGGGAGGGGGGGGGGGGTGAGCGGGAAGGGATGCCCTGAAATTCCTTTAATAAAGTACCGTCCTAATTTGTTGCCCGTGGCATCAAAGAGGTACTGGGTGAATCGGACCCTAATAGAGATTTTGGAATTATACTGACTTTTTTTTAAAATGCGAACTTTATATTATTATTATTATTATTATTATTATTATATTATTATTATTATTATTATTATTATTATTATTATATTGTTATTATTATTATTATTATTATTATTATTATTTTATTTTATTATTATTATTATTATTATTATTATTATTATTATTATTATCATATCATCATCATCATCATCATTATTATTGTTGTTGTTGTTACTATTATATTCTTCTTCTTCTTCTTCATCTTCTTCTTCTTCTTCTTCTTCTTCTTATTATTATTATTATTATTATTATTATTATTATTATTATTATTATTATTATTATTATTATTATTATTATTATTATTATTATCATTATTATTATTATCATTATTATTTTGTTGTGTTTGATTTTTGTTTTTTAATTTTATTTTAGATATTCTATTTATCTATTGTATTTTTTATTTTATTTTTTGTTAGAGTTTGGCAGATTGATTATTGATAGTTCTGGAACTCACAGAGAAGAAGATCCCGCAGACTTCATCCGATGTGAGAACTCCAAGCATTGGGGCCATCACCAAAGGTAACAGTGCCGTCACAGGTAATGGTAGGGCTTCAGTGACCCAGTACACGGTACAAATTCCCATCATGAAGGTACATTTGCTGATCTGTGAGATGAAATAAAAAAAAAGGGTGACCCTCTGCCCATATAAACTAACCCTCTGTGGTGTAGTAGGAGAACGTCTGGCCAGTATTCAGGAGGCTTGAGGTTCGATCCACAGAGCCTGATTTTTTGGGATGATTTTTTTTCTTGTAATTTTCTTTCTTGCTGTGTCTGGCTCTGTTTCATAACATTTTTTTTCATACGAAACAAATACAGGGAGTTATAGAAGGAACGCAGTTGACGTCGCTCAACTCTTTGTTATTATTTTTAGACAGCCTGTTAGTGATGAGTTCACAGTAAATTATATCAGACTCTAAACGTTAACTGTAACACACACTTTTGTTTGTTGGCATGTAAGATTCGGCTGGCGGATGCTGTGAGTATTATCTAAACGTATCGAATCGATATCTGTATATCTATTATATTATTATTACAATATAATTTTATGCTTATTTAATTTGGATATATTATCTAACATATTAAAATTGGGTGCATATTACGAGATTGAAATCGCATTGTTTCAATAGGCTGAATAGACAACAATCAAATGTTTTTAGACATGTTCTGTATGTAGATAAGTGTGTTCAGGACCCATCATATTCATTTTCAGTGTTTGTTTTAAAAAACTGTTTATCTACAAACACAGTCCTATTCGTCTCATTTACGATCGTTTTATGTTGAAAAAGATTCACACATTCGACTACAATTTTGAATTCAGCGATAGTGATATTTTCATGATGATAAATTTCTGTAAAATAATTTTTGGAGCAAGATTTGCCAAACATTTCATAAGTCTGTATAGATAGTGTGCGCTTGGCTAAGAAGCTCACAACATTGCCATCCGGAATTATAACGGACCAACACACAAAACTATGTGTAGAAGATCAATTTCTCACGGTTTATATCCAGTCCTCTGGAAGACTGGTTTCACACATCAAAGGAGATTGGAACCAGTAGAGTTACAACACAGCATTGTTCCCTGAAATTACCTGTGATCCCGATGTAAACAGCAGGGAAGACAATGCTATAGGGGTGACACAAAGTAGACATCCTCTCCAATTTCGTCTCAAGCTGGCTGTAAGACTCATAACGTTCTGTAACAATATGTATGAAAGAATGGATAGGAACACTTTAAAACAAAACATGGTATTTTAAAAATATAATTACATAAAATCTCACAAGAAAATCTCATCCCTCTTCGTGATTTTAATTGCTGGATAATGTCTCTGGAAAAAAATATGACTCACAAATGTCTATTTTACTCATAAAATGTTGCTTGTTATGAAATTCCTCAAACTGATAATAATGTACTCTCTACATTGTTTTTGTATTGATGTAATTTAAAGCGCCAAAGGCCTCATTGCTGAGGAAACCGTGCGCTCTAAAAGAGTCTATTATTATTAGAGCAAAGCGGAATTTTTAAGTTTGATTACGACGACGTGTACTTATTTGCAGGTCTGATAACCCAAATTGTTATGGGTACATTACTAAGTTCACATTATTTGCAGGCCTGATAACCGAACGCAATTATGGGCTTGTTTTAACATTGTTGTAATGGATAATATTTTGTGTCGTTTGAGAGTATTTTCATTACAACAATGAGCCTATAACATTTTGGGTTATCAGACCTACAAATAAGTACACGTCGGCTCATTGTTATTATGAGAACATTCTCAAACCAACGCAAAATATTGTCCATTCCAACAATATTAAAATGAGCCCATAAATCGGTTATCAGACCTGCAAATATGTTCACGTCGCTCTCAACTGACGCAAATATTGTTAATAATAATGTTAGAAAAATCCATAGAATTACGTTCGGTTATAAGACCTGGAAATTTGCTTACTTATCCGAACCAGCGACTTCTTCTTCTTCTTCCAGTGTCATCTCATGGGTTGAGGTCGACTTGAAATGACACGCCAATCTTCCCTGTTGACAGCTTGCTGACTGCATTCGGCTGCCGACAATCCTGTCCATGTCCTCACATCATCTATCCAAGTTCTTGCTGGCCTGCCTCTTCCTCTTTTCCCCTCAACTCTACCCTCAAGAATGTCCTTGTTGACAGTTTGATGGCGTCTTAGGTGTCCAAAATACTTAAGTTTTCTTGTTTTTATTACTTTCATTAGGGTCGGTCTGATATCAAGGATGTCACAGACTTCTTGATTTGTTTTTTCTTTCCAACTGATTTTTCCAAGGCGACGGAAAGTCCACATTTCAAAGGCCTCAATTCTTTTCTCTATTTGTTTGTTCAAGGTCCATGTTTCTGAGCCGTAGAGAAGTGTTGAGTGGACATAACATTTGAATATTCTTATTCTCGTTTTCATCTGCGTTTGTTGCGAAGTTAAAATGTTATTCAGTTGACTGAACCTCGACTTAGCTATAGCAATCCTGTTTTTCACCTCCAGCTCATTCTTTCCGTTGTTGGTCATTGTCTGTCCAAGATATTTAAAAGAATCTACTTGTTCGATGTTTTGATTATTAATTTGGACTTTTGCGCTTTTTTCAGGCTTCTTTGACATGACCATTACCTTCGTCTTTTGAACATTCATCTCTAGACCCTTTGCTGTACTGTTCAGGTTTACTTGATTTGCAAGGATCTGTAGATTTGTCTCGTTCGATGCCAACAATACTGTATCATCTGCATATCTCAGATTATTTATCCTCCTACCTCCAATAACAATACCTGCGACTACATTAACTCTAACCATTCGGTCGGATTAATCCATCTATAGTAGTAGTAGTAGTAGTAGTAGTAGTAGTAGTAGTAGTAGTAGTAGTAGTAGTAGTAGTAGTAGTAGTAGTAGTAGTAGTAGTAGTAGTAGTAGTAGTAGTAGTAGTAGTAGTAGTAGTAGTAGTAGAGTAGTAGTAGTTGTAGTAGTAATGTAGTAGTAGTAGTAGAAAGTAGTAGTAGTAGTAGTAGTAGTAGTAGTAGTATAGTAGTATAGTAGTAGTATAGTAGTAGTGTATAGTATAGTAGTAGTAGTAGTAGTAGTAGTAGTAGTAGTAGTAGTAGTAGTAGTAGTAGCAGTAGTAGTAGCAGTAGTAGTAGTAGTAGTAGTAGTAGTAGTAGTAGTAGTAGTAGCCTCCAAATTTATTTCGTCAACCCAGCTTCTGAAGTCTTCCTCCGTCCTAAGGACGGTTTCGTTTCGTAGCCACCTTCAAGTTTAGTGACTGGACAGTGGAGGACGATGTGATCGCTGGTCTCTGGGACTGCCTGACATTTCTGGCAGGTATCACTGTTTCCAAGTTTCCATCTGCACATATTTGATGCAGTTCTGCCATGTCCAGTTAAGAGGCGATTTGAGGAGATCCAGTATTTCCTGGCGTCATTGAATGCAGGCACTCTTTTGGTTTGGTCTTTAATGATGTTTCCTCCTCTTGGTATTTCCCCGTTCCACAATTCTCTCCAGTTTTCCTCCACACAGAAGTCTGCCATTTTTGTTAGGTGGAAAGGTCTTCTCGATTTGAGTCTTGTTGTTGAAGGTGCCCCCTTTATTATTGATTTTATGGGAATGTTGTCTGTGGCTTCGTCAATTCTTGCATGCATCCTTTGATTAGCGTCTTGTTGTCTAAGACTTGGTGGTGCAATGCCGCTCAGTGGAGTTGACTTGAGACATCCTGTTATAATTCTCATTGATTCTCTTAATCGGATGTCAATGAGGTTTACATGTGGGCTCCTCCTCCAAACAGGGGCACAGTATTCTCCCACACTATAGCACAGTGCCAAAGCAGACGTTCTCAGTACCTGTGGTGAGGCTCCCCAGGTGGTACTTGCGAGTTTTCTCACCAGGCTGTTTCTTTTTGCGATTTTATTTGCGGTTCCCTCAATGTGTTGCGATGGTTTAGTTGTCTGTCCAATGTAATGCCAAGGTATTTAGGATTGGGGTCTGGGGGTAGTACTGAGTTACCGGCTGTGATCTTCAGTTCTTTTGTTGCCTCTGGATTATTCAAGTTGAAGTTTGTGGATACTGATTTGGTGGTATTCATTTTTAGATACCACCTATCAAAATAATGTTTCAGGCGGGTGGTGTCTTTGGTTAGAACTTCTCCAATCTCTTTCCAGTTTTCCGATTGATAGGCTAAGGCCCAGTCATCAGCGTATCCAAGTTTGAGTGCTTCGCAGTTTGGCATGTAGGAGATATAATAATAATAATAATAATAATAATAATAATAATAATAATAATATAATGATAATAATAATAATAATAATAATAATAATAATAATAATAATAATAATAATAATAATAATAATAATAATAATATAGCCATAATAATAATAATATAGCCATAATAATAATAATAATGATAATAATAATAATAATAATAATAATAATAATAATAATAATAATAATAATAATAATAATAATAATAATAATATAATAATAATATAATAATAATAATAATAATAATAATAATAATAATAATAATAATAATAATAATAATAATAATAATAATAATAATAATAATAATAATAATAAATACTTTATTGCATCCGAAAAGGAAATATTATATAAACATTGATATAAACATTGAAGAAAGTTGGTGCTAAAATTGAACCTTGTGGTACCCCATTTTTAATTTTGCGTGCTTTGCTTTTGTTTTCTCCCAATATGACATGGAATTGTCTTGTGTCATTCATGGTAGACAGCAGCTTGAGCGTCTTTACGTGGAATCATTTTGGAGAGCTTCAACATCAGTCCGCCTGTCCAAACAGTGTCGTAAGCTACAGATAAGTCTATTAGGACCGCACCAGTCTTCTTTTTGTTCTCAAAGCCTGCTTCAATGTATGAGGTCAGTGCAAGGACCTGTTCGCTTGTGCTTTGTGGTCTAAAGCCCGCTTGTTCTGGTGGTATGTAGGGATTTACATATGGGGTGATTCGATCTAGTACGATTCTTTCCAGGAGCTTGTATAAGCAACAAAGTAGAGATATTGGTCTATAGCTGAATGGTTCAGTCATTGGTTTGCCTGGTTTTAACTCACTCAATCCTATAGATTTTTGCTACTTTTCAAAATTGGAAAAAAAATGTATTAAAAATGAGCATGTGCATAGATAGTTTTATTCAACTACCATTAACATGTAAAAATGAAAAACATTAGCTTTGTTTCTACTCCTATAATTTGTCTCAGAAAAATGTAATAAATAGGCATGGGGTAAAAGTAACCCCGGGTATACTACGGATATAGTCGGTGTTAGGGTTGAGTGAGTTAATATGGCGATTACTTTGGCATGTTTCCAAATTTGTGGGTATGTGCCCTTTTCCATGATGTCTGTCATAGTATTTGTCAGCCAGTCTATTGTTTCTGGCCCAACGTTAGTAATCATGTCGGGTATATTCCATCAATTCCAGCAGCTTTGCCGGTTTTTTTTAAATTTTATTTATAGCTCCTTTCATTTCATTCATCGTTATTGGGACACTTAGAAACATGCTATGGTCAGGTAAAGTTTTCATCCATCAATGAAAAAGAAACACTGAATAAAATTTGCCTGAAATGAAATTAAATGATAGCACTTCACTGATCAGAAACAAACCTGGGCGTTCCGTATTCAAGACAGGCGTGTTGTTTCACCACCAAGTGGGTTGTTCCATCAATGAGCATATCCCAATTGTCTACAGACTAGTTGTACAATATACTTCGTTCGTGACTTTTGTCCGACACGCTGACTTAAGGACATCAGATATGCTGAAAAACACACACACACACATACACATAAAGAAAGAGAGAGAGAGAGAGAGAGAGAGAGAGAGAGAGAGAGAGAGAGAGAGAGAGAGAGAGAGAGAGAGAGAAACCAATCGTTTGATGAAATCCTGCCCTCACTCAACTTGAGCTTTCATATGGCACAATATTCACCCAATGTGCTCAAAGAGCTTTACACGAGGTCCAAAGCCAACAGTAACACTTAACATCTAGACAACAAATAACAAGTCACTCCATATTACAATTTTCTTTTCCGACATAGTCAATGCTGTTGCCGGCCTGGCACTCATTTTACACCCGAGTACGGTGAGAGAATGTGCCTTTTCCGAGGACTCTACTACACGCCAGTCACACAGGGTCTCGAATAATGGACCTACGGGTTCAAAAGACCACAAAGCCTCAGTTCAAGTGTAATTCCAGATAGTGTAACGAAAAAATTTGGCTTATAATTTTAACAATAAACAAAAACAAAGTCCCATTTTTTGTGTCTATAAATTCTATTTTGAGCCTCAACATCACCCGACGTGTTATCGTTTTCATTGTCAATAGGGAAGAGAAGTCGTGACGTCACACCTTCTACTCTTCCGGTTCAAAAATCCTTTGGACATGTTTATGTAACCAGTCTTTCTGAGGACTAATACTATGTTGATAACAACAAAGATTGAAGTGCGTATGTTTGATTTTGTTTTTAAGGGTTTTACGGCGCTTGCAACACATTAAGGTCATAACAGTAACAGCGCCAGTAAAAAGGAAGAAAATGGGATAGTAAAAAGTTATAGAATTACAATTAAAGCACCCAAGAAAAGGTAAGACAACGGGGAATTTGTTCAAATAGGAAACAGATGTAGATTCTAAGAGCATACTATCGAAGTATTTAGTTTTAGATCACCTAAAAGTCTCATCCAGACACAAGCACAGGTCCCAACTTTGAGGGATACACTCAAATGTTTACAAATCATATATATGTAAACAAAACAATACAGTGCACAACAGAGAGATGATTTACAAGACAAAAAATATCATCTCCCAAAAACTCGAACTATACATCTGACTGTTTCCCTCCCGGCTAGGGTAAACAGCCATGGCCTAGACAAAACCCAAGTAAGCTCATTTCAAGACAAAGACAAAGCATGTTGGAAAACAGATATAGGAGGATAGAAGACACAGTAAGAGCCTCCTTGCCCACTATGGGAGGTAAGGAAGCCCACCAGAATGAAGTGCGTAGAAAAGTGCCAGAAGACAATTGAGAAAACAACTTTGCGACGATGGGGGCTCAAATCCACGACCTTACTGGTACGACAACTCCATCTGGCCGGGGAGAGGGTTGCGCTAATGTCAGAGCTATCTACCACTCAAAAAAAAAAGTGGTATCAAACTCTGTGTCTATCTTGAACCGCTCTCACGACTTCTTGAGATCATGGGTTCAACACACAAACGCCGAGAAGTCTGTAGCCAGCAGTTAAGCTGAATAGCCGCATTCTCAATATTAACATATAACATAGAGACGATTGAGACATTGAGTAAGCTCCGATATTTGAGGTGAATATTAATTCAGAAAAGTATGTGGAGCAGGCACTTATGTTGATAACAACAAAGAATGAAGTGAGTAGAAAAGTACCAGAAGACAATAGAGAATTTTTTAAAACTCACGAAAGGTCCAGGGTTCGAATTTCGAGTTCTGAGCGGCGCATAGATGAGTCTTTTGGAATAGGCTCGTAGCTCACATTCTCTCACTGTTCCCAGCGCTGTCTATGTCGGCTGGGAGGAATGCAATATCGCCTAACAGGCGCCATGTCTCCTCCTACAATGTTACGTGTTGCTATTGAAAACGGACCCCTTGTAAAGCTTTTGAGCCCCTTAAACGGACTTTGCGTTATATAAATACTCAATTTCTGTTTGTTTGTTTTTTGTTTTGTTTTGTTGGGTGGGGGGGGGGGGGCGTCATTTCAGGAATTTTAATCAAATATAACTCAAGAAAAACAAAAACAAAAAAAAAAAAACAAAAAAAAACCCCAGAGATATAGACTTCATATTTTTGTCAGCAAAATCAATGTTGAGCATCTAAATCATCCCCCGACAGGAATCAAGAAATTTTAGTTGGTAGAGAACTCGCTTCACACGCCAAGGGACCAAGATCAATCCCGGTGCGGTCGAGATTTTTTTCTGGACCCCCCCCCCCCTCCACCCCGTCCACACATCAGTGATTGGGTACTTGGGTCTATTAGACCTGGCGGAAAGTAGAAAGGATAGCAAGCATTAATTAATGTCCGTTTCACGCTGTAGAAGCCGGGTTAAACTCCAGCTACATGGGACTACTTAAAAATCGCTACGACATAATACAACGTTCTGAGGAGCGTGACAGAATTCAGCAACTTGTACAAGGCTAGGTGACCCTGATCCAAGGTAAAGGTGAATTAAAAGATGACATTGTCTTAGTGTCTATTCCTATCCATGAAATATTATCCTTAAGTGTCGAATTTGTTCCGGTCTCTATGTGTAGTGAATTGTAAGCTGCTAGAAATAATACTTTAAAACAAGGATGTGCTGTAAACCAGGGTGACTTTGCATACTTTTGAGGTCAACCCATTATCCACCCATCCATCTATTCATCCATCCATCCACCTATCCGCCCAACCATATGTACATACATACCCACATACACCCATCCATATATACCTACATATATCCATCCACCCATCCTTCCATTCTTCCTCCCTTCATTCCTTAACTATCTACCTACTACCTACCTACATACAATCATACATACATACATACAGACAAATCAAAATTGTTTATTTCAGGAAATATTCATGTTAATGTAACAAGGGTAACATATTCATTGACATAATACCATTTCCTAAAATAGCCTATACATACATGCATACCTACATACATACATATATACATACATACATACATACATACATACATACATACATACATACATACATACATACTACATACATAATGAGAAAAATAGGGTATGGAGAAGTGCCAGGCGGAGGGTGCCGTGTCAAATGGATCCTGAATTTGGCACTAACCCCGTGACTTTTTATTCTGTTTTCATCTGGCACTTCTCCCTATTTTTCTCATCCTGATCGATCCAAGTGCCCGCTCCACACTTTTTCTGATTTATCTATATATACATACATACATACATTCACACACAAACATAGATAACTCCTGTTGTGTTCCATAAGGCACTTTATTTCATGGCGTCTACAACATTATTGGTTAAATTTTGGTTACATTTACAGTATCAAAAAATGGAAAACAGTCTCAAAGAATGGATTGATGTCATGGCGGAATTATTCCATCAAATAACGTTGTAAATTATATCTTACATTATCTCTCATTCTCTATCTACATTACCTATATCGGTCGGTCGTGCTATATGAAAATAGTACTAAGTACATTATGAGGCATTGTCACATTGTATGTGTCAAAATCTAAAAAGTGTGTCAGAAACAGTGCCAGGTAAAATTGTAAGAAAATTGCAAGATAAAATCATCCTCAAAATTAATCTGACTGTATCAATCAAACCTTAGACCTCCTGATTTTAAAACAAAACAAACTTGAGCTTTCATCATATAGCACAATATCCACTAAACATGCTCATATTCATTTACAAGGTGTCCATAGCAGACAGCAACACTTAACATGTAGGACGAGACGTGACGCCTGTTAGGCGATATAACAGTTTTTATCCGACAAAGATAATGCTGTTAATGATCAGGTATTCATTTTACACCGGAGTACAGTGAGAGAATGCGAGTAAAGAGCCTTTTCCGAAGATTCAACTAAGCGACACTCAAAGCGGGACACAAACCCTGGATCTTCCAATCTGAAGACAAATGTCATACCACTAGACCACATAGCCGACCAACAATCAGGATATCTAAGGTTCGTCCCCCAGTCGAAGCAGGCTGAATGTTTTCTTGTATTTTACTGACTGTTTTGTCTGGCCCAGTTTCATACAAACCTTTTCAGATTTTTATCTTACACCAGCTCTCTAATTTGCCGCCTGTTCTACGCATTATCATTACGGTATGTTCAGTCTGCGTAACGATTGCGTAGAAATATCGTATTGTGGAGAATCTTGCTTTAATTATTATACTATTATATCCATTTCGGATCCAAAGTGACACTACTGTGGCGTTTACCCCAAAGACCACTGAGGAGAAATTAACAAATACTGGAAAGAGCAAGAAATACTATATGACTACAGACAAAAAATAAAAACTGGCCGTATGAAGATCTGTCCTGATAAATAACAACTGGAGTTCATTGAAGAGGATCTATAAGAACCTGTGCTGGAAATCATCGCTCGATATCGCTAAGTAAGAATGAGGTTACTAAAAACTAGAGGTGTCTAAATGAGCCAATAAGATTGAGAGAAAGATAAAGTGAGTAAATGTGACATTTTGGCCTTTGGCCTTTTTCACATATTTCGTGTTTACTTGAAAAAGGCCAAAGGCCAAAACGTCGTTTGTTTTGTGTTGGTCCCTTATGCCTTATATATGAGTCACATTTACTCACTTTATCTTTCTCTCAAAGAGGTTACTCGAATTTCATGGAATATCCAAACACCCAACTTTTAAAAAGCTTCACGGTGAGAGAAAAAGAAATGCAGGTTTCACATGCAGTGAACCTGAGACCAAAGAGTAGCAAGGGCAGTAGGTTATAGTTATAAGCTGGAGCAAAATTCGAAGAGCAGCTCAGAATAGAATGTGAAGGAAAAAGAAGTGTTGTTGGTGTGGTGGTATGTGCATCAAACGATCTGACTGAAATACATAAGAATAGCAAGCAAGGCTGGGAATTGTTGTCTTTATAAGTAGAAAAAGATTCAAGTCTAGTATCTCAAAGATAGAATGCTTATATTATATATTATGTATAAATCAGTTTGAATGTTATGTGGTACCATTCAGGCAATCAACGAGTGCAGAAAAAAAGCTAAATGATAATAATAATAATAATAATAATAATAATAATAATAATAATAATAATAATAATAATAATAATAATAATAATAGTTCAAAAACTTTCAGAAAATCAATTCATACAAAATATTTTCCCTCCCTATTATATGGACATAATTCTTGTAACAAGGGATGATTTATGAGGCAGCACCAATGAGCAACTGTTCAGTATTTCTTGCATAAATATAAATACACACACATATACACTCATAAACTCACGCACACCACACACACACACAGACACACATACATTCACACATACACATAATTTCATTATTGCAAAGGAGCCTTTTTCTAGAGGGAGCGAATCATTTCCTGAGACTCAACCAAAAGATGATGTAGTTTACTTGCAGGAGACATGGGGACCATAGATGCCTGCAAGGAAAATAAAACATATGAACAGATGTTAGATATAGAATGATGTTGGTTGACGGGATTGAAATTCTGTAGAATGATAGAAAGAACTGCCAAACATAGAAAAAATGAAAGATTGCAATGAATAAAAGAAGAAATGAAATGAAAAAAATAAATGGTTGTGTTGATCAAAGGAATGGAAGAATGAATACAATATCCATTAAATATTGTGAATGAATGAATGAAAGAATGAATGAATGAATGAATGAAGGAAAGAATAAATAAATAAATGAATGAATGAATGAATGAATGAATGAATGAATGAATGAATGAATGAATGAAAGAACTTAATCAAATAATTAAGTATTTAACAAGGAAATAAAAATGATATTATAGAAAGTTCACAAGCTATTATAACTCTTTTTATAAGTTCCAGCCGTTTTGGGTTTGTTTCTTTTTAAATTAAAAAAAAAAATTTCAATTTATCTTGCATCTCTGTTTTATTTCTTTTCTTTCCTTTTTTCTTGAGAACTGTTAAATGGCAACTGTGGAAATATAGATGAAATAAATTATAAAACATGTGCATTATTTGGACAATATCAAGTCAAGCCTTACCGTTGAGAGGTCTTCAGAAGTCTCCTGTCTTGGTGTGTTGGACAGATAATTGGAAAGTCGGTCTTCAAATTTATCCCAAGGACCTTCCAAATAACTGCTGTCATCCTCTTCATATCCAATACATTTAACCTCCAACGGTGTCAATTTTGACGACTCGTTTGCGATTTCGATTTTGTCTTTACACTGATAAGAAATCATCCGATACTTCTCAATTTTAGTTTTCGTAAGAATAGGTGAGAGTAATTTCCCTTGATTGTTCTCCGATCTGTCCGGTGACTTGACTAACATCTTATTAGCTGTATCCCTGTGTTCAGAATAAATTTTAATTCCCTGGTCTTCTTTATCGTTCACATTTAGTCCTATATTATTCATATCCAAGATGTTACCAGATGTAGCCTTTTCTGACTTAAATATTTGAGTATTCTTGATATTTTTCTTCATTCCGTCTCCGTCATCACCTATCTCTACAGAAAAAATAACTTTGTCGCTTCCAAGGTTTGCTTCATTTACTGATGAAAACTGAAATGCTTCCATTGAAGTCAGCGTTTTCTCTTCCATTTTATGCTTGTCACGTCTGTCTTTCTCTTGATATGGAGAATTTAAATCATTTGTGGAATGACAGTAACTAACGGTAGATTTAGTTTTTAATTTTGTAGGTGTAGATGTGTGACTATATGGCTGATTTTCTATTGATTGTGGACTGACATCGCCATCACTATCAAAGCTAAAACTTCTATCATATTTTGGTTTCACTCCAGTATTTTCCTCTATAAAATCATTCAAACCACCACGTCCATCTCTTCCTACCAAATCCCCAACATTCACCGAATCTTCATCAGCAATGACAGATGAAATATCTGGGAAATAATCAGGAAGACTGGCGACGAATTCTATCTCTCCTTTATTCTCTTTTTGTGAGTTATGTAGTTGGTCGGATGTATTTTCACAGGACTTGAACAAATCATCTCTCCCTGAAAGAGTATTATTACCTTTTTCATATCCAGTTTTTAATTCACCACCACACACGTTCAAAAAAGATTCACTATTTGAATAATGAACAATATTAGGAAATTGTTTGTTTCTCTCATCTGTACCATCTAAATGGTTGATTTCACTGTCTATGTCCTGCAAATATTTTTCATGTCTCTTATTGTATGTGCATGAATTGTAATCATTGGCAACCATTTTGTGATTCAATTGAATATTCAGTTTTTCTGAATCTTTATCTTTATGATTGGCATCAAATTTGTCCTGTGAATTGACACCCTGACCATTGGAAAAATGAGAAGTATATATAGCTTCTATATCTAAAACACTTTGATCAACACATGTACTATTGCTAAAGTCTAATTTTTGCACTACGTTGTCGTCAAGAGCAGAGTTGTTTTTTGAATCACAAACTGTAATACAGATTTGCCCAGGACTAAATATTGATTCATCCCACTTTGTTTTGCTACACTCGGATAATTTACTGCCAACTTTTTTCAATTTTTCTGGAGCAACGGGGTTTGCTGGTAACTGATATTGCTGAGCAATGATGCTATTCTCCACGTTGTTATCATCCATACTTACAGCAATATTAGAAAAGCTTAATTTCCTCACAATATTATTGTAGTGGTGATGAAATTTGTCCATATTCGTGTTGGGTCCTTGTGGATGAACTATTGGACTATCTATATATTGACTAGAATCCCCAAAGATATCAACCATATTATGGTCTCTTTGAAGCGGCTCACTGTTATTGTTATTATTATCATCATTATTATTATTGGAACATGAATTGTTTTCATCTATGATGTCAGAGTTTGGAAAAGACACAAAAGTTTGTTTTCCCTGATGATGAGAAGTCTTCTGTTGATTTTCTCCATCCTCTGAATCTTGATATGAACTTGGATTTGCCCATTCATAACGTCTTGATTTCTCAGAGAAGTGAATGTTAGACAACTTTTTGTACAGGGAAGGCGCTTTGGTGGAAGTGAATGGACGTGAACAAGTAGATGAAGATACAGGTACAATGTAAGCAGAATTCTCTGCCCTGTCTAAAAAACCTCGATTGATTTCCTTTAAACGTTCGTGGTGATCAGAGTCTGAAGTAAGATTTTCCTCATAAAAGTAATGCTGCTGTTTATCCATATGAGAATCCTTAGTTTCTCCTTTGTTGTCATCAGCAATCTTTGAGTCAGCCTCTCCTTTATGCTGTGCAGATTGTAGGATACTTTTACAGCTGCCAATGGCTGCTGAGGATCTGGCCACGATGTTGTCAACTTTTTCCTTTAAAGAGGAACGGTTTGACCTGGTGGATAGCGACAACAAACTCATTTCTGATTGATCGGAATCTGATGAGGAGCAATCACTTCGAGTATTTATATGGTTTATTGCGTCTTTCTTCCAATCATTAGAAAATGCAATCTTCTTGTTGGGGACATCTTGATGTGGAGATACAACTCGGACACATCTGCCACTTGATGCAAGCCTTCTCATATTATAATTACCATTTTGATTATCCAATCCTTGTTTTTCTCTGTCATTTCTTTCCAAGGAAAAGAATTTTCTCCCCTCACCTTTATTGCACTGTGAAATAGGATTGTGTGCCTGCGTGAAACGAGATCCGTGATCATTTGAATTATTACATAAGAACGAAGCCCCATTTACACACCTTGGTTCCTTGCTATCGGGCAGTTCCCTAGGATTTGAATGCAGTTGATTGTTATTTATACAGGAACTATTAGAATCGTTTTCCATTGAGTTTGAACCTGGGTGAGTATCCATATCGCTCTTTCCTCTGTTGACAGCATACATGTCATTATGAGAGCTGCTGAGATCTGTCCTTTGACTAAACTGTTGCAGGACATGATTACGCTGTCCATCTTTCACCTCCTCACTTCTTGTACAAACTCCAAGACTGGAATTGGGCATATCTGAACTCTCACTCCATTTTTCCTTCTGGATTGTACTGTCTTCATTATGCTTATCATCGACCAATCTGTAAGACCGAGGGACGTATACATTTCGTTTGGAAGCACCGCTGTCATCTCCATCTCTTTGTATTGAAATCCCTTTTGTATTCACAGAACTGGTTTTGTTTTGAACATCAGAGACAACTGTCGGGGAATTTCTGAGATGGATAGAATTTGTTTTGAGATCATGGCTCCCTCGAAAAATGCGGCCTGAATCCCTTTTATCCAGAAATCCTGAAATTGAATAAAAAATAAAATCATGATAAATGGAGATTAACATGAACATCCTAGCTATAATGTCTGAGATGTATTCTGCTGGTTTTGAATCATTTTGATACAAATAGAGGGATAATCAGGACATAGAATCGGTGATATAAATTTAGACCTATTGAAGACATCAAATGAATATTTTATGTCACTGATCACCAATTTCATGGTTAATTGTTTTCATATAGCACAAATTAACAAAATCACTAAAAACAGGGGAAATTGTGACTTAATCATAGAAAATAAAATTTTAAATGTTAAAATTCGCCCATATTCACCCTTAAGAGAAATTTGTCTTTGGGGTTTATACCCAGAGAAGTCCAACGTAACTCAGATATCAGCCACAATGCAGCATTACAAAGTGGGAAATTGTGGCTAAGTTTCTTGCTCAAGAAAAAAGCAAATGAGTCAATAATAATAATGATCGCCATTTGATCTGCAGAAGCCCAATCAAAAATTAAAAAACAATTATAAATCAATGACATAATGATGAGAATCTAGAAAAAATTCAAGTTCAAAAGTTTCAAATGTTTCCTTCCATCTGTATCTTTTTCTATTCATGAATATTTCAAATCAAACTGAAAAAATAGAGCTTTTATTTCCAGTGATATCTACTAACGGTACTCAAAGCAATTTACAATTGACACTTAGCCAACAGCAAATCTCAACAATTTTTCTCATGAGTTATGAGTAAAGTACAAATTAAGGAGCAGATATTGGTTTAAGCTTAAAAAATTAAAAAGGTGTGTCTAAAACAGTCGAGACAAAGCAGAGAGGAAAAGACAATCAAGGCAGGCTGATTTTTATTTTAATTTTTGTAATTTTCTTTCTGCTTTGTCTGGTACTATTTCATGTAATACACACTTGTCAGATTTTTGAGAGAAAAGAGAGAAGACATAGTGGGTTAAAAAATGTAACCTGCATAAAATATTCACCAAAAAAATCTGATATGACAAACCATTCGGAATGTGGAACTATTTCATATTAAATTCTGTTGATTATTCAGTTCAATTATGATTTTACAAAATTCACTGTTTTGTAAAGTACCCATCTTTTCTCAGACATCCTATCCATAAAAAAGGCATCTTTACTTAAATGTTGTTGTCTTATAATCAATTAAATTCACAATAATATCATTTTCATTTTTAAAACAATTTTTAAAAATTAAATCATGCAGCCTTTGAGCACTCACTTCTTTGTAACTCGTTGCACATTCCATCACTGTCAGCTGGCGTCAACTCATCAAAGATCTTCTCACGCCCTGGAGATGACAATGTACTACCAGAGCTGCAGTCGGAAGAGCTTAAGTATACACCACTAGTCTCGTTGTGCTGCATCTGTTTCACTTTGGGCCAAACAACCCTGTCATTATCCACTACTTCTTGATATTTTTCCTTAATTCTTTTAACCTCTTCAGCTTTCATTTCCACCTGTAAGTTATCCCCCTTTTTGCACGTGCTTTCACTAACTTTCTTGTCATCATTTGAAATATAGACGTCGCTATTCAAAGACCCTGTGTTTTTATGAGATGTATAGAAAACGACATCTGTATCCTGAATGTTAAAAGGGGATGTCCCTCTTGAACACGAATTTGGTCTGTGGTGATCAACATTTTTCATTGCAGTCTGGTTTTCAACACCTAGTGATTTGCTCCTTCTGTGAATAAAGGAAGGAAATATAATGGACTGGTTATATATAATAAAACATAGCCCAAGTGACTCATTTAACCCTTTCCTAACCAACTATAGGAAAATGCCACAATTGTTACGATACAACCAACTGTTTGTAAGTGTGTGTGCGGATATTACAAAATAAACTAAACGTTATTTTTTTTCTTTCCAAAAGGTATGCATCCAATAGTTACAACAGAAGAATGGAAAACTGTTAAGATTTCTGTATTTATCTGTGTCATGTTTTTTCCTTGCAAACCAATTTATTCATCTTTAAGTTGGCCCTCCATTGTGTTTAATTTGTAAGAGAGAAATACAACTCCAGTAAAGTGAGATCTGTGTGTGAAAGAGACAAAGTGAATTTGCCATGTTTTCAACCCAATGCCTGGTCAACGACCAAATCCATTAAATACCACATTTATTTTTTTCTTGTCTAATTACACATTGTCTACAGAGTGAAAAGATTGGTGGTAAAAGACATTGGGAGGTTCAAATTGGAAAGAGTGGTCACCAACCCTATGTGGTCTAGCCCACTCTGTGTTATAAAAATATAACTGAAAGCCTTAGAGCAGAGAAATGTGTAAAATCATTTAAGCATGGCTCGGTCAACTCTCCTTCTCCACAAATTTTAATTTTCCAAAAGATAAAATTTTAAAATCTTAGTCGAGTGTTGTTTCATCGCCCTGGAAACAATTAGCAGCAGCGCCTACCTTTTATTTTTCTCCATTTCTCCATTCAGACGACTCAAATTTCTTGACCTGGATAAGGACATGTCTTGAGTTTCTTCCTCCTCTTTGTCTTTTCCTTTCTTATTCAATGCAATATCATCATTTCTCAACTCAGTGAGGTCGCGTTTACTTTGTGCGTTGAGTCCATGCTCCTGGGAATTGGCCAGGGCAATCTCCTGGATATCATCAGATTTGATGGAGTAAATAAAATTTCTTCTCTCATCGTAAGAATCACTTTCTTGACCATCTAAAGGATGTACTTTCTTTTTAACCAAAAAAGAAGAAGATTCATCTCTTGATACGAATTGGAGGAAATTGGGTTTGTATTGGTTGTAGCTGAAAAAAAAAAAATACAATTGAATTTCGTTGGTGACTGTTTTTATTTTCATAAAAATTTGTCGAATTTTCGTTCTATCTTTTAAAATTTCATTTGATTTTCATCATCAAATACTTGAATCATAAAAAATCATCCAAAATATTTTCTGATGTCATGATGATGGCATCAATTGATTGTTTTATAGCAGAACAAACTCAATTCAATTGTATTTATATCATCGGTATAGAATGAAGAGCTAGAGATCAGCTAGTCACTGGTTCTGATAAATAAGTATGCAGTATGAATAAGAGAGCGTAGAAAATTAACCAGCGCATTACTTCAGTTTTAGAATACCTTCATTGGCTGCCCGTGGGGAGGAGAGTTGAACATAAGCCAGTATTTCTTATTTTTAAATGATTCTGTTCTTGATATATTCAAATCACTTTTGACTATCAACATACAAAGCCACTCACTCAGGTCTTACAATGTTTATTTCTTAAGAGAAAAACTCCCGTAATGAATACCTTCACCTTTTCTGCTTATGGAACTCAACAAGGAGCTATAAGTCTTTTATTATAGTGGTCAATGCCTGATAAGATTTCTAATAGTAACACTCATCACATAACCAACTACTCCCGTGTAACAGAATTTCAAATGATAAAAATATTTTATCTATTTGATTTCTAACAGAGTCTTTATTATTTATACAGCCCCCGCATATTTGTCGAAAAACCCGCTATCACTACATATTTCTGTCATCTGCATTTTTTGCCAAATTGGGACCTAACATTTGCCAAAAGTTGCCAAAAAAACCCCCAAAATTTGCCAAAAAGACCAAAATTTGCCCCAAAATTTGCCGAGGAGAACTAATCTTTGCAGGAAAGATTAACACGCGATACCGAAAAAAATATATATAAAAGACAATTTATTACATTTCAGGAGGCTACATTTATTAATTTACACAATAGCGTTGTTACAAAGATTTTAAAGGATCATTATCCGTAGAGAGTAGCTTCCCTTGGTTTGGGCCCAGGCAAAGCTGCAACATTTCTCAAGTTTCGCACTTTTTTTTTCGTTATTTTGTTTTCGTTTCCTTTTTTTCCCCAAAATTTGCCACGCGATTTGCCAATTTTCCCAAAATTTGCCACGATTTGCCAATTTTGGGAAATTTGCCAAAATTTGCGGATTGCCCTGATATTTGCGGCCGCAAAAAATGCAGATGACAGATATTTAAACACAGCATCATAAATTTCATCAAATTAAAATATCCCTCAAATAAGTCATTTCTATCTGCATATCATGGCAATTCATAGTTCTTGTAATATCTTTTTCATAATTATTTGAATCTACATATAATTTCTCATCAAACGCCAAATGGAATTTTTAGGACACATTATCTGCCACCCTGGTTTGGAAGTACTCGCCTTGACTGGAAAGATGAATGGAAAAAGAATAAGAGGAAGACAAAGAATAACTTATTTGAAAGGGATAAGAACTTGGACAGATGAAGCTGAGAAAGGTGGCGCTGCTTTAATAGAATTGGCAAGAGATAGATCAGCTTGGCGGAAGATGACCTCCGACGTCTGCTTCAGATATGGAACTACATGATGATGATGATAATTTCTCTTACTAATTGTTTGTTTTTGAATTGCTTTTGTAAAGCATCACTTGGCATTGTAAACGTAAATCGGATTTCATTGACAACATAATTTATCTTTTATTTAAATTTATATTCTTAAATTTTAGAATCTCAATTTATAATTCTGAATGCACATGAACATATTTTATTTAAACAACAGAAGAAGTTCATTCCAGTTATTCCCGTTTTTATAGCCTTGGACAGTGGCAATTGCTTGATGACCTTTGGATAGAAAGCCAGTCTTTCACAAAGTACCAAGTCTAACAGGCCGAGCTACCAAATTACTGCTGGGTGGATAGGGAGGGGGAGTCTGAAAAAAATCTGAATTTAGACCCCCCTCCCGAAAAAAAGATGAAAATCAAATGTATTAATTTACCTCATATTCTTATTATTGCTGCCTTCATTCTTATGTTTGCTTCCATTATTCCCTCCCTTGTTGCCGACAGGTTTCTCTGCTTTTTCCAGACTTTTTCTAAGAAATCTTCCTTCCCCTTTCCCTGGTGGGCCCAGATGTTTCTCTGCTTGTTCACCTCCTCCATTTGCTTCCCCTTGTCCACCGTGACTACCACCATCGCAACGACCACCGGCATCGTTTTGAACACTGAGGTGATAAAGAGTCAGCTCCTTGGTTTGCCTTTCGTACAACTGAAAATGATTTTAAAACAAAAGAAAAGATTTTATAGTAAATTTATAAAAATGTGACCTACTGTATCTATCTGGTATTATATCAGAGTCATTCAGAGCTATACGACCCATTTGAAGCCAGAGTTAATCCAGGTTTCTATAGTGTTAAGCAAACAACACCAATCCCTTTGTCTAGGATGTTAGTCTACCGCAAAGCACTATCCTCCAGATCTTACAGACCTAGCCGCCAGTCAGTGCTAGATGGACACAGGAATTAAAGTTGACATTGCCAGAGATACAAAATTGTGGGATGGGATAGTTGTATGAAATCCTATTCATTCCACAGAATAATACAGATTAACTAAACCCAGGCTTCATATTCTTGACTATAATTTCAATTTTCAACATCAATATATCACATGAATGCTAGCATTTATTAAAATGATTTAAGACTTTACCTTTCTGAGACTGTACATTTCATGCATTGATCTTTTCTGTTGTTTTTTTAAGGAGTTCATTATTTCCTCTTTGCATTTTTCTCTTTCACCTTGAGAGAGAAAAAAAAAGGCAGAGTATACGTGACTAACCATTTAACAACTGTAATATGTCTTTAAAATATTTAAACTTAAAATCTAATTCTCAGTTTTTTGTCCATTAACTTAGTTGTGAGCATCTAATTATACTGGCAAGATACGATTTGAAGAAGAAGAAGAAGAAGAAGAAGAAGAAGAAGAAGAAGAAGAAGAAGAAGAAGAAGAAGAAGAAGAAGAAGAAGAAGAAGAAGAAGAAGAAGAAGAAAACGAGAAAGAAAAAAAGGAAGAGGACAAAAGAGAAAAAATGAAGAAGATGAAAGAAGAAAAAATAATAAAGAGGAATAAGATGAGGAGCATGACACAACTTACAGCTGGTAAAAAGGGCTTTCTGCAAGGCAAGAGTTTGTTGCAGTGTCTCATGTAGCTGTGTGGTAAGGTTTTGTATGTGTCCATCCTTGGCCCTATTATCATCCGTAAGTCGATCGGACTCATCCTTTGCCATGCAGAATCGGTTTTTCCAAGCAGACGATTCAGCCTTCAAATTTTTTATGTTTTCATCGGCGTCAGACAATTTGGATTCCAGCGTTTTGTTCTGGGCTGTCAATCGAGTGATTTCCGAGGCTTGGAGGTTCAACTCTCCTGCCTGAAAACAAGATAAATAAATAAGATCCATCATCTATATATAATCTGTGTAATGCTGGGATGATTTAGACGGTAAAAATTGATTTTGTGGTCAAAAACATAAAACTAGGTTTAATTTCATGTTTTATTAAAGACAAAATACAAAGTTTATTAAAGACAATATAAAAAGTTTATTAATGCGATTAAAACAAAACTCTCACTTTTCTAATCACTTTTACTTTAAATTCAATTGTTGACACCTGGTTAATCCCAACATGAGGGTCCAGATAGCTCAGTTGGTAGTTAAACAGACAGATAGATAGATAGATAGATAGATAGATAGATAGATAGATAGATAGATAGATAGATAGATAGATAGATAGATAGAACTAAATTTTAAAAATCTGGGTCCAATAAATTTTAAAAAAGCATTACCTTTGTTTTTAAGCGAGAGGACATATCTTTTCCTTTCATCTCTAAATCTTCCTTGGCATTGACTAATTTCTTCACAGAATCCAATAGGTTTTTGTTTTGTACCTAAAATAAAATAAAAATCAGATTGAAAAAAAAAAATCGTCCTAACTTATTGTGACAATGGTGATGATGATTAAGGTGATAAAGATTATGATGAAGTTATGATGACCACAATGATGATGATGATGATGATGTTGATGTTGATAATGATGAGGAGGAGGAGGAGGAGAGAAGGATAAGGAATGGGAGGATAGAGATGCAGGTAACAATCATAAAGATAATATTTGTGCTTATTCAATCCAAAAGATAAGAAATCATTACATTATTGAAAACATCTATAAACAGGGACTCGGATATTACCAACCTCCATTTCTTTCAAATAGAAAGAGTTCTCCTGTATTTTCTTGGACAGTTTTTCCATTTCACCCTTGGTTTTCTTCAGTTCTAATCCGTCGATTTCTTTCTGATCGGTGACTTTCCTCATCTCTTCCAGCGTATTCTGCAGGTGATGATCGCTTAGTTTTAACTCCTCTGTGAAAAAAAATTGCTCTTATACAGCAAATGGCAACTATAATGCATCCAGTCCTGACCTTAACTAATTGATGGTTCAAGCGCTACTAAGCATTAACCAATCAGAATATTCCTTGCTATTTAGCCCATTTTATCCCTATGATTATCTATTTCCAGAGACATAGCAAACACTTCTTAATTCCATAGCTAAATTTAGTACATAGAGACATATAAAATATATATAAACAGACATATAAATTTTATATCAAGATTTTTAAAATTTGTCTTGGACTTTGAGAAGTGCGGGGAACTATGAGTGGATGTTGAGAATTTGATATTTTTCTTATCTTCATATGACTGGAAATTAGATTTTTATAGAATGATATGTATGTTGGCTTTACATTTTTAATTAAACTTGATAAAATATTGTTGGTTTTTTTTTCAATCGGGAAGAAAAGTCATGACGTCATACCTTCTACTTTTCCAAAATCCTTGGGAGTGTG
>NC_088362.1:34236381-34268881 GCF_034508935.2 Berghia stephanieae
TGAGGTGCATACATTTTGGCCTGTTTTGGGGGGTTTTGTTTTTTTTTTCTATTATTGAATGAATTTTGTTGTAACTTCCATGCATAAGGGACCGAGATCAATCCTGGGTGCTGTCGACGTTTTTTTTCTGAAACCCTCCCCCCCCCCCCCCCCTCCCCTGTCAACCCAGCAGTGATTGGGTAGCTAGGTCTGTCAGATCTGGTGAAAAGTACTTTGCAACAGACTAGCGTCATATCCAAAGGGTAGCAAGCAATTGCTCTTGTCCATTTCATGCTATAGAAACCTGGATAAACTCTGGTTCCATGGGCTGAATGGCTCTGAAGGACAAGGGGGTCCTGATAGCTCAGTTGGTAGAGCACTCACTTCAAACGCAAAGGGACTGAGATCACAACATGAATCCATCATAAAAGATCTTATACATTTTTATTTTGTTGTAAGGAATTAACTCAGATTTCCTCATTTCCTATGAATTTTTATCTGAAATCTATTAAACTTGTTTGGATTAAAGTGTGAGTAAAAATGGCGATGTTAAATAAGATCTCCATAATATTAATGTAAGGTGTCAAGAAAATATCAAGCCATGCTTTGAAGGAATTATTAACTCATTTTTTTTTTCAAAACGTTTGGATCACAGATTGCTAGTGACTGTAATATTTTTTGACTCCATGGATGATGAATGGCACTGCATTTTTAAAATTCAACTTTTAAATGAACATACTTCAGGGCGACAGTCTTCCACTAGGATTTTGGAAGTACCATTATCAGCATGGTGGTAGTACGGCTAAATTGTTGTCTGAAGGCAGGGACTAATCAAAATGCTTAGGGATGAAATGATGTAAACAATGAACAATTCAAATGTAAACCCTTTGTCCGAATAGAAATTACCTAAACATATAAATAGAATGTAGTGTGAGCTCCTTGTCCTGAATGACATGAAAGCCTAGTGTGACAAGAGGACTGAAGTGGTTAAGCTGTTTGACTCTAGGTCTTGATTAGAAGTTCCTGGATTCTTTTTTTATTTAATACTAATTTTTTTTTCCTTCTATTTTTTTCCCTTTATTTTTAAAGCTGATTTATTGATTTGTTTATAATTATTGTTCTTGTTATTATTATCATTCTTTCATATTCTTAATTTTTTTTCATTCGTTAATTTGTCATTATCATTTTTGTCAGTATAGTTTTACCATGTTTTACAATAATAATAATAATAATAATAATAAGGAACTGTGTTTTCAGTCCACCAGTGGACTGAAAACACAGCTGTGTATTCAGTCCACCGGAAATAAAAATATTTTTAAAGGACCAAATATCGTCGATACTTACTTTAATCAATATTGGCCACATTGATACTGAGCCTATTATAGGTTAGGCATCATCAGAAATGGACAGGCATACAATCTATGGCAATTTGACGGCTTAATAATATCATTTACAGCGTTTTATTTACTCTCGGAAAGTCTTGATGAGAGTTGCTCGAAATCGGGAGCCCGAGATTCTTACCGTGGCTGCTAGATAGCCATTAGCCTGACCGATTTAGCCAAAATTGGCCACACAGAGAATAATGTTTCTATAATTAATTTAAATTTAACATTTCGATCTATTTTTCCTAGTCCGTTAGAATTTTTGTGATTATCAAAACCGATGATTTTTTCCAATGAGATCAGAGTTTTAGTTCTGTTTGCCCCAGTAAGGTTCTATTTGGCCACTTTTCACATCGATCACTGGCCTCGAGCACGCCTGCACCCCCCCCCCCCCTCCCCCGCATCGGGCAGTTTTGACTTTGTCTTCTTCCAACATCCTTTTCTTTCAAAATCATCTCTTGTCCTTCGTCTTTTTGGGCTAGTCTATTGTTCATTGTCTATCATGTCTTGTAAAGTTAAGAATTTTTTTGACTGGTATCCCATTTCTTCCATTCTACTAGCCCTAAAAAGACCTCAATGTTTTACAAGCACCATCAAACCTATAAAAACAAAAGAGTCCTTAAAAGAATGTAGAGTCATCTTCCTTAACATTTATATCTATTTCTAATTTTCCTTAGTCCGTTAGAATTTTTGTGATTATCAAAACCGATGAGTTTTCCAAGGAGATCAGAGTTGTAGTACTGTTTGCCCCAGTAAGGTTCTATGTGGTCACTTACTTTTCACATCGATCACTGGCCTCGAGCTCTCCTGACGTTCACTGTGTTCTAAATCAAAATAATAATATTAAAAGTGAGTAAAAGTAAATAAATATAAAATATAAAAAATGTAAAATATCGTTCAAACTTCTCAAGTCACTAGGAATGGTGTCAACGTGTTGAGGTTGAAAATCAAGAATTTGTTTGAAGAAAAGAAAGTAAGAAAGAAAATATTATGCCTAGAAAGGAGCTTGAACACCTAACCCACCCTACCCCGGTTACAGTTACGCTGTGCTAAATCAGCCGGCCACCTCGCCTTCTCACACTCAGTCAAACAGTTCAGCCCGTATAATTATAATCTCTTCCGGTGGACGGAATACACAGCTGTGTATTCAGTCCACTGGTGGACTGAAAACACAGTTCCTAATAATAATGATGATGATAGAATAATAATGATAGTAATAATCACAGTAGCTAGATAGTAAACTTATGAAAGTCATTCCAATCATAGCGAAAATTTCTGAGAGACACCTAGCACGACCTAGTAGGTAACACTAGACTAACTTATTTGTAGGTCTCATAATCATATGAGCTTGTTGTTGTAATGGAAATATATGTATCTATTTTCAATCAAAAGCAAAATATTGCCCCTTACAGCAATATTTTAAAAATCCCGAGAGAGAGAGAGAGAGAGAGAGAGAGAGAGAGAGAGAGAGAGAGAGAGAGAGTTGTTCGTTTACTGGGGTAAAAACCGTGAGTGATAGACAATACGAGTTTGCTTTTTGTTGTTCTTTTTTATTCTTTTTTTTTTTGTTTGTTTGCTTGTTTTTTGTTTTTGTTTTGTTTTTGTTGTTTTTTTTTTTTTTGTTTTGTCTTTTTTTTTAATAGACAAAAAGAATAGAAAACAACAACAAAAACAACAAACTAAAATTATCACTCAACTGTTCAGTGTGCCGAATTATTTGGTGATAAGAGACACCCAAATTTCGGATGTCAAATTATCTGGTGACAAAATAATACACCCGAATTTTGGGTGTCGAATTACGCTCCCTTGCCTTATTAAAATATTGTCATTTGATTAATGTTATCTGTATTGAGTGCACCTCAGTCACAAAAAATAAATTAACTTTGTGGTATGATGCATAACTGTGTCAAAATAATGTATAGTTTCATGAAGATGGAAACATTTAATATTCAGTACCTACAAGCGAGAAATCAACGTATTATTTTGTTGTTCCGTTACAAGTTGAGGCATCTCAGTTCTTCATTACCGTTGTCAACAACCGTAGTGACATTAAAAAGTAGAATGAGCGATCAAATGACTTTTCGGAGAACAAATTTTAAAAATTAAAACTTAAGCTTTTGGGTTTTGTCATTACATTTCCGCTCAAAAATATTTTAGAACGAGTGTTTCATAATTTTTTTATGATATGTTTTTAATTTTTGTGATTTCACATAAAATTTGTTAGCTTCATTTTAACGTCTTTAAACCCCGTTCTATTTTTTAGTATGATAGAGAACGATTCGGAATCGAAAGTAGATTTCGTCTTGACTGTTTAACTGCTTGATCCGGTTCAGTCTGTTGTCTCGTTTTGTTGTCAGCCAGAACCTGCCTTTGGAAGTAATTAGAAGAATAAGAATATTACTTGACTGAAATCATTCTTGGACTACCAGACTTATTTTGGTGAGAGATTGTTTTACACAGCAATACGAGTGACTCTGACACAAGAGTAAGTTTGAGTAAGAGGTGATGACAGCAAACCCTCGGTATACCCAAACCCTGTCCATTGTCACACAGTCACCTCATTGTTTTTGTGGGGTTTTTTTCTAGATGCGTCAATAGGTACTAAGCAGTTTGTCCTTTAAGAGTGGCTGCTAAAAGGAAGGCAGAAAGAGATGAGCAGGAAAGGAAACGCCAGGAGAGGGGAAAAATAAAGCAGAGAGAAGATTGAGATTGTCACTGACGCAGGAAAGGGAGAAGGAGGTGGCAGTTGGGGAAGGGCAAAAAGAGAAAGACAGAAATCATCCTTGGCGAAGCTAAGTTAGAGAACCAGACAGAGGTTGTTCTGAACGATGATTCATCATGTTCATCATATTGCTTCAGTAGTAGAGAATACAATGGACGGAACAGTTGCGGCCGGTGCAAGTACAAGTGCTGGTTACATTTTTTGCTCAGGCAGCCAGCGTGATACCATTGAAGCCCTTGACGAGGAAGGGCTCAATGAGTATTTGTTTCAATTTGAAGTTTGCTTTAAATAATAAATCCTGGGTGGGGATCCTGACCTCCCATAGTGGGCAGCGAGGTACATACTGTGTCTTCTATCCCCCCATACCCGTTTCCCAATTGTTTTCTGTCTTTGTCTTGGAATGAGATTACTTAGTTTTGTCCTGATCCTTGCCTGAGCTCCTTGGCTGGGAGGGAAACAGTCGAATGTATAGTTATAGTTTTGGGAGATGATATTTTTTTCCTTGTAAATCATCTCTCTGTTATGCATTGTATTATGTTGAGTTTACATATTATATCATATGATTGGTAAACATATACGCATGCATATTATATCATATGATTGGTAAACATATACGCATGCGCGGGGGGGGGGGGGGGGGGGGGGGGGAGTTGCTTGTGTTTTTGTCTCTTTACCAAGTTTATCATTATTCGAAATTTTACAACAAATTCGTGCCTAATTCATGTTTTGGTTCATTGGAATTCATAATTGAAACGTTCAGATCGAAGAAATTTGACCTGACTTGGATGCTGATGTGAACAATTTAAGAATAATTTAAGACTTTCTCCGTCGACTTTGGCGGGAACTGTGGTAGTAGGTATCCCAATCCAGTCCATGTCTGTGTAACGGGCCTGAAAATCTCTAATTTTCAACCAATTTCACTTGAAGCAATCTATATTTCTATTTAAGTTACAGGGGTTAAAATTATATCACTGAAAAGCTTATCTATTCTCCTTCTAAAACATGTCAGATTTGATTATTTTTCTTGCAAATATAGTTTATTAGATCCTTGTAAAGAGCATGACATAATGCGTTTTTTTTATCGCGGCGAATAACCGAAATTTTATGGGTAACCATTTCTTAACCGCCAACGCTACTAGTACTTTTGTTGGATCGTGTTACAAATAGCATTATTAGAAAGGGAATTAAAATCTCTTTCTAATGATACCAATAACAACGTGATTTATTTACATTAAAACCCTAAAAAAATCGAAATATTCAGAAAAAAATACCTAAAATCGGCAAAAATTCACAAATTTCGATTTTTTTAAAGCCAAAAATAGGATTGGAAACATTTTTTCTTTATAATATCTAACTCTCGATGGTTTCCGAGATTTGTACCACCCGCGGGAGTTCCAAACGTCAACACAACGCGATCATTCCATTTTCACTTTTGATTCCGGCGTGCCTAGCATCGTTGTCTCAGTTGAGTCTCAGTCAAGTGAAGTGTCTTTGTGTTATTCAATTCCTAAAATGGATATGAACTCAACAGATTTTTAAAAGAATCACTAGGTAAGTGTTTTAATTTGGCTTTTATTAAATCAATTTTACATTTAATTCTATCTTTTACATAAATGATGTTTTATTATCGTCCGCTGACTTGGACAAGAATGAGAATATTGAGAATGACCTCATTTTGAAACTCCATGTCAGAACAGATCTCTGTTAATTTTTTACACCATGAAATCCTAATTTGTTTTTTCATGATATCATAAAATATAAGTTAATTCAACATGTGTAGGACATTTGCTGACTTCAAAGTCAAGAATTGTGTTTAAATCTTTCTTCAAACACGACCTAGCAACATCGGCATAAAAATCCAAGATGGCGGCACCCGACTGAGTGCGTTTGTTTATCAATTGACGGGGAATAAGCACACTCCTGAAATTATGTGTTGCTTCAATTAAATTACTTTTTTTGGGTCTCCAAATCAATCCTTAAGATAGGTAGAAGTTAAATAACGAATTTCGGCTTTCATGTTTTTTATTGTTTATTGACAATTGAGTCAAACAGTGAACTGGCCATTTCCAATGATAATGTTAGATGCTCAAATTAGTAGATAGGATCTCTCTCTCTCTCTCTCTCTCTCTCTCTCTCTCTCTCTCTCTCTCTCTCTATCTATCTATTTATTTATTTCTCTCTCCCTCTACCCCCCCCCCCCCCCTCCCACTCTCTTCTCTATATTCTTCTCTCTATATCTCCTTTTTTTCATTTTTTCTCTCTCTCCCTCTACTCCCCCCCCCCCCCCCCCAACTCTCTTTCTCTCTTCTCGCTCTATCTCCTTCTCATTATTTCTCTCATTGTCTAATCTTTGTCCCCTCTTACACTTATCTCTCTCTCATCCTCGCACACATACTCATTCTCTTTCTCTTCTCCTAGCCCCCCCCCCCCCCCCCTTTCTCTCCATACAAACAACCAGTTGGCTACCTTACCTATGGAATTTTCTTTTTCAGAATGTTCAAATATTGTGTACTTTGTGGTCATTGGTAAAGTAACTTTAGCACCACTCTTCTTGTATCATATTTTTTTTCTTTTCAAAATGTTCTAAATAATGCTTTGTTGTTAGATTAGGCATAATATAGTAGATAAAAATAAGCTTAAATATCCATGATGGTAATAGTAATGGTTGGCAATGTAGAAAGTTTGAAATCCCATTTTTTTGTGACCTGTTTTTCTACTTATTGACTCTTGATTACTTTTTTTTTCTGTTGATGATGACTATGAGGAAATGAAATGAAGGTTTTTGATGAATAATAATAATAATAATAATAATATAATGAACTTATATAGCGCCTAGTTCCAATTTGGAATTGCTCACTGGCGCTTTACATCAACACATCATGTATGATATACAAATATAGAACTGGCATGTTAAAACCACACAAATTCGATGATAACATAATATATTATAATAAAATACATACTAAGAGTCCAAATTATATGCCCTACTGAAAAGCTCAGTTTTTAACCGTTTTCTAAAGATAAGTGGATTTTCACTATTTTTAGTTTCAATATTGATGGAGTTCCACAGTCGGGGGGCATGGTGGTCAAAGGATTTCTCATGAAAAACTAACGATTTTGGGGGTTCCCTTAGGATATTTAAATTGGCAGATCTTAAATTTCGACTGGGTTCATAAAGGTGGATAAGTTCCTGAAGGTAAACAGGAGCGGAATTGTTTAAGCAATTGAAAACATGGGTGAGTATTTTAAATTCAATCCTAAACTTTACAGGTAGCCAGTGTAGGTCCTCCAAAATCGGTGTTATATGCTCACACTTTTTAGATAACGTTACCAATCGAGCTGCTTTGTTCTGTATCTTTTGGAGTCGATTAATGACATTATTATCACAGCCATAGAGCAAGCTATTGCAATAATCAAGGCGGGTAAGAATCAAAGAGACCACAAGAAGTTTAGTAGTATCAATATCAAGAAGCCTTCTAATAGCACCAATAGATCTAAGGTAAAGATTGCAGGATCTAGTTACATTAGTGACATGGGCAGACATGTTTAATTTGGTATCGAATAAAACTCCTAAGTTTCTCACAGGTTCTTTAGTGATGGGAATTACACAATCAGAAAGATTCAGGTTAAGCGTGGAAAGGTCCACGAAGCCCCGTCTTGTAATTTGCAACACCTCTGTTTTATTTTCATTTAACCTGAGTTTGTTGCAACACATCCAGTCACTTATCTCAGAGATACAATTTTCTATATCCGTTATAACATTGAGATGATTGTCGATATTAATGGGAAACAGTAATTGGGTGTCGTCTGCGTAAAAATGGTACTTAATAAAATATTTTGAGATGATGTCACCTAATGGTCTGATATAGAGGGTGAATAAAGAGGGTCCCAGAACTGAACCCTGTGGTACACCAAAAGATAGGGGACAAGGAGAAGAGAAGTCATGTCGATTTACAGACACTGATTGAATTCTGTCAGAGAGGTAAGAAGAAAACCAGTCAAGGACAGTACCCCCAAATCCGTATAGTGTCTTAAGTCTGTCAATTAAAAGAGTATGGTCTATTGTGTCAAAAGCAGCACTAAGGTCGAGTAGTATGATAATAACATCATCATTTTTCCGACATAAATGATTTATGATATCATTATGGATTTTAATAAGAGCAGTTTCAGTGCTGTGAAAGGGGCGATAAGCAGACTGAAATTTAGAGAACAATTGTGTTCATTCAAAAACGTGTTAAGCCTAAAAGCAACAATTTTCTCAATTAGTTTAGACATGAGGGTGAGATTCGAGACTGGTCGATAATTATTTGGGTCTTCTTTGTCAAGGCTAGATTTCTTTAATATGGGAGTGACAATAGCATGTTTAAGATTATTAGATACCTCACCAATAAACAAACTAGCATTTACAATATGAGTAAGAACGGGAACCAAAATATCAGCACAAGAAATAACAAGCCATGAAGGAATGGGATCTATTGGGCTGGTTGTTTTGGAGCATTGTCTCAGCGCAGACAGTACTTCTGTTTCAGTGGCGGGTTCAAATTCGTCGAATGCTGCTCCGGCTGGAAGTGCATTAGTTTCATTTATTTGTGCTTTCATTATCTCTTCTTTGTCCAAATTATTCCGAATACCTGATATTTTATCTCTAAAGTGTAGAGAGAAACTATTTGCGGTAGCAATAGGGTCCTCGAAATTATTTGAAGGATGATCCTTCATCAGTTTGTTCAGGGTGGCGAACAGTTCACGTGAGTTTCGTTTGGCACTTGTTATTTTATTTTTAATGTATGTTTTTTTACATGATAGAATTAATTTGTTCCGTTTGTGTTTTAGTCTTAAATAAATTTGATTATGAATTTCTAATTTGGATCGACGCCAAATCCGTTCGGCAGATCTGAGTTGATGTTTCAGTGTTTGTAACTCGTTGCAATACCACTCGGTGTTTGGTCGAAGAATAATTTCTTTCGTGACCGATGGACACAGCTCATCGAACACAGTTTTCAGTGAATTATTATATGTGTTTACCATATCGTGAACATTATCACAACTCTTAACAGAGGCGAGTAAACCCAAAGACCTAATGGATTCTTGAAATGTTTCTTTATTTAGTGATTTTGTTTTCCGGTATGTGATCGTTTTCTTGACGGTTGTTTTGCATTCGATTTTTAGATTTAAAGCAATCAGGTTATGATCTGAAATTGTGCGATCCAAAACGTCAACGTTATCAATTATTTTGTTATCTTTCCTGGAAATTATTAAGTCTAAGATGTGCCCCGCCTTGTGAGTTCCGTCCTTTACATATTGTCTTAAATTGTGACTATCTAAAATATCCTTTAACTTCAAACATTTTGTATCCGTTAGATCGTCCATGTGAACATTAAAATCGCCCAATATAAGAATTTCACCACTGGTTGTGCTAGTTTCTAACGCGAGCGTGTCGATTTCATCATAGAATTGATTATGAGTGAGTTTATTCCTTGTAGATGGAGGAGGTCTATAAATTACAACAACATGGTACTTCTCATTCCTTTCTGATGTTAATGTCATATCTAGAGATTCGAAAGTTTTGTAATTCGATTGCGTCTTGTTTTTCTGTAGCTTAACGGATTCTTTATGAATAACAAAAATCCCTCCTCCTCGACCGGTTTTTCGATGCTGTGCTATGAAACTATATCCTCGTGGAATCAGTTTACTGTCATTGTTTTTAAGCCAACTTTCCGTGATAATAAAAATATCCAAATCCTTCTCAATGATAATATTTTCAATTAAGGCTTCCTTTTTAGTAACGGACCTTGCGTTAATCAAGCCAACTTTAAGACATTTATGATTGTGATAATTGTTGTTAGACGATGAGTTGTTTATTTGTATAGGTAGCAAGGAATGTCGTCGTTCAATGGCCTTGTGTTGGAATGACGGTGTGAAGAAACGATTAAATACATTCATGACAACTTTTATCCTTTTCCTTTTCTTTCTTCCACCACTTTTCCCCCGTCTTGTCTTCCTTCCATTTCTATTTTTGTCTATCCTCTCCTTAAACTGTTCACTCGTCATGTTTTGATTCTTTAACACATGTGATGATAATAGTTCATGATAATATAATCGAAAAAAAAAAACAAGTGGGGGCAGCTGGTAAGTTGTATTATATTTGTTAAGGGACAGCAAGAAAGTATGGTGGTATTGAATCGCCGCTGGCATTCCAAGTGCTGGTGACAACATTTAAAGATAAAAACAATAACAATAGGGTGTTGAATGGGGTATGGCGGCTCGTAGAAATCAGGGATAAAAATCGGCCTCTTGAAGAGTAAAATCCATTTATTTAATTTAAAATCAACTAAATACATAAAACGTTATCATCACAGGGTGCACTGAAGACTAAAAATCACAACTTTATAAAAATTATAGTCCAATAGTTTGAATTCACGAATAAAAATCTGCAAATAATAGAGAATAACACAGAGGTGGTAATGGATGCAGCCGTTCACCAGCGCTACACACTACTACATGAAGGGGAAAGGTCGGCGACCTGTTGCTTGTTGGAGTGCCACTTTAACTAATCGAGTTCTTCTTCAGCTACACTTTCTGCGATGTGAGTGGGGGTCATCTGAGGCTAAGGTATGTATTGCATCTGGGACCCTATGGTTTGCAAGTACCCTACTCACAAGCACAGAAGCTGGTATTAGGTGCGGTTGAGTTATTACATATCATTACTATTTCATTATTTTAAAGCCCTTCTTCATACCACCAGTAATTGATTCTCTTCTATCAAGCAGAAAGTATTGAGATCCATACGGTAGCAATCAAGTTACTGCCCAATTAATGCTACAAAAACCAAGATATACCGTAGAATGTAAGGCTCTGTCTCTGAGGGACTTCTATTTACTGCATTCAACCTGTTCATATTTCAGTGCTCATATCATGCTGCTGTTTTTACCCCATTTGGTTAAGACGGATTGTTTAATGCTTTGCTTATATTTCATAAATCTGCTCCAGCAGCTTACCTGCAGTGTGTGATCATTTTTCATTTATTTTCTTTCTGCAGATTGCAGAGTAGTTTACGTACCTCTATCCGGAGTGTGTCTTACTTGTCCAGAGGATAGGACTACTCATCGCCAGGAAGTTGGATACGGCTAGGTCAATCCACGGCCATGCAGAGCGTAAAATTTTCCTCAATGAAATTCTTGACTATGATTACTTGTCGCCTTCGCTGAGTGCCCTGAGCATCACTCGCAGTGTGCTCTTATTTTGGACACAGCAGGGTTTGCCAGAGTCCTTCTTACTTGATTGGCTCTTACGTATTCTGAAGCTCGGACCAGTTCATCATAAATCCATTAGAAATGCTGTCAAGTCAACAAAGGCAATAATGGCAAAATTAAGGGAAAATATTCGTCGTGATCCAGGGAAGGTGACATCTTTTGCCAGTTCGACTTTTGAACCTTACTTTACACCTGGATCATCAACATCTGTCTCTGCACTGTCAGTGCTGACTCTAATGTCAGCCTCTGACACTCCAGTGTCATCGCTCACCACTGCCTCGACAGTGTCGTTCACCACGGCCTCGACAGTGTCATCGCTCACCACTGCCTCGACAGTGTCATCGCTCACCACTGCCTCGACAGTGTCATCGCTCACCACTGCCTCGACAGTGTCGTTCACCACGGCCTCGACAGTGTCATCGCTCACCACTGCCTCTACAGAGAAGGAAAATTGATGATAGTGAGGAAAATGTATGTGATCAGTCTGATTCTGATGTGGACGATGACTATGATGAGTTTCGATTCACAAGTCAAGGTCAATGGGTAGCAGTTTTTTATGACCAAAAGTTCTATGTTGGTCACCATTATCAGTGATCAACGGGCTTATGTTAGGTTCCTCATCGACTCTTCTGTTCGTGCCTCTACTTACAAGTGGCCTGTTGTTGAGGACATTGCAGAAGTGGAGTCCAAGTATGTCTTCAGGTGGGACTTCGAAGTGACATCTTCTGCAAGTCCTTGACTTTGGACAGTTGCTGCTAAGGCTATTACAAAGGGTTATCAGCGCTTGAAGGGTATTACTTGATTGGATTTGGGTGAGAATTGTCCATTAATGAATTTATATTGCTCATACAAGGTGCATTTTGTGTTGGAACATCTGTTTTGTCTCATCTTATCACATTTCCTTTTTTTCCCCAGAGTCAATAATTTTATCTGGTTGACCGTTTTTGGCCAGTTTTTAGATTGCTCTCAAGGTTATCTGCTGCAGTCTGACTGTGAATATGCTTCATCCATGCATAGTTTATTACTTTGCAATTCTTTTAAGACTAAAATGGTTATTCTGTGGCTGTTTCAAAATTTTCTATGAATTTTTGAAAATCATGGATTTTTTATATTTTTTGATTGTGGCATCCAAATTTCATTTCATTTCAAGAGTATTTCTAAATGAAAGGTCTAGTGTTAAATGTTGCTTATAGTTTACAATTTTCTGTTTATTTTGAGGTATATTTGCACTATTTATTATCCTTAGTTATTTTTTAATGAAATTTTGAAAATCGGTAAATTTGACGAAAAATCAGTTATTTCCCTTGATTGCGAAAAATGACAAAATTTCCATTTTCAGATCTCAATAGCTCTTTAACCGTGTTTCTTAGCGCACGGGAAAAAATTAGACAAAGTCTGTGGGTACAAGTCTTTATGTAAAAGTGATCCTTTGGGTTCTTAGTCATTTACTTTTCTTAGAATGAGATCTCAAAAATGGAGTATTTTGCAATGCGAAAGAGTACTTTTTCTCGCTATTTCGAAAGGCCATAACTTTTTTATTTTTTAATATTTTTTAATAGTTTCTTCTGTTCTGTACATCAATCAACACATAGTTTGAAATAAAAAGTCTTGGATTACTATTTAAAGCTATCTAAATTTTGGTCTGGAATACCTAGTGGTAGCCATTTTGTTTCCAAATAGTTACGGTAAACAAAAAGTGACCTCATAGGAATTCCTGGAAGTGTGGTAGCTTAACATCAAAAGGATCGAGGCCCAACAAGAGGAGAGGCTGTAGAAGGTAGATTGAAAGAGAATACTACTGATCGTTACGACAAAAGGTGAGAGAGGAGTGAGAAAGAGGGAAAGGAAGAGACAACAGGGAGAAAGAGAGCGAAAGTTGAGTGATAAAAAAAGATAAGGATAAGGATAGCCGACTAATCTGTAACTGTAACGCAGGACTTTAACTATAACTGTTACATTACTAGCCATCAAGCAATATGAGTTCAGATAGAAGCAGCAAAACGTCCACGAGACAATCTAGAAAGGATTCGAGGAAAGAGGACACAAATTGTGAAAGTGTGACAGAGATGTTGGGAAGAAAGATCATGCATTAAAATGTGACATGTGTGAGCTGTGGCACCACACTTCTTGTGAAGGAGTTAGTGACTCACTATACAAAGCAATACAGGATGCAGAAGCCGACAAAACGCAGGGCCTACACTGGTACTGCAAGAAATGTAATAGGTTTGCCAGTGGATTTATGTCAGGGCTACAGCGCCTATCGGCCAGACAAGACGCCCTAGAAGAAAATTTTGGCGCACTCGAAGCACGAGTTTCAGAGAAACTTAAGGAGGTGGATGAATCAAACGAAGACCTAGGTAAGAAGGTGCAATCCTTGGAGGAGAGAGTAGTCAAACATCCTTCTGAACATGTAGAGCTAACAGTCAAAGAGGTGCAGGATAGGCAAGAAAGAAGGCTAAACATTATTTTCTACAATTTGGCCGAAAGCTCTGCCGAGGACCCAAAGCAGGTGAAAAGCGATGACCTCAGGACAGTGAATGATATACTGGACCAAGTGGGCATTAAAGTTCCCTTTACCAATCCCACTCGCCTAGGAAAGAAGGAATCGACATCGGCAAGACCCCTCAGGATACAAACAACAAGTGAAGAAGATGCCACTAGAATCTTAAGGATCGGGAGGAAACTCAGGGAGATTGAAACTCTCAATACAATCTATGTAAACAAGGACAGGACCCCTTTAGAACGAGAGGAATGGAAGAAACTACTAGTAGAGCGGAAAGAGAAAAACCAAGAATCAAGAGCAGAAGGCAAAGAGGAAAACTGGGTCATCCGCAACAACAGAGTTGTCCAAGGGAAGCCTCAGGATCATCTCTAGCTCAGAAACCACTGGAGAACAGACAAATTGTACATAAACCTAATTTAAATTGTTATTCACCTGTAAATATTGTTAGAATTAACCAAAGTTTTGTTCGAGGTGGGTTAAGGATTTTATTAACTAATGTAGACGTAATAACCACAAAGATGCCCGATTTGCTGCAGCTTATTGAAGATCATGAACCTGACATTGTTGCCTTGACAGAAGTAAAACCAAAGTACAGTAAAACCACCCTCACAGAGGCAGAGATATGTATTGAGGGTTATCACACCCCAATTCATAATTTAGAAATGGATGGGAGAGGAATCTGTATATATTTTTCCACTAAACTTAGCGTGGGCGGAATTCAAATGTACAAGTACACAATACTTTTCAGAATGTGTTTGGGCTAACGTTTCTCTTGGAAACAATCATAAACTTCTGTTTGGATGCATATATCGTAGTCCGTCAAGCACCTATGAAAATAATAGAAACCTGGAAAATATGTTACGTGCCATAGTAGATATGATCCCAGAGCGCCTAGTAATTGTTGGGGACTTTAATTATCCCCATATAAACTGGGAGGAATGTGCAGCTACAGTTGAAGGTTCAGACAGTGATTTATTTACAGAATGCCTCATGGACTGTTTCTTAACACAACATATCGAAAGACCAACATGATATAGGGGGGACCAACAACCATCAGTACTAGATTTAGTGTTAACATCCGAGGAGAATGTTGTGAATAACACCCAGTATCTGGCCCCAGTGGGCAGCAGTGATCATTGTACCATCATATTCGATTATACATGTCAAACACAGGCAATTGAAAGTAAAACCGTGAAGTACAAATATGACAAAGGGGACTACAGAGGAATGAGACAATATCTTGGTGGCATAGACTGGGCCCATACACTTAATGAATGCAGTGAGCAAGAGGATTGGGACACTTTCCAGAATATATTAGAATCCGCGATGAAGCAATACATACCTGTGCACAAGGCTAACGACACTAAAAGAAAGAGAAAAAGAAATCTATATATGAATAAAGAAGGGTTTAGACTTATCAAGACTAAAGACAGATCATGGCAAAGATACCTTCAGACCAGAAATAGCCTTGATTACAGGTTGTATTGTGACGCCAGAAATACACTGAGAAGTTACACAAGGAAGCTTAAGAGCGATTTTGAGGAGAGTATTTCAAATGAGATCCAAGAAAACCCAAAAGCCTTTTGGAAATACACCCAATCGAGAACAACAATAAGAAACGGGGTAGGTGATCTGCGGGACAGTAATGGAGACCTGCAAAACGAGGACATTATAAAAGCAGAAATAATGAACAAATTCTTCTGTGGTGTATTTACACATGAGGACACTAACCATGTGCCAGCATTGGAGACAAGACATTACAGCGAGGCACTTGTCAGTATAGTTATAAAGAAAGAAGACATACTGAAAAATATTATGAAGCTTAACCCAGGCAAATCAGCAGGACCTGATGGACTCCACCCTCCAGTGCTAAGGGAAATTGCGAATGAAATTGCCACACCGCTTCAAATCATATTCACAACGTCGTTACACAACGGGAACTTGCCACAACAATGGAAACTTGGACAGGTTACTCCAATATTTTAAACAGGTGATAGAAACACTCCTGGCAATTATCGACCTGTGAGTCTGACAGCAGTTCCATGCAAAGTGATGGAGGCAATAATTAAGGAACATGTGATGGAGCATATGGTCACAAACAATCTGTTCTGTGATGAGCAACATGGCTTCGTGCCTCGGAGATCATGCATAACACAACTAATTACCTGCATTGATGAATGGACAGACGCCTTGGATAGGGGAGAACCGATGGATGCGGTATACCTCGACTTTAAAAAGGCATTTGACACTGTACCCCATGAAAGGCTCATTCAAAAACTACATAGCTATGGCATCAGAGGAAAGATAAACGAATGGATATCTAACTTCCTGCACGACAGAAAACAGAGAGTCTCACTGAACGGGCACACATCACAGTGGTCGGATGTCACCAGCGGCATTCCACAGGGGAGTGTTCTGGGTCCAGTATTATTCGTCGTATTCATCAATGATCTACCTGATGTTGTAAAAAACGTGATCAGAATATTTGCTGACGATACAAAGTTGTTTGGACCTGTAAGAACAGAAAGTGACCGACATACTATACAAGATGATATCGACAAATTATCAGACTGGTCAGACAAGTGGCTGTTAAAGTTTAATGCAAGCAAATGCAGCGTAATGCATCTTGGTTACAAAAATCCAAAGCACACATACAGAATGAGAGACGATAACGGAGTGTACCAGCAGCTAGGGGAAACAGAAGTAGAAAAGGATTTAGGAGTGCATGTAGACAACAGACTATCCTTCCACCATCATGTCAACTGTGCAATAAATAGAGCAAACAGAACTCTCGGAATTATTAAAAGGACATTCACCAGCAGAAATAATGATATTATTAGGCGGCTCTACACTGCTCTGGTACGACCATCACTTGAATATGGTAATGCACCGTGGATATCACAGCATGTCGGTGACATGGATAAAATTGAAAGGGTACAAAGGAGAGCAACGAAGCTTTGTTCAGATTTGAAGCATCTACCATATGAAGATAGACTGAGGCATCTCAAACTACCATCATTGTACTACAGAAGACAAAGAGGAGACATGATACAAGTATATAAGTATAATAAACGAGAAAGATAGAGTAGATAGAGAGCAAATACTACCAGAGAGCACATTTAATAGAACGAGAGGACATAGCGACAAATTAAAAAAAAGACAGGCCAGATTAAATGTAAGAAAATGCTCCTTTGGACTCAGAGTGACAGATAACTGGAACAGCCTTCCAGAAGATGTAATTAAAGCGAGGACAGTGAATGAGTTCAAAGACAAGTTAGACAAACACTGGCATTACAAGCGTTACCAGCTCCGCCCCAACCATGCCGGTGCGCGTTACAGGCATAGCCTTCAACCCGAAGAAGAGGTATCAAGGTATCAAGGAGTGTATTCCTCTTAGTTGGGACCTGTGCTTGTGTCTGGATGAGACTTTTAGGTGATCTCAAACTAAGTACATTGGTGGTATGCTCTTGGAATCTACATCTGATCCTTATTTGTTCCCAGTTCCCCTATGTCTTACTTTTTCTTGGGTGCTTTAATTGTAATTCTATAACTTTTTACTATCCCATTTTCTTCCTTTTTACTGGCGCTGATATAACCTAAATGTGTTGCAAGTGCCGTAAAACCCTTAAAAACAAAAAAAAAAAACAAATAAATAAATCTGCATGTCATGACTTGTCCTTCTCATTGTTACTATCTTAATGTTTCCTTGTCAGGTAGACATTGTAAAGGAAGCATTTTGCAGCTTTTTGATTTTCCAAAGCTTTTTGTTCATTAAAAAAAGATTTGGCTCCATCATTATTTCATGTTTACAGTTGATGAAATCAGTTCCGAGCTTATTATAAACCTGAAAGTGAGAACTTCGGGAGTGATAGAAAAAAATAAGTGGACATCCAGAAGGCTGGCTGCTGCAGCAGGATGTTTCTTCTTAAAAGCCGACACATGGACAAAAATTTAATATTATTTTGGTTTTCTTATAATCATAAAATGTAGTATTTTCAATTTTTTAAAATGTTTATTTTACACTTTACCAGAACAAGAGAAATCAGATGGCTGCTGCTGCAGAGCCCAAACCGTTCCTTGAAATCTTAGGACCCCAGTCAGATGTCAATTACCCTGTCAGAGTGCTCTACTGTGGAGGTACAAACTCTTAATGTTTTGGGGATATTTTTGTTTCTTTTTTTTTTTTTAATGAGTAAGGAGCATGTAGAGGGAGGGGGGGGGGGGGATTATTTAAAATAATTCTTACTATTTCGGCATGTTTGGAACATTTTCTCAGACAATGGTAATGATGGAGGGATTAGGACTGCATCATCTTAGTGTACTGATATAATTTATTAAAAGTGTTATCAACTATCTCATAAATTTATCCTTTGATAAGTTTTTCTCCCTCTGTCTTACTGTCCTTGTGGTTTTTGTTGAAATATTGAAATGTTTTTCTTGATTTAATTGTTTATAAAATCTCGAACATCAATTTTATGTAATGACCGTTTGCCTTTGTTTTCCTCCCCAGAATGCAGTGTACCAATTGAAGTAAGTTTACAATGAGAATTATTATTTAAAGTAGTGTCATTGGCTTATTGAAGGTGGAATTGCATGTTTACGAGACTAACTAAAGATATGATTATGAATTTCAGTATAACATGCATTCGTCAAAGTATGCGGGACAGGTGGAAAAGTTTGTTGAATACATGAACACGGCTGTAAGGCAAGAGACACAAACTGTATTGTAGCCTACTGTACACGTATATAATATCTCAATGTTTGCGCTTCCTTGTCTCGTAGATTGATGCCTTTTTGTTGGTAAAATAGTGAATACCATTCACTCTGCTGATTTACAAAACATACACCATCACGTCATACAATAAGGCACATGAGATAACATGAGAGGGGGAAGCAGTAAGAATGGAGGTGGGAAGGCACTTGTCTACACAACTATACCCTTCATAAAATTGAAGGGGGGGGGGGGGGGGGGGGGGGGGGGGGGGGGGGGGTTGGCCAGTTTCAGTTTCAGGCTATAATAAGGTCACAAAGGCTATGACACAATGCAACTTGCTCTCTCTCTCTCTCTCTCTCTCTCTCTCTCTCTCTCTCTCTCTCTCTCTCTCTCTCTCTCTCTCTCTCTCTCACTTACACTCTCTCTTCGTGGGTAGTGTGTGGGCCAAATCTCTGTTCAGTTCGTTGAAACTGAAAACTGTTCATGGATGTAAAAAATTTACTAAGACAATGAAGGACATGATTTGGGAATTCTGTCCTTGTTCATTGAACCCGTGAATTTGTCAAATGCTTGTTTGATGAATGCGTGTTTCACTGTATAATCAAAGTTATATTGATTTTTAATAAAAAACAGAACAACTTAATCTTAATTTAATTATCATTCATGTCTATCATTTGCTTCTCTTTTTTTTTTTTAGAAAGAATGTTATTGAAATATTTACTCATTTGTGCTAATCATGATCAAGAGGAAAGGGAAATAGTGTTACTACAAGGCTGGCTCCTTGGGGGAATTGATTCATGATTCTAATCTTTAGGACAAACAATGGGGCAGTGTGGCTCAGCGGTACGGTCTTTGCTTCGTACCCAAAAGGTAACGAGTTCGATCATCCGCCGCTGCGCTGTGTGGCCTTGAGCAAGTCACCTAGCCCTAGCTCACTTTGCGGCGCTGCACTGCGGCTGACGCCTGGGTTATTCCAGCTTTGCCTTGGATTAGACCCTAAAGGCAAATTTCCCCTTGGGGATGAATAAATGTAATTTTATTTTATTTTTTAAATTTTATTTTAATATGACAGAAGGGTCAAGACATTTACGCTATTTCTTTTAGACCAGAAAATTTGATAGCGTCTAAATGTACACAGTAAAAATTGTGGCTTAATGTTGTATAATACTCGATATAGAGAAAAGTGACATATAAAAATGTTGAAATATTAAAACATTTTAAATATCTCTGAAAAACAATTAAGGATCTTCAAGATTAAACATAGTAGGTTAGACTGATGCAAATCTATTGAAAAGGACAGGAAAACCAGCTAAATTGAGAATAATCGGGTCACACATATTTCCTGTGGCGACACATGGGTTTGAAGTATGGATCATCTGAAAGTGCAATAAAGAAAGGATTAATAACTTTGATATGAAATGTTCTGATGGACTCAGAAGGTCCATGGACAGTGAAAATAAAGAAAGAAATAAGAAATCACATTAAAATAACACCACGGCAGCTGGTGCAAAACATTAAAGCTAGAAAGTTGAAATATTTTGGACATTTAAAGACACGATGGCTTAGAAAAATAAACATAAATGGAAAAAGAAAGAAAGGCCCAGTAAGAAAAAGATGGAAGGATAGCAATGGAGAAAGGAGAATTCAAACATTTTTTGAGGGAATCTATGGCTGTACTGGCTCCATCAACTTGTTTATGATAGTTCTCCCTGTTACACACTTTGAAGTGCTGCATGATGGCCGATGTGCTGGTTTAATCACTCTTCTTGAATTGAAATAGGTCCTGATTACACACGCCTTTGTGGGATGAATTAAGGAAATTTCTCTATTTTTTATTATTATCGATTTAATGAGTACAGTATATTCAAACTCTTATATATAATGGATACACAATTTATGAATCCGTCTTTAACAAACTATTTCTGAAATCTCTTTTCTCTCCTCCTTGTACTTCATAGTTTTTGTTCAATCCATAAAATAATGTGTTGTTTATATAATAAACTAAAATTGTATTGTCCCACGAAAATCAACAAATATGAATTAAACTGTATGGCATCAAAAAATAAACAACAGGATTATTTCCTTTTTTAAACAACAAACTGACGTTTTATTTTTTGTTCATTTTTCTTTCCAGTACAGTGAATATGTTGTTTTTTGTTCTTTTTTTTCAGTACTGTGAATATTACCCTAATTATGAAAAATGCAAAGCTTGGCTTGAGAAGAATGTGCCGAAGGAGTTTGAGAAACTGAGCACTGGTAAAGGTGGATCCAAGTGTACTTATTTTTAATGGTTTTATTGAAACAAAATAGAATAAACACCACCTGTCATTATTTTGTTAAAGGATGTTGAATATAGCACGCAGCAGATCAACAATGGTTAACCCTCCTCCTCCTCACACCCCACCCTCAACTCCCCCATTCTATCCACTCAGCAGTGGAGCGGTATCTGTTAGATCTAGTGGGTAATACTTTGCAAGAATTGAAAGTGTATCAAGCAATTGCTATTGTCTGTTTAACGCTATATAGGTTGGGATAAACTCCAGCTCCATGGGCTGTACGTGCCCACTCTGGACTTTAAAAGAATTTTATTTTTTAACCTGCTGTTTAAAAACAGTGTTATTATGTCTCAGTGAATGAGAAGCTGACATTTATATATATTAGGTGAATGCATTTTTCATAGATTCTGTCCCTTAGTCATGTCCATCACTGTGATCACTATAGAGACGAAAGTACAATGTTAACATTATTTTTTTTAGGGATTGACGGTTTCCACAACTGAACAAAGCTCACAAAATCACACAATTCGTTAAAGCAAGCCATAAAACTGAGATAACATTCCCATGTAAAAAGGTCTTTGTAATTATTCTTTGTTCACCAATCAAGGGACTGAATTTGGTAAATATTGCATTCACTTAAATAGCCAAAACTATTAAACTTGGGTTATATTTATTAGTTTTATTTAGGAGATAAAGTATCGTTTCTTACAGAACAGGATAAAAGAAAAATGATTTGTATTTTAAATCATCTTAACTTTAAATTTACTTTTAGACATCTGATTCTCTCCAGCATATCACCACATAGACACAATGGGTCACATTTTAAAAATATATGTATTTGTAAATACAGAAGAAGAAAGCCCTGAGGCCAAAGATGATGGGGCCAAGGGAGAGAAGAAAAGACAGACCCGGGGAGGAAAGGCCATGATGAAGACTAAGAAGAAAGTCGAGCCCCAGGGAATCAAACTGTGGAGTCAATCAAGAGGCAAGAAGAGGAAAGTCACAATCGTTGGTGGATTAGCCTCATATGGTAAGTCATACGTTTACTTTAATTGGTCGTCAATGTAACGAATGATAATTGGTGGGTGGGTGGCGCTTGTATGCTTTCATCAAGCTTATAAATACAGTCTTGTATCTCCAATCTAAACACCTCCATTCCCAGCAATTTGTCTGGATTACAGAGACATCCGGATTGTGGAATCAGTCCATTAAGTGTACAAATAAAGGAGAGAGAAAAAATCCATCCCGCCTTTGCGGATAATTGAGAAATCCAGATTTGAGAGACGCAACTGTACAGAACTCCCTGATTCTAGCATGCTCTGCAATATATCACGCTGGATTGATGTTTCAGCACATTCAGATTCTAGCAGGCTGTATGTCTTCTCTTTCGAGTGTGCAAGAATCACACTAGTACTGTAACGGTAACAATACTAAAAAGGAATCGAAGCTTCAATATAATTTATGAAGACAGGTGATGTGTAATTATTATTGTTTTTTATTTCTTTGAGCTTCAACAAGCAGCAACATTTGCATTTCATCAAGCTTGTAGATGTAAAAAAATTATATTTGATGTCCATTTTTGATTGCTCTTGGTTTTCTTTCTTTTCTTTTTTTCTCTCTTACCATTATGATAGAATAACATTGGGAGAGAAAAAAATTCCATTGTCTTTTTGACAAATCTTTAACCGTTCAATAGTTCTTTTTTTTTTTTTGTGAACTTTATGAAACAGTAGGGGTCCAGATAGCTCAGTTGGTAAAGCACTCACTTCAACGCAAAAGGACTTGTCTGGAATCCAGCTCCATGGGCCTGGTGGCTTTGAAGAACTACTTTTTTTAAAGCAGTGATTTGTAAGATTTCTTTTGATTGATAATTTTGTTGCCTTCATAACAATTAGATGGTATTGAAGTTGAAGACAAAAGCAATATTATTTCATTCCCTGTGGTAAACCACGATGAACAAATGTCATTCATTAAACGGATATAGCTGTATTGTAAATATCACTTATCAAGTAGTGCACCACTAATCATAGGAATTGTTATTTTCCGTGTAAATCACATGCTGATCAGTTTGTTTTGTTGACACCAAAATTAACCATTTCATTATCATCCGTTCATTTGATAAAATGTTATAAGTGATACGTGCTACGAAGGCTGTAAGTTTAACTTTCTCTTCTTTTCTCTGATGCATAATGCAATCATACTCATTCTTTCATTTTTTTCTTGCTTTTTTTTTCTCAATTTGATGGTCTTGTGCGGCTATGAAGTGTGACACTCGCCTTTGGATCGGAAGGTCCTGGGTTTGAGTCCACTGCGTTGGAAATGGCTCTTTACTCACATTCTCTCACTGTATTCAGGTGTAAAATGAGTACCTGGCTGTTAACAGTGTTGTCTCTGTTGAAAAAACCCTGTAATTTTGTCGAACAGGCATCACATCTCATCCTGCATTTCAAGTGTTGCTGTTGACAAGAGACCCCTTTGTAAAGCTTTTTGAGCATGTTTAGTGGATATTGAGCTATTTAAAAACACGTTTATTTGTTGTTTTTTTTTTTTTTTTACAGAGATTGACTTGAAAGAAGCAAGTAAATTTTTTGCCGGTCGATTTTCCTGCGGTTCGTCAATCAATGAGGATGAGATCATCATACAGGGGGATGTCAAAGACGAATTATTTGACATTTTACCAGAAAAATGGAGTGTGGTGAGTGAAATAGCCTATTATTACAATTATGGTTAATTCTGTATGCAAAATTGTGAACATTTACTGGATGGCATACTCTCAATCAGAGCATATCATTAATTAAAATGTAACCGTGACCATAGTTAAAAATAAAAATTATATCAAGCTTTGTAGCTTATAATTTTTCCACAGCATAAAAAGGGCCTGTTGAGGAACTGTTATACTTGTGTCAAATTTCGTTACTCAGCTCTTGGGGACAGATGGGGAGGGATATTTTTGTGCTTGTGTTCATCTGTTGGGAGCATTCCCTTCAAAAATGACAATCATCTTTTCCTTTCCTCTCTTAACCCTTCTCCCCCTTGGCACAATTAAAGACGAGATTCCTCTTTGTCTTCCTTTCTCTTGAGTGCTTTAATTGTAATTCTAGAAAAAAAATTTCGCATCAGCTTCCTTTTTACTGGCGCCGATAAGACCCAATTGTGTTGCAAGCACTGGTGAAACCTTTAAAAAATAAGACGAGATATGCCATGGAATGTGTGTTTTTCGTTTTTGTTTGTTTTATATGGCGTAATATACTGAATGATATTTGTTCATTTTAGTCCTCTTTTATTTATTGATCTATTTATTTCACATTTACTTTTTTCAGATTGATGAAGACAGTATAGATGACTGTGGAGAAAAGAAAGCCTGAAATGTAAATAGATTATTTATTAATGTGGAAATAAGAACGAGTTTGACTGCATGATGCCAGTATGCTGAATTTATAATACGTATTGTATTGCTTGAATGTCATAAATTAATGAATACAAAACATGACAAGATTCAAGTTTATATGAGTTGTTTATTTTCCTTTGTATTGTTTTGTTGGTTTTTTTTCCTTACGGCTATGTGGTCTAGTGGTATGACTCTTTGGATTGGAAGGTCCAGAGTCTGAGACTCATTCTGAGCAGTGCAAAGTTGAGGAAAAGGCTCTTTACTCACATTCTCGTACCATAGTCAGATGTAGAATGAGTACCTGGCCGTTAACAGCGTTCTTTGTCAGTAAAAAAATTGTCATGTCGTTTTAATAGGGATGAGGTCTCGTCTTACTGTAATATGGAGTCACTTTAGCCACTTTTCTTGTAAAAGATTATTGCACCCAAAAACTTTTTTTTCCCTTTTCAAAATCTTATGAGTGAAAACATTACTTAATAGTGTTAGATTGTGAAAAATAATCAAAAAAACTAACGGAAATGTAGCATCTCTCACAAAAATGATAAATCCATCAGACTGCACAGAACCCAAGCAAACCACATGGTCCTATTCCAGAACAGGACCACAAAACCACATGAGAAAGACAAACGATTCAGGAGGATAGAAGATATAGCAAGGCTGTCAATCGATGAAGAATCCAACATTCCCATGCTCCAAAAGCATTTGCAAGCCATCCAAAGCATTGTTTCTTCGTTTTTGTGAGTTTTACGGTGCTTGCAACACATTTAGGTCATTTTAGCTCAAGTAAAAAGGAATAAAATGGGATAGTCAAAGATTCTAGATTACATTTAGAAGTACACGAGAAAAAAAAAGACACAGGGTATTGGTTGAAATCGGGAACAGATGTAGATTCCAAGAACACACTATCAGTGTACTTCGTTTGAGACCACCTAATGGTCTCATCCAGACAAAAACACAGGTCCCCATTAATAGGAATACTCTCAAATGTTCACAAACCAATATATATTTATTACAAAATAAAAAATGTAACATACATAACAAGAGATGATTTACAAGGAAAAAAAATATCATCGCCCAAAACTTTGACTATACATTTGACTGTTTACCTCCCAGTCAAGAACTCCAGCCAGGGCTAGGACAAAACTAAGTAATCTCATTGTTTTTAAGGGTTTTACGGCGCTTGCAACACATTAAGGTCATATCAGCGCCAGTAAAAAGGAAGAAAATGGGATAGTCACAAGTTCTAGAATTACAATTAAAGCACCCATGAAAAGGTAAGATAAAGGGGAATTTGTTCAAATAGGAAACAGATGTAGATTCCAAGAGCACACTATCAAAGTACTTAGTTTGAGATCACCTAAAAGTCTCATCCACACCCAAGCCCAGGTCCCAACTAAGAAGAAGGATACACTCAAATGTTTAAAAATCATATATAATATTTAAACAAAACAATACAGTGCATAACAGGGAGATGATTTACAAGGAAAAAAATATCATCTCCCAAAACTCTAACTATACATTTGACTGTTTCCCTCCCAGCTAGGGTATCCAGCCAGGGCCAGGACAAAACCAAGTAATCTCATTCCAAGACAAAGACAGAAAGCATGTTGGAAAACAGACATAGGGGGATAGAAGACACAGTATGTACCTCCCTGCCCACTATGGGAGGTCAGGAACCCCACCCAGAAGACAAAGACAGAAAGCATCCCGAAAAAAAACAGATATAAGGGGGTAGAAGACACAGCGTGACCTCCTACCCATCATGGGAGGTCAAAGAATCCATCCAGAAAGCATTGTCATACGACCCAAAAGGGAAAAACAGCACAATTTCTATGTTTATTTAAATATTTTATTAACAGGGATTTTTCAAATAATATTTTTGATTATATAATTTCAGAGTTTCACACCGGAAACAAAAAAAAAAAAAAAAATTAATGGAAAAAAATGCAAAAGATCTAATGATGACTGGAAGACAATTTAAATCAACGGGATTGAAAAAATTGAAATCGCAACAACAGCAGACCATGTGTAATTTTAAAAGGTGTAAATTTTAAATTCAGTCCAACATTGAGTCAAGGGGAAATAACTGTAAAATATTGTATTAAAAATGTATACCCTGTGGAAGACAGTGTGAATTTGCAAAGGGGGGGAATCAAACAAAACCTATGTGTAAATTATGAAATTTAATCTTGATGACATTTGTTATCTTAACCTAAATTCAAAAGGACAAACTTAGCACAATAGACATAAGCTACACGAAACAAGGCCAGAGCTAAAATAGTAGAACATTCTTGATCTAGCTTTTGACTGCGTTGGATGTCCAAAAATCTGAAAACTTTCTCACTAATTCTTGCTGAGATACAGTTAGCCACATCAGTTTATTTCTAGTAGGTTCCATTGGTCCTGTGATATGGCACTCGCCATCGGACTGGTAGGTCCCATTATGCCTGGCTTTATGCCGAGTCCTTGGGGAAAGTCTCTTTCCTCACATTCTCTCAGCATACTCGGGTGTAAAATGAGTATCTGGCTGGTATCAGATCAGCATTGTCCGTTAAAAAATTAATGTAGTACCTTTCAGGCATCATGTCCATCCTATGGGTCAAGTGGTGCTGTGGATTTGTAAAGTAAAGCCCTTTGAGCACAATACGTAGATATTGCGCTATATAAAAGCTCAAGGATTTTTTGTTTTTTTTTATAACCTGAATGAATCTATTCTTTCCTATGGAACGTCCCTGGAAAAGCACGAATGTCAACATCATCCATCACCAAATGTTCTAAAAAACAAATAAGAAGGAAGCACAACAAATTGTATTGAAGTGGGAGAGGGTTAGAAATTGTGTCTCGCTTACGTTTTATGTAATTTAACACAATCCGTATTTATAGCAATTTTCTTCTCAAAACGAGATTGTTGTGGCACAAGCAACTTGCGTAACAGGTTCTTTAGAAAATAACAAATGGATCAATAGCACCTAAAAGCTTTAGCAATTCCGTCTCCACTGTTGTAAACAGTGATAAATAAAATGGAAGCAACTGAAAAGCGAGAAGAAAAAAATTCTTCACAGATTCAAAGCATGTTTTATGGGCAGTTCTTATGGCTGTAATAATAATTGTACTATTTGGTGGATGACACAAGATTTTCATTTCCCCAAGCAATCACAACATATCTTATTGTGATTGAAATTTGATTCAAGATGGATATGATAACTGTGTGTGGGGGGATGAAACGAAATTGATGAATTTACAAATACTGGGTAATTAAAGTTTAAATCAATTTCATAATGATGGCTTGATTGTATAAAAATGCAGAAATTTGGCGCCATGATTTTCATTTTAAGACTTTTAAACTAGTTTCATGTAACATAATTGCATGTAATAAAATAATTGGCAAAGTTTAAATTCATAGAAAGACATTTCCATTTTATTCAAAATTTGGCAAGTCTGACTGAAAATTGGTGGAAAATTCCGTCACAAATCAATCATGTAACAACAGAACATAAAATAGATAAACTTGGTCCCACACTTATCTTAACACGCTGTCAGGCAATACTTGGTAGAAAATGGAAACATTTAACACATCTTGATACAGTAGATTTATAAACATAATGAGGTCTGAGTATATGGTAGACTTTAACACAGTTTGTATGTCTCGAGGGTCAGTCCCAGGGATGCCCTTTGCTAAAATTTTTAAAAGCCTCAACATTTTTTTTTCGTAAAGAGCATATATGAAACTATTTCATGCAAAGCTTCTCTCCATCAAATGGTATCACTCTTAAACCATAGAAAAGGATACATATCCATCTAGCTTCCCCTTAACTGTTAATAATGAGTGCTTTCCATGAATGAAACGTCTTAAAGCGCTTTTTTTTTTCATGAATTAGGTTATGAACACAGGTAAAGATAATGAAACAAAATGCACATTGCTTAAATAATAGTATACAATACAAACATTACAGTCAGCATAGTGTAAAATGAATTTTGAAAAAGTGGGTTCTATAAGCAGATTTTAAGTTTGAGATATTCTCAATGGGTTGCGGTAGGGTATTCCCGTGTCACATGATGATCAAAGGCTTCGGATTCGAGGCTTAAGGTTTATTAGTTCGGAATGAACTTTAAACAACCAATAAAATAATCAGCTCACCGATACCGAGCAAGGAAGTCGGAAATTTTCAAAAAGTTGGTTTTCAGGCTTTATCCAAAAAAGGGCATCCCTGCAGTCCTCATTCTATCCTACATCTTATGGAATGACAAACAACATTATTTAAAACTGACAAGGAGTGAAAATATTAGGAATTTGAATTTGACTCATTGGACTGGATCTGTGCTCAATATATTCAAAGTCTACAGTATTGCAAATACAATGGGTATTTGTGAGAATCAGTAGACGATAATGTATTTTGAAACTAACAAAAGTAATTTTGTAACTTTTATAACTGGGAGAGCATTCATTTTCATAATGAAATGGAACAAAAGAATATCAATCAGTAATGAGATTTGAATACAGGTTTTGTAAAGGCTGAAAATTAGAAGGGATTATGTGGAGTATTTCACCGTAACATATTATGTACATATTAAGAGATTTAGCAGCAAAGTCAATATTTTGACAAGTAGAATGAACACAATATGGTATAAGCACCATGTTTCGATGTGGCAACAATTAGATAAGGGGAACAAACCTTTCTTCTTTTTTTTATTTGGTTATAATATAAAAAAGGATTGGGAGGAACAAAGAGTAATATACATAATATGTAACATATTGCTTATAAGTGGTCAACATATACTTCTCTTTTCATCTGTCTGTACTGTCAGTCACTACTGTCATGCATATGATCTACAAACTAAGTGATAATGAATAGTAAGAATAATGGACTTAAAAAGTGATCTCGTATTCTTACTATTTTCAAATGTCAAAGATGTGGAAAGTCTGTCTTTTTAAAGAACTCATTATACTCGACAAATTCTTTACTAAAGAACAAGTTATAATTATAATGTAATAAACATGTGTGGCCCATCACTTCTAAACAGTATTACGTCGGGGTGAAAACAATCTTTTTAACCAAAACAAATTAATTTAATTTAATTTTTAATTTAATAAGAATTTAGTTTCGTGAACTGTAAAATGACTAAAAATTTTCCATTTTTAATAATTTCAATTTTTTATTCATATTTTGGAATCTATTTCACTCCGTCCTAACACAGGATATAGGCAATGAATCACACTTACATTTAATATCATGAAAATCATTTATTTGTTTGTTTCAAGTTTCAATTCATCTCTGGCTGTAGAGAAGGCCGAGCGACCTTTGACTTTTTACTGGAATCTCCCCCGGCTTTGAGGTTGACATTTCCATCCGTGTTCTTGTTGGCATTGGCAGAAATGTTGACTTGTTTCAGAATGCCTTGAGAAAGATCCAGGTTCTCCTTTGCTTGCTCCAAGTCTTGAGATGTTCTTAACACTGAAATGGGTGGATTGGGAGAGGGGATTGATAAGGTAAATTTTTAAAAAGTTGTCCATCGTAGCCATTAGGCCCATGGAGCCGGAGTTATCCCGGTTTCTATAGCATGAAACAGACAAAAGCAATTGCTCACTACTCCCTGGATAGGACACTATTGCAAAGTACTTTCTACCACTTCTATTAGACTCAGCTACCCAATCACTGCTGGGTGAACAGGGGGGTCAGACAAAAAATATCGACAGCAACTGGGATCGATCTCAGTCCCTTTCTGTGAGAAGCGAGTACTCTACCAACTGAGCTAACATGTCCCCCAAAATAAAAAATTGCTGGATTCTAGCACACTCTGCAATATGGCACGCTGGAGTTGGGTGACTGAAGTTTGTCTTTATAAGTTGTTACCTCCCATGAGCATCTTCAGCACACTTTTTGGCTTCTCCCACAAGCACTGTAGTGGTTGAAAATAAGACGGTAACAAAATGGCACTGGTGTACAATAAAATAACAAATTTGAAAAGGTTTGTATGAAATAGGAAGAAAAATACAAATTGTCCCAAAACATCAAGGCATTCTTATTTTTTGGGTATATTTCATTTCTTGCAATTATACTTTTCTTTCTGTTTTTTTCTCTTGCATTGATGTTTCATGCACACCTTTTCAGATTTTCAAAATAGTGTTTGACTGTTTACTAAAATTGTCACTAGCCATTTACTGATTTATCTATCTATTTATTCATTTATTTTATTTAATATATTTTTTGTACTCTTACTCCTGCTTTAGATCATAAATATTGAGTCGTTTTGTTTGAGTACATTTTTATTTATTTTGTGATATGTAACGAAGTCTTTCACATTTTTTCCAAGCTTGAAACTTGGAAAAAGAGTTGCCACTGTGCTCAAATCCAAATTCTGCCAGGAAAAAAGGTGGGTTCCCTAGCTTTTATACACTTGGAGTCACAACTAGAGAAGAAAATAGGAACTACATAAAATCTTCTTGCGTTCAACTGAGAAGTTCAATTATTCAATTTACCTATCTTCAATGAAAATCAATCTGCTAAATACAGGTTAGGTATTTGCTGAGAAATATTTTTATCTTTTAAAAATTCACCTTATAGAATAATGATAATGGGTACAATGACAACGTCTAGAGAAAAGGGTGGTTAGAATAAAATACAAATGAGATTATTCAAAGAAACGTTATATCATTTTTTAAAAAATAAATAAATAAAGCCACACAATATAATTTGACTGCCTTTTACAAAGCTACATTACACACAGGTAAAATGGTCTTGTAAATTCATTGTTATGATATTGTGAAATGTTACTTTTTTGAAAAAATCAAATCATAAATTATTTCTTTTAAAATTAAGGTAATCATAAATATTATATTTTTTTTATGAGTAAATCATAATTTGGAACTCTAATACAATGCTTGTCACTGTATAAAAAAAAGCTTTCATTGTGGTAAAACTAAAGTCTCTCATAGAACAGATAAAAAAATAAATAATTAAAGAGGAATAAGTAAGAATTTAAACAACCCTCAAAGTTTAAGTATATTAAAGTGGTACAGCAGAAAGAAAAATTGTTTTTTAACTTAAACTTAAACCTGATCAAATGACAACTTCAGGAAATTTTACTTTTTTTTTCCTTAGGTAAGATTATTAACAATATATTTGCTCACTTTAGACAACATGGGTAATTCCTGTTGACATCAGTCATTTGTTTAATGGTTTATCTATATTCCTTTATGGAATATCTAGGCGACTACACCTATTTATGCCATACAGACAGCTTTAATTTTTAATCTTTTCTATCTGCTTATAATCCGGACAGCCTGAACTTCTGGGCAACAAGTGGAAAAGCCAAGCAATCCAGGCTTCATCAGAAAAGCATTCAATCAATCCAGTTGCATGGCCACCAATGCCTTGGGCAAGCACGACAAAAATTGATGGATGGATGTTCACAGATTTTACTGTTGTAGACATTGTAGATCATGACAATACAACTCTGGTTTCAGCTAGAGTAGGTTAGAGTAAAGTCAAACCCCACTGTTAGACATGTAAAGAAGTGTTTGTACTTTTTGGTCACAAGTGCCCAAAAAAATAAAGAAAACAGAATAATGAAAATGCTGCTGCAAAAAAAATAAAGACAAAGAAGGTTAGATCAAAGAATAAACAGTTTCCAACACTAATGTTCTTTTGCATAAAGTGTGGGCCGTTACCCAACTAAAATCTACACTCTTTCAAACAGAGGTTTATCTAATTGGTTACTAATGGATCTAATGGATTCAAATCTGAGAAAATGTATAGAGTACAGTGCAAAACAAAATTGAGAAAAATATAAAGAAAATTATCAAGTCTTCCAGGGAATCAAATAATTGTCAATTGCAAAGAAGCTTTAACTAGTGACAGAAAGACAACAGGCATGAAAATAAAAAATTGTGAATTATTAAATCTTACAGGCATGACAATAAAAAATTGTGAATTATTAAATCTTAAATCTTAAAAGAATTTGATCAGCTTTTTAAATGGGTGGACGTACATATATATTGTGTATACCCTTGTTCAAAACCATCACTACGCAAATTTTCTTATTTTTAGGATTTGTAGGGGGAAAAAGCCTTTAAGCCATCATCAACATCATCAACCGCATTATCATCATCATTATGATAATTATGAGTATCATTATTACCAATACTATTTAAAAAAAAAAATTATCATCATCATTATTATTATTATTATTATTATTATTATTATTATTATTATTATTATTATTATTATTATCATCATTATTATAATTATCATTATTATTATTATTATATATGTTATTATATTATTA
>NC_088362.1:34273881-34316381 GCF_034508935.2 Berghia stephanieae
TTTTGTCTTTCTAAACCATGTGAATACTACACCCGTTTCCCTAAATATTTTCAAAGATTTCACACTGATAAAAAAAAAAAACCCCAGCCATTTTGATCCCAACTGAACAGCGCAAACCAAAAATACGACTCAATGTTTATTGTATTCTTATGCTAGCTACACTATTGTTAGTAAGACTTCAAACCTTTAACCTTTCAACTGACAAGGAGAACTAGGTCAGGTCAATTCTCTCAAATGTCAAAGACAGTCATGAATTAAAACTCCCTGTCATGCCATTAAAAAAAAAAAAAACTCATTGGTTTTTTGTTTTTGTTTTTATGTGTAAAAAAAATGTATTATATATATTTAGTGTTTTAATATCTAAAATGCCCTTATCTGTTAAACACAAGTCAAAGTGATACGAAACTCCTAGAAGCTGTGGACTGTAAACGGTGATAAACAAAAATGAACACAACAGCTTCAGATAATAACAAAATACCACACACAGAATGTTTCAGGCTCAAAACCCTTCTTCAGCCAACAACAAAAAGCAATAAAAACATAAATACATTATTTAAAAAACCATCTCAACGACAGAGAAATATTCAGTCATATGCAAAGATTTTTTTTAAAAACCAAAAAAACAAGAACCAAACATTGGCCTCACTGAATGCTCATTCAAAAACAGATGCCACCTCCGCAAATCTTCCTTCAAAACCAGACACAAACGATATCCTACTACACTGGGCAAGCACACTTGGAATCTCAAAGATAATAATGTATACGTATCCCATGGAAAACCATTTCCAAAGCCCAGTCATACCCTCTGCTCTGAAGACAAATTCTACATCATCTTGCAACAAAACATGGCAACATTTAACAAAATAAATGACCTCACATTTTCATGCAGATGCAGAAACAAACATCTTTTATGCAATTATGGTGGCAAGAAAATGTTGAACAACACACCATGCTGCTAAGTGTAAAATCATCTCCTCCCCCCCCCCCCCCCCCCCCCCCCCCACACTCAGTTGCCACTACAAAAGAAAGTTTGACTACTGCATTATAAATATTATACACGCCAATCTTCAAGCAGCAACATGTGCATTTTTCCACTTAGATAAGGTCATTGGACCATCCAGTGTATTAGAGATTGGTAATTGTTCACAACCCAATGATATTAGATAACTAACCTATTGTGAATCCTCAATTTTAATGTTTGAAATCATAAATGGTGAGGTTTGTATACAGGGATAATACAGTATGCCTTGGTACCCCAAACTCTGAAAGTATTCTATTTCATTTGCCATTCCAGACCTGTTTTCAATTGATCATTTTTAATGAGAGAAGCATTATATCAAACATGTTAACTGAAAAAAAATGAGGCAAAAATGTGGCTTAATCCTTTTGATTTGTCCTGGGGAATCCAAAGGCATTTCTAAAGTCAATACAGAGGCAATAAAGACCTGCATAGAGTTAACATACAAATATTAGATTAGTGTAGAGTTGGTCATCGTTGGGATAAATGTGTCTAATATTCCATATAAAGTTTAAAATCCTCTTTCCATAAATTGATACTATAAAAAAGATCTAATCTAAATCCATTATATTTTCAGATTTATATAACACTACACAATTTCCACTGATTATCAACCATGGCCTTGGTTTAACTCATAACCAACCAAACGCTTATAGGACATTTTTTTCAGAGAACATTTCTAAAAAGTGAATTTTTTATTTTCTTCACATCTAAAATTATTATTCCTTCAGACAAATCGCTTGATCATTGTGACAAAATGGTGTGAGTCGTCTCAACAGCTTTAGCTGGAAACAACCGACATCCTCAAGTCATCCTCAGATTTGCGCAGTGTTAGTCATCATCAGGGGTGCATTGTTTGTATTATTCTTTAAATAAATAACTTTTATAGATGTCAATCTTTAGATGGGTATTTCAATAGCTCAGTTTGTAGAGCGATTGCTTCACCTGCAAAGGGACCAAGATCAATCCCGGGTGAAGTCAAGATTTTTTTCTGACCCCCTTGTCCAACCAACAGTGATTGGGTAGCTCAGTCAGTCAGAAAGCCTGTCAGACTTGCGTCCTATCCAAAGGGTAGCAAGAAACTGCTATTGTCCATTTCATGCTATATAAACCAGTATAAACTCTTGCTAAATGGGTCTAATGGCTCTGAAGGACTACTTTTTCAATATTTAGATTCTAAAGATTAGATAATTCAATTACAAAAAGGATCAAGAACCGTTTTCCCTTTCGTAATGACTTTGTCATATTTTGAGAAGAATTATTTTAATTTATATACAAAAATTATTTTTGTTATTCTTTGCTTTTTTTTTTGGTATTTTTTTTTTCTTCAATATTTTTGTGGAAAAAAGAAATAGTTTCATTCAATTTCATTATCCCAATCCCTTTCTAAGCTAGTCGTGAAGCTCAGATAAGAAACCAAAATATGATAAAACAATATCAGTCCCATTTACACACTAGTGTTAAACAAAATTAGACATAGACATAGAGAACAATTCCAAACCTCATTACTTTAAAAAAATTTTAAAATGTAAAAAAAAAAGATTATTTTGAGTAAATTGTAGGGGGAAAAAAGTGTAACTAACCAATAACTCACAAGTAACAGGAATATTTTAAAATTATGATTGGTAACTGAGCACATGCGCATTGAGAAAAAGGGAGAGTATTCAAAATTGAAGACATAGAAAAGTCCAAAAATAACGCATCGTCTATGTTCAAAGCGACGAAATCTCTGAACCGAAAACCATTCGAGAACCCAAAACTACAGGATAAATTTGGCAAACAGACAACAAATCCCAACGATATCCTTGACATTGTAACTGACCACTTCCAGCAGAAATTTCACAAACAAGTCTCACAAATATCGCCCTTCTCAGGAAACCCTAGAGACCTAAACAACCGCATCACAACAACTGAAGTTAGAAATAGTATAAAGTGCCTAAACAATAACAGATCCCCAGGCGAAGATGAAATTCCCGCTGAATTGCTGAAATTCGGTACCCTCTCCTGGATCTGAGCATTGCAAACATAATGAACAAAACATTCTCAACACACAAAGACTGGGACATAAACAGCGGTGTCCTAATTACAATACAAAAACCAGGAAAAACGAAAGGACCCGTAAACAACCTGCGCCCAATAACATTACTGAATACCATAAGAAAAACACTGTCAACTATTGTCCTCAACAGAATTAGACCGAAAATAGAAAATTATCTATCACATAGCCAAAGCGGGTTTCGCCAAGACCGAAGCACATTCGGACGTTGTATGGACACATAAATGGTTGGCAGCAAAGGCACTCAAAGAAAACATATCCATAACAATAACCGGAATCGATATGTCCGCAGCCTTTGATACGATCGACAGAGGAAAACTTTTGGAGATATTAACAGAAATAGTAGACGAAGACGAGCTCCGAATAATCCGATTTCTCCTCAGCAACACAAAGATACAACCAAGGATATACGGGGCCACAAAACAGACGCAGTTCGAAAGTAACATCGGGACCCCCCAAGGAGATAGTCTGAGCCCGATTCTGTTCACAATATACTTAGAACACGCTCTGAAAGAAGTTCGAAAAGTCATTCCAAAACCAACGACTCATATTGAGAATGCAATCCCTAGAGAAATCGCCTATGCAGATGATGTCGATTTTATTGGATCAACACCAGCAAATATAGACATCATACAAAATACCCTCATGAAATATAACCTCCAAGTCAATGCCAATAAAACCGAATTTACAACAATATCGAGGAACAAAGAGGAATGGAAAAGAACAAAGAAAGTCGGCTCACTAATTGGAGACACCGAGGATGTACAAAGAAGAAAACAGCTATCAAACGCCGCACTCAGTAAACTCACCAATGTATGGATTAGAGGTGACAAAATAAAGAGAAAAACCAAACTGAAACTGTACCATGCTCTTGTAAAACCGGTAGTTCTGTATAACTGCGGCACTTGGGCGTTGACAAAATCCGAAGAAGAACATCTGGATGCCTTCCATCGCACACAGCTAAGAAGGGTACTGGACATCAAATACCCCAAAAAGATCTCAAATGAATCACTCTATAAGATCACAAAAGAAAGACCAATCTCCCTTGACATTTTACAACAACGATGGCAACTTTTCGGTCACATACTACGCAGGGACAAAAACATACCAGCAAACCAAGCCATGTCGGGATACTTCCAAAAACACGGGAACCTTTTCAGAGGAAGACCGATCACAACACTCCCCGTGATCCTAAACAAAAACCTCACAACACTTGGACAAAGCATTAGTCTCATAACGGCAGGGGACCTTGAAAATCTGAGAACCCTAGCAGAGGACCGGCAATATTGGAGACACCTCGCACAGGAAATACTGGAAACAGCCAAGGCGACCCGATCTTTCGGTCGAGACGCGAAAGGCATCTAAGTCAAGTCAAGTCATTCAAAATTGAATTACAGGAATGTTCCAAAACTATTCACAAAAAGGTGCTCTTTTGCTAACAATCTTTTTTTATTTCATTGGAACCAGAAACTCCAGTATAAACTGGAACACAATTCTTAACAAAATCACGAGAACACTTGAACTGCTGGTAATCGACAGTCACAATATAAATGTTTCTCATCTTTTTATTTATAAAAAATAACTAACTTTTTTTTTTAATTGAAAAAAAAAAAGTAATGGTTCATCAGTCATTTGATCAAATCACAAAATTGATAAACAACAATCAGAAAAGCATAACTTTTTGAGATTTTGCATTGTAGTGTAATCAGGATCATATTTGTGTAGTAATTATGCCAAAAGTGTAATAGTAAGGTGATATTTAATTCTGAGACCATAAAATATGTGAAATCAAATAGAAATCTTAAAAACCTAGGCATAATACAATAAGAAAATAAATAGCAAGGTGCAATGTTTGTTTTTGAAAACAACCCTTTTAGATTGCTTCAGAACCAGCAAGGAAGATTGAAATATTGATGAGAGAAGGGTGTGTCTTTTTTACGAAACCCGCCGAAACCCGCCGAAACCCGCCGAAACCCGCCGAAACCCGCCGAAACCCGCCGAAACCCGATGAAACCCGACGAATCCCGACAAAGTTATGGGAAGTAGGTGGCTGTGGGGAGTGAACCTAGAACTCAGGGAAGTGTACACCATTGGGGAGTGAACCTGGGACTGGGTTACGGCGGGTTTCGTAAAAAAGAACCAGTGCTTTTTTACGAAACCAGCCGAAACCCGCCGAAACCCGGCGAAACCCGACAATATACAGCAAAGTTATGGGAAGTAGACAACTGTGGGGAGTGAACCCGAGACTCAGGGAAGTGTACACCAGTCGGGAGTGAACCTGAGACTAAGTTTATCGGCCGGTTTCGGCGGGTTTCGTAAAAAAGAATTAGTGCTTTATTACGAAACCCGCCGAAACCCGCCGAAACCCGACAATATCCGGCAAAGTTATGGTAGTTTGGCAACAGTGGGGGGTGATCCTGGGAGTCAGGGAATTGCACACCAGTGGGGAGTTAACCTGGGACTGTGTAAAAAGGATATCAGTGGGAAATAAACCTGGGACTAAAGGGACATGGATACCATTGAAAGTTGAAGCCGGATATGAGAGTTTGGTACCAGAGGAGAATGAACCTGACACTATAGGAGGTGGGCGCCAGTGGGGAGTGAACCTGGGACTATGTAAAAAGGATATGAGTGGGAAATAAACCTGGGACTAAAGGGAGATGAATACCATTGAAAGTTGAAGCCGGATATGAGAGTTTGGTACCAGAGGAGAATGAACCTGACACTATAGGAGGTGGGCGCCAGTGGGGAGTGAACCTGGGACTATGTAAAAAGGATATCAGTAGGAAATAAATCTGGGACTAAAGGGAGGTGGATACCATTGGGAGTTAAAGCCGGATTTGGTAGTTGGGTACCAGAGGAGAGAGAAACCTGACACTATAGGAGGTGGGCGCCAGTGGGGAGTGAACCTGGGACTATGTAAAAAGGATATGAGTGGGAAATAAACCTGGGACTAAAGGGAGATGAATACCATTGAAAGTTGAAGCCGGATATGAGAGTTTGGTACCAGAGGAGAATGAACCTGACACTATAGGAGGTGGGCGCCAGTGGGGAGTGAACCTGGGACTATGTAAAAAGGATATCAGTGGGAAATAAACCTGGGACTAAAGGGAGATGAATACCATTGAAAGTTGAAGCCGGATATGAGAGTTTGGTACCAGAGGAGAATGAACCTGACACTATAGGAGGTGGGCGCCAGTGGGGAGTGAACCTGGGACTATGTAAACAGGATATCAGTGGGAAATAAACCTCGGACTAAAGGGAGATGGATACCATTGAAAGTTGAAGCCGGATATGAAAGCTTGGTACCAGAGGAGAATGAACCTGACACAAAAGGGGTGGGCGCCAGTGGGGAGTGAACCTGGGACTCAGGGAATTGCACACCAGTGGGGAGTTAACCTGGGAATATGTATAAAGGATATCAGTAGGAAATAAATCTGGGACTAAAGGGAGATGGATACCATTGGGAGTTGAAGCCGGATTTATTTCCCACGGATATTCTTTTTTAGATATTCACAGGTTAACTCCCCACTGGTGTGCAATTCCCTGACTCCCAGGTTCACTCCCCACTGGCGCCCACCTTTTATAGTGTCAGGTTTATTCTCCTCTGGTAGCCAACTCCTATAGTTCGGCTCGGATACCCACAGTTATCCATCTCCCACAGTCCCAGGTTAACTCCAAATTGGTGTGCACTTCCCTGAGTCCCAGGTTCACTCCACACTGGCGCCCATCTCCTATAGTGTCAGGTTCATTCTCCTCTGGTACTCAACTCCCATATCCGGCTTCAACTTTCAATGGTATCCTTCTCCCTTTAGTCCCAGGTTTATTTCCCACTCATATCCTTTTTACATAGTCCCAGGTTCACTCCCCACTGGCGCCCACCTCCTATAGTGTCAGGTTCATTCTCCTCTGGTACCAAACTCTCATATCCAGCTTCAACTTTCAATGGTATTCATCTCCCTTTAGTCCCAGGTTTATTTCCCACTCATATCCTTTTTACATAGTCCCAGGTTCACTCCCCACTGGCGCCCACCTCCTATAGTGTCAGGTTCATTCTCCTCTGGTACCAAACTCTCATATCCGGCTTCAACTTTCAATGGTATTCATCTCCCTTTAGTCCCAGGTTTATTTCCCACTCATATCCTTTTTACATAGTCCCAGGTTCACTCCCCACTGGCGCCCACCTCCTTTAGTGTCAGGTTCATTCTCCTCTGGTACCAAACTCTCATACCAAGCTTCAAATTTTAATGGTATCCATCTCCCTTTAGTACCAGGTTTATTTTCCACTGATATCCTTTTTACATATTCCCAGGTTAAATCCCCACTGGTGTGCAATTCCCTGACTCCCAGGTTCACTCCCCACTGGCGCCCACCTTTTATAGTGTCAGGTTTATTCTCCTCTGGTAGCCAACTCCTATAGTTCGGCTCGGATACCCACAGTTATCCATCTCCCACAGTCCCAGGTTAACTCCAAATTGGTGTGCACTTCCCTGAGTCCCAGGTTCACTCCACACTGGCGCCCATCTCCTATAGTGTCAGGTTCATTCTCCTCTGGTACTCAACTCCCATATCCGGCTTCAACTTTCAATGGTATCCTTCTCCCTTTAGTCCCAGGTTTATTTCCCACTCATATCCTTTTTACATAGTCCCAGGTTCACTCCCCACTGGCGCCCACCTCCTATAGTGTCAGGTTCATTCTCCTCTGGTACCAAACTCTCATATCCAGCTTCAACTTTCAATGGTATTCATCTCCCTTTAGTCCCAGGTTTATTTCCCACTGATATCCTTTTTACATAGTCCCAGGTTCACTCCCCACTGGCGCCCACCTCCTATAGTGTCAGGTTCATTCTCCTCTGGTACCAAACTCTCATATCCGGCTTCAACTTTCAATGGTATTCATCTCCCTTTAGTCCCAGGTTTATTTCCCACTCATATCCTTTTTACATAGTCCCAGGTTCACTCCCCACTGGCGCCCACCTCCTATAGTGTCAGGTTCATTCTCCTCTGGTACCAAACTCTCATATCCGGCTTCAACTTTCAATGGTATTCATCTCCCTTTAGTCCCAGGTTTATTTCCCACTGATATCCTTTTTACATAGTCCCAGGTTCACTCCCCACTGGCGCCCACCTCCTTTAGTGTCAGGTTCATTCTCCTCTGGTACCAAACTCTCATACCAAGCTTCAAATTTTAATGGTATCCATCTCCCTTTAGTACCAGGTTTATTTTCCACTGATATCCTTTTTACATATTCCCAGGTTAAATCCCCACTGGTGTGCAATTCCCTGAATCCCAGGTTCACTCCCCACTGGCGCCCACCTTCTATAGTGTCAGGTTCATTCTCCTCTGGCACCCAACTCCTATAGTTCGGCTCGGATACCCACAGTTATCCATCTCCCACAGTCCAAGGTTAACTCCCAATTGGTGTGCAATTCCCTGAATCCCAGGTTCACTCCCCACTGGCGCCCACCTTCTATAGTGTCAGGTTCATTCTCCTCTGGTACTCAACTCCCATATCCGGCTTCAACTTTCAATGGTATCCATCTCCCTTTAGTCCCAGGTTTATTTCCCACTGATATCCTTTTTACACAATCCCAGGTTAACTCCCCACTGGTGTGCAATTCCCTGAATCCCAGGTTCACTCCCCACTGGCGCCCACCTTCTATAGTGTCAGGTTCATTCTCCTCTGGTACTCAATTCCCATATCCGGCTTCAACTTTCAATGGTATCCATGTCCCTTTAGTCCCAGGTTTATTTCCCACTGATATCCTTTTTACACAGTCCCAGGTTAACTCCCCACTGGTGTGCAATTCCCTGACTCCCAGGATCACCCCCCACTGTTGCCAAACTCCCATAACTTTGCCGGATATTGTCGGGTTTCGGCGGGTTTCGGCGGGTTTCGTAATAAAGCACTAATTCTTTTTTACGAAACCCGCCGAAACCGGCCGATAAACTTAGTCTCAGGTTCACTCCCGACTGGTGTACACTTCCCTGAGTCTCGGGTTCACTCCCCACAGTTGTCTACTTCCCATAACTTTGCTGTATATTGTCGGGTTTCGCCGGGTTTCGGCGGGTTTCGGCGGGTTTCGTAAAAAAGCACTGGTTCTTATTTACGAAACCCGCCGAAACCCAGTCCCAGGTTCACTCCCCAATGGTGTACACTTCCCTGAGTTCTAGGTTCACTCCCCACAGCCACCTACTTCCCATAACGTTGTCGGGATTCGTCGGGTTTCATCGGGTTTCGGCGGGTTTCGGCGGGTTTCGGCGGGTTTCGTAAAAAAGACACACCGGATGAGAGAACATCAATGAAAATAACTGAAAAGCTGTCTGAGAGACAGGTAAAATGAGGTGATTAACCAGTTAACTGTCGTAATCTGGAAAATCATGTATTTAAAAATTTGACCAGAAAACTCATCCTTCATATAGCTATTGTTTAAATGACCATCATCTAGTCAAAAATTCTCAAACCTAGGACTTTGCGAAGTCTTTAATAGAATCCGAGGTTTGAGAGTTTTTGCCAAGATGACGGTACTTAAAACGATCGTTATCTAAAGGACGAGTTTTCTGTCCAAATTTTTAAATACACGATTTTCCAGAGCACGGCAGTTACAGGAGGAAGATGCATCATGGGTGTAGCATGCCATGGACAGTCAAATTTCATCATAAAACTGTGAGTCACTATGGAAGGCAAATAAACAACAAAAAACCAATTGGATGGAAGCTTTAATTTAATTCACAAAGACGGATGATGTGGACTTTTCGGGTTTAACCCTTTGTCAATAAAACACAAAACACAATGAATGAAACACTTAGGACTGCAGTTTATTTCCTGTCCCATCAGTTTTGTTTTTTAAAGACTACATCCATTCATCTCTCATTCGTCTTTAGTGTTTTATTCTTTGTATTTTGTTGACAAAGGGGAAACCCAAAACGTCCATATATCTTCATAAATTAAATTGAGGCTTCCATTCCGTTTGACTTTTGTTATTTATTTCTTCGAGATTCAAGCAGCAACATTTGGATTAAGGAAAGCAAAATCAATATATTTTGAAAAATTATTTTGAATCAATCACTGTCTCATGTTCTTTCAAATCAGGATTTGAATTGAAGCACAATGTATTTATACACTTCACATGAAAAAAAGTTTTATCAATTCTGTTGAAAAATTAGTCGCTTTATTATTAAAAAGAAAGAATGGAAAAAGAGTTTTTGAAAGAAATTTAATACCACCATATTTATTAGGTAAAGAGAAAAAAAAAAAAATAAAAAAAGAAGAAGAATTTCGGGAAGAATTAAGTTTAGGCACATTAGAAACAATAGAAAAAATATTGACATTGCTATTGATCAAGACTTGTGGACACAAATAAGTGTTGAAAACAAATTCATCATTTCCCACTGAAAATGTTTATGAAACAACATTGTATTTTTTTTTACCTTTTAACCCTTAAAAAAAATAGAAAATAAGTCAGCTACAAAACTTATTTCATCAACCTCCTTGCTACACAATGCTGGACTTAAAGATGTTTTTTTGTTACACCTGAATTACAATGTGATAATAAATCCCTTTGATTCTATTCTGACCTATAATTCTTAAATTAGTGTGAAAGTCAGGTTGCTTATTTAAGAACATTTGCTGTTAATTTCTATTACTTCATACTGCTAAACGTCAAGCGGAAAAGATGAAATTATTATTTCATTTGTTTAATGATGCACAATTTAATTTCATGCTTTTCATGACATTTTATTTGGTTGGTTAATTGTTTTAATCATGCCAGCTTTAAAATTCAAAAGTGACAAAATTCACAAAAGCATGACAAAATTTACCCTTATTCTCTGAAAGGAAAACAAAAAGAAATAAAAGAGAATCGAAGGTCAAAATCTTAAACAGAGTGGATTTACAACATTTTAGTAGTAATTCTAAACAAATCAATCAATATTTTTTTTTTTTTAAAGAGATTTCAAATCAAATTGTTGGATCAACTTTTAGTGAGATTTTCACCAAAACAATATAAAATAGAAATGATCCTATACAACTAATTTCCTTCAACCATATGCTCTGAAAAGTGTCTTTATTAAACAGAGCCAACCAGTATCTGGGTTTATATAATATTTTTATCTTCTACAGTATTTGAATCAAACTGCATGTGAGCAACCATTATCATTTTCTCTGACTACTCTTTGTTTGTTTGTTTGTTTTAAACAGGAGTTTAACAGCACTTGAATCACTTAAATACCATTCCATTGGTAGTAAAATGAAAAATAATGAGAAACGTAAGAGAAGGGATCTCGTGTTAAGCTGTGCTTACACAGACACACCAACCTTAAAATTTGGCCCACAGGAATTTCAGACACCACTCAGAAAAATATTAACTCCGAAATATAAATTTCATCATACAAAATCCTATCTTTGAGGATTATATGATATGTACCCACAATGTCAAATACCATCCCAAATCCCTTCTTTCCTTTTTTTTTATTTCAAATCAAGTAAAGCTCTAAAACAAAAAAGGGCATATAAAAAGGAAAAAAATTAATAATGGCATGAGTGCTAATGATGATGAAATGGTGGTGGTTTTTGTGGTGGTGCTGGTAGAGGTGTTACAAATAACTGATAAAATAAAACCCCAAGCTCCATTCTCCACCCACCAATGCAAAAGGTAAAGGTGGTGTCTGATATAAATGAGATATAAACAAATGATTACCTCGGTGACACTCTTTGCCTTGTAAGCCTTCAGACGATCCTCAATGCGTGCCTCCACACCACTGAGAGAGACCAAACACTCCCCAGTCTGTTTATTGACTTTCTCATGCTGATCAAGCTTTAGAACAGCCCACAGGGACTGGTGAGGATCTAACATTGAAAATGACGAATTGCTCGGGTTGGAAATAACTGGTGAGAGAAGGTCAATGAAGCAATATTAAATGAGAGCATTCTTGACTTTTTGAATCATTAGCACACTTTACAAATGTCAACGAAGAGTTCCTCAATACAAAAATCTCAACATTTCGTGACATTTCTATCCTCAAACATTATTTTGATCAATTTTCTCTTGATGCTATAAATAGACACTGTTTGATTCACCACGTGTTAGATTTACTTTGTATTACTTTGTAAAATTTTGAATGCTATGGAAATCTATCCAGATGGCAATGTTGACATAAAACTAGCAATTATAGGCGACTGAACTTGTTGAGAGCTATTCGTGATTCAATATATCATTTAGTGTAGACAGCTCATGATGTAAAAAAAAACACCATCATCAGCATCGTCGCACTTGGCATCATCATCATCATCCACAGTAATAATTAATTTCATTCTTGTTTATTTACAATAATATGATCATGTTGGTTTTTAAAATCATATTTTTTTTTTGTGTTCTGACTTGGCAAACTGCCTAAAATACACTTTGAATCTATTTGAATCTATTTTGCTTCCTTTTCATCTCGCAGCTTTTACCGTTTGCTTTAAACTAGAGAGAGTGGATTAAACTCGGTTTTTCTTGGCAGTTGTCTTTTCTTTTTGTTTTCTTCCCCTTATTTTTTATTAAACTTTTACTTTATAAAACATGCGTCCCACTACCAAATCTATTAGGCATTCTGTCTGTATTGTCATAATGAAGACAATTCAAAATGATCAGTATTAGGACATTAACATTTCCAGAAGTTTACGATTCAAAATTAATTTTCCCTGGAATAGGAATATATTGTAATTCACATTTTTTTTAACAATTAAATTGATACAATAGGGAGCAGGCACTGGTGTAAGATAAAGATCTGAATAAGTGTATTAGACAGTGCCAGACAAACCAAGAAAGAAAGATACAAGAAAGAAAAAACATCCCAAAAAATAAATCGACTGGAGTTGAGAAGGACTGATTTTTTTGGGACCTTTTTTTTCTTGTATTTTACTTTCTTGCTTTGTCTGGCACTGTTTAATACACAATTTTTCAGATCATCTTAAAAAAATAAGCTTAAAATTCAATTTGAAACATCAGTGTCTCCTGGACTAATTACTGTTTCTTTAATCTGACTTCCATCTTTTAATTTGATACATTATACATGGGGAAATAATGGAAATGTTGCTGCTTGAAGCTCAAAGAAATAACAATAGTCAAATTGAATAGAAGATTAAATTAACTAATAAAGACAGATGATTTAGATGTTTTGGGTTTCTCCCTTGTGAACAAAACATGAATGAGAGACGCCCTCACCTCTCACCTCTTTCGTCTTAAGTGTTTCATTCATTGTGTTTTATTGACAAAGGGGAAACCCGAAACATCCATATCATGTCTTTGTTAATTAAATTTAAGTTTCCATTCAATTTAACAATTGTTTACATTCCACGAGATGCACTTAAAAATCGACAAACCTGTCCCGCAAGTCAAATCAGGAAGACCGTCACCACCAGCACCACCATCGTAGGATTTCAATGAGATAAGTTCACTAGTAGTGCTGGTAGTTGTGTTATTGTTGTTTACAGTTGTAGTCTTCAGTGTCGATGTCTCTGTCCTGGTGGTTTCATTGGTTGTCAGAGTGGTGGTTGTATTACTGCTACTACTGCTACTGCCAGTGGCACCTGATATTCCAAATGCATCCAGATTGACTGAAAAATGATCATATTTTATTTTTCTAATTGACTTTTTTTTAATACAACAAAATAGTAGTCAAAACATATATAGAATAACCTTATTTTTAAATGGCTCAAGGAACCCTGGAGAAGATCTATAAGAGGCTGGCCTAAGCTAGGACAAAATCGGTGTCCATGCAGCCGACAGACAGAAATGGAAATCTTTAGTAAATGCTTTATGCACTCCATGACTCAATGAGGATTAAGTAAATAAGTTATTTTTAAATATGAGCTACTACCACTCATTATCCCATAATATGACATTACTCCATTAATTCAAAAATATAATAAGGTAAAACAGAACAAAACATGTATAAAATATATCCAACAACAAAAAAAAGTGGAAAGAAATAAAAAGAAAGATGGTGACAAAATTCTTAAAATGGTAGATGGATAGATGTGTTATTGCAACACACTTCTAGTGAAATGACCCGAGTGCTACAACACAGTGATTAAGATTACCTTCAGGCATGGGTATAGCCTGGTTAGAGTTTCCCTCCAATCTGGCTAAAAGACTGGCTACCTGTGTCTTGGTCAGCATCAGTTCGTGAAATAATTCTTTAAGGGTGCTCTGCTCCGTATCCTCTGTGGAGAAAATTAAACCAAAATATTGTTAAAACATGAACCAAAAAAAAAAAAAATCCAAAGAAACTAGGGGAAAAGAGGAATAATGTTTGCAAAAGATGATTCAAATTATTAACAATCAGTAAGACAGTTGGCAATGATTGTACAGAATCTTTAGGAAACAAATGTGGATTATTTTTTTTTAACGATTAAAACTAGAATAAGAAATTAAAACAAGACATTTGTGAAAATTTGATGCACACAGGCAAATTGGAGACATCATAGGAAGATGCAACAGTCAATGTTGACTGACTTTAAATGATTACTTGGTTGAAAATGTAACTTATTGGTATTTTAAATTATGCTAATGCATATTCATGTGATTCACATGTGCCTGAAAACGTGCTAAAATTCAATGAGTAGAATTTGAGAAAAGTTATTATGTTATAATTTTTTAAATTTGATGTCTGCACTAAATTTAATTCAAAATACAATGGTCACGTTTTGGTTACATGAGAGGGAATATTTGAATCTTTTTCTGGTCAAGAGAATCAATTGATCAATAAAAGAAAGTTCATAATTCTGATGAATGTAAACTTTATGTAAGAAAAAATATTCATCAAACTTGCTTCTCTTCATCCATCATCGTTTTAAAGTTTGAATAACAAATAATTTAACATGTGAATTTTATGCATCGTTTAGCATACAAGTTATATTGATATTTGCCCCATTCAATGATATTGTGATTGTTAACTCATACATACTAGAGAGACTAGCCAGAGTACTTTCATAGAGCTGTTGTTGTTTCTTCATCGAATTAATAGCTTCATTCTTGTCCTTCAATATCTGACTTTGCCTGGGGAAAAGATGTATTTATATCTCATTAAAAAGAAATTTGTGTCAGTAATGATGACTTTGTGTAAGTTAAAGTTAATGTCTTTTCAAGGGTAAACAATTTCAAAAGAAAAAAGGTAAAATGAAAACAAAATTAAGGCTAAAGAAATTAAACTGAAGCATTATTTTTTTTAATGAATAATAACTTTACACATTCACACATAAATCATTTTTAAGGTTCTCTATAAACCAACAAAATCAAATACAAGTATTTTCCACCAGATCTGGCAGACCTAGCTACCCAATCACTGCTGGGTGGACAGGGCCTTCGGAAAAAATCTCAACTTCACCCAGGATCGATCTTGACCCTTCCTGTGTGCTCTACCAACTGAGCTATCAGGACCAGAGGAAACATGTAAAATGATTTTTAATCCTTTAAATTTCATAAGTGAAATAAATCTTACTTCTTGTAAGCAGCTTCCAGTTTCCCAAATCTGTCCAAGACAAACTGACATTGTTTGTCTCTTTTCTTTACTTTCTCCGCCTTTTCATTCAACTCATCCACAACCTTTGCCCTTTCAATCTCCTCTTTCCTCAGGGTCGACTCCAAACTGGTCACTCTCATCCTTAGCTCCGATTCCAAATTTCGTCTTTTGTCTAACGTTGTTCTCAGGTTAGACACTTCTTCTCCCAACTCTTGTTGCTTTGTTTTCAATTCGGTCTCAGCTTTCTTACGAATGTCTTCAATCCTTCTTTCACTGTCCGATTTCAGGCTCAACTTTTCATCGTTTAATCTAGAAATTTCCATTTCCAAGTCTGCTTTCTGGCCCAAAAGCTGCTTGTTAGAGCTTAATTTCTGATCCAATACAATCCTCAACTCAATAGATTCTTCTTTCAGATGTGAATAACTCTCTTCCAGCTTACTCTTCTCCTCACACTCAAGTTTCATCTTTTCTGCATCTGCTCTCATCTCTTCGAGTTCCACCTGCAGTTCGGCCAGTTTCTCTTCCATTCCAGTTTTTTCTTGTGCCATCTTTTTCAGACACTGCACCTGTTCTTGCAAAGACTCTTCTTTATTTCTCAGAGCCTCTCTCAGGCTTCTGCAACTCTCCTTATACTGATCCACGTCACACTTCAGCTTCATCACTTGCTTCTCGTTCTCGTCTAACTCAGATTTCAACATCATTTTCTGCGACTCTACCTCCTCTTTGGCCAATTCCAATTTAAACATCGTCTTTTCCATATCCAGAAACTCTTTCTCTCGTTTCATCAAATCTTCACTAACTTCTGCATTATCTTGTCTCAATTTTTCATTTTCCTCCTCTACATCCTGTTTAACTCTGTCTTTTAGTTGAAGATTTTCTTTCAAATGTGTTATGACTTTTTCCTGCTCTTCCAAGGTGAAGCGTTGATTTTTTAGTTCTTCCTGCGTCACATCCAGCCTCTGGGCCAACATGGATTTTTCCCGATTCAATCTGTGTTCCATCTCCATTATGTCTCGGTTCCAAGTTTCCTCTTTTTCCACCAGAGTTTGTTGTAGCCTGGATATTGTGTGCTCTTGCTGGGTAATCCTTTGCTGTGTGTGAGTGTGGAAGATGAGAAGCTGATCTGGTTAAAGAATAAATCAAAATAATCAAATATATAAATAGTGGATAACAAAACAATTTCTTAATGACAAGAAAGAGCTTAATAAACTAATCACAAACAAAGATCACAGGAGAGATGAAAATATACCAGCTAATAAAGCCGTGAAAACTTTTTTTACCTCATATGGACACAAGAAATATAAAGACAGACCACGCACTCCAGACATTCCTGTATAGAGACCTAAAACGCCTTCAAAATAACAAAGAATTAAAATAAAAGGAAGATCTTATGAAATTAGCATCCACAGCAAAAGACAGTGAACAGTGGAAGGAATTGACACAAATGATTAGAGAGGCAGCCGAGGCATCCAGATCAGATGATTAGGAAGTGAAAGGCGTTAAGTCAAGTAAGTCACTACTATAATTATTATTAATATTATTATTATCATCATCATCATCATCGTCATCATCATCAAAATTCATTTCAAAATCTATCAAAGAGGCATCAAAAATAATAAACCATCCTCTTGATGGAGTAGAAAGAATTCATGGAAAAGCAATAGAAAGGAAAGCATTCTCAATTACCAACAATAAAAAACATATTTTATACCATGAATTTAGTCTTTTACCATCTGGGAGAAGGTTTTGTCAGATTAAATGTAGAACTAACAAGTATAAATCAACGTTCGTTCCATCAGCAATAAAAATTTTGAATATTTCATATGGTACAGAAAAACCAAGGATTGATTCGTTGACTGATTAACTGATTAATTTATTTAATGTAAGATTAACTGACCAATTGATAATGATGATAATTTTTGGTGTCGAATTGCCACAATCGTAACAAATTGAAAACGAAATGAATATGTTTATGTTGTGTATATCGCACGTGTGAAAGAAAGAAAGAGAGAGAGAGAGAGAGAGAGAGAGAGAGAGAGAGAGAGAGAGAGAGAGAGAGAGAGAGAGAGAGAGAGAGAGAGAGAGAGAGAGAGAGAGAGAGAGAAAATAAGTAGGAGTGAAATATCTGTTCAATCTTAGTTATCGTTTAACATTATAACAAGTGTAACTAAATGACAAATTGCCATATTTATGGACAATAAAGATCTATTATTATTATTATCCTAATCATCATCATCCTCATCATCATCATCATCATCATCATCATCATCATCATCATCATCATCATCATCATTATTATTATTAATATTATTATTAATATTATTATTATTATTATTATTATTATTATTATTATTATTATTATTATTATTATTATTATTATTATTATTATTATTATTATTATTATTATTATTATTATTATCATTATTATTATTATCATCATTATTATTTCATCATTGTTTAACCATAACTGTGCATGGGCTGTATCATTACATTTATTTTATTCTCAAATCCGTTTGATGCATTTTAATGGAACAAGTGCATAAAAAGAACTGATCACAAACAATCATTAGAATTCAATTATTGATTCATTCCAGATTCTTTTCAGGCATCAAAGACAAAATAATGTGAAAACATCCAGCACTTGAATGGTGAAAAGTACACACTAAATACTGACACTGACAATATACAAGCTCGATATTGGTTATTTTACCTGGGTCATTGCTCAAGTCAAGATTTTCCAGGCGTTGGCGTAACTTGCGAATCTCCACAAGATGCTGCCGTAGAAGACTTTCTTTGGAATCTTCCGAGGCAGCATTGTCCTGGTCCTGGTGACTGCCTGATATCAACACAGGAACTCCCATTGAGGTAAGCAGAGATTCATAGACGGTGATCTCCTCTCTCTGCATCAGTATGATTCGCTCCAAGTGTGCCAGTCGTGCTTGAAGTTTGTCCACTGTGGAAATGAATAATTTTATAATGCCTTTTATCTCTATGTGTTCAACAAGAATGAAAATTGAACAGGGCTTAAGTTAGCAAAAGATGAATATGAAATGTTTTGCCTCTAACAGGTCGACTAAGAGAATACTTAATTTGATACATAATAAGATTGATTTTATTTTTGCAACATGCAAAAATAACCCCTTCTTGACCTTCTTATCCATCCATCAGTGGTCTGGTAAATGAGTTAAAATTTAAACTAATGCCCTGATTTACAAGCAAGCAATTGTTTTTGTTTCATGTTTTTCTCACTAAAATAAATCCTGCTTCCATAGAATAATCTAAGAATTGATGGTGACCCCTAACACCAAAATCATAGCAAACAAATTTAGTCCAGCTGTCCTCCAATTAAAACAATCTTGACAGGGATTTAAATGAATTTTAATAAAGCATTGAACACAACAGTCAATCAAACATCCCAGGGGCTGCTAAAAAGAGTTTTAAAAAATATGCAACTGTATCGTGTAAAAATGTTAAAATAGTTTCATTAAACATGTGACCCCTTGTCATTATTATGTCGGTATTATTACAATGCTGAAAATTGAATTCATAACCAGAAATATCAGACGGGTTGTATTATATGTTATATTGAGGAGAATTAATATGATAATCGGGCTACCAATACCAATAATTCATATTTTTGACCAGTTGATCATTAATTTTGGCTTTTGTAACATCTGATCTGGTTCATCCTGACATAATACTGTTTTGCAATGACCGGTCACACAAGCTGCGTTTAAAACAAATTTGCACTTTTGACTTGAACAAAATTATAAAAAGATACTATAAATCGTGTTGTTCTCACCGCTCAAAGTCGCATCGTTGAAACTTTGATCACCAGAGGCATTCGAGGTATTATTCATGAAAGACTTGGAGAGAATAGTAAGCCGTCTGTGAAGCGATGCATAGTCAGTCTCCAGCAAGCTGGTAAGAGTCGGGTCTTCCTGCTCGTTTTCACCGTTTCTATTACTCCAGTCGCCTTTGGTCATGTTAAGGACAGACGAGTTACTCATCCCTCTGTCATTGGAGAGTTTTGGATAGCCAAGGTGTGTTGTGTTGTTTGAACTTGTGTTTTGGTGAGACTCAGTTTGATCAAGGATGAAATCTTGTAAAGGTGAGGTAGAAGACGACACTGACTGTTGACCATCTGTCTGGTTGGACTAAGAAATAATCAAACTGTGAGGATAGTATTCAAAATTGATTATTTTCCCTCTAAATAAACTATGGAAATGTTATCAATGATTTACAAATGACAAAAGAAAACTATGGGATGTCTCAACCACCTCAAAATCCACTTTTGGTTTTAAAAAAGCCTTTTCCTCTATTGCTCCATGCCTGTGGAATGCACTCAGTCCTGGGGCAAAGTCCTGTGAACATCTGAAAACTGAGTTGTTCCGTAAGGCTTATTTTTTTATGAAGGAGATGTAGTCTAGAATTTGTTTTCTATATGTATGCTTATGATAATGTATCATGAATTTGCTTGTTATATTTGCCAGTTTCTATTATGTAAAGAGCTGCAGAGCACGATAACCATAGATGTTTAGGCGCTGTATAAATGTAGCTTTTACTGGAATTTTATTTCTACTTGGCTTAAATATTTTGAGACACATTTATGTGACAGCATTGGCAGACAGAAGGAAAGTTGCTGAAGACCAAAGTGTCTGTTTACATCAAATTTATCAATGTGAGCAGCAGAGCTATCACTATCAGAAAAGAAATAAATAAATATGGCTACTGACTTTGATGATACATTAAAATTATTAATTCAATTCCTCACCATTTGTTCAGAACAAGACATTAAAAAAAAATATATATATATATATATTTTTTTTTTTTTTTTTAAAGGGGGGGCGGGGGTATTGTTTTTTAGGCTACAGGGCACTTTAAATTCCGCAATATTTGCTCTGTACAAAATATTTGAATGTAAAACTGCGTCTTGAGGGTACTAGCCTTACCATTCGTTCAGGACTAAATATTTGAGTGATTTATTATTTTTAAAAAGGCTTCTGCTGCTATAAGGCATTTAACACAACTAAGATTGTTTTGTTTTTGAGGATTTTCTTGCGACACATTTCAGTCATTTCAGCGCCAGTAAAAAGGAAGAAAATTGGATAGTAAAAAAATTCTAGAATTATAATTAAAAGCACTCAAGACAAAGGGGAATGGTACAAATATGGAACAGATGTAGATTCCAAGATCAAACTACCATTGTATTTAGTTTGAGATCAGCTAAAAGGCTCATATCAGCCACGTGCACCGAATCCCACTAAGAGGAACACATTCAAATACTTACATTATATATTAAAAACAACAAATATACCAATGCATAACAGAGAGAGCATTTACAAGAAAAAAATATCATCTCTCCAAAACTAATCTGTTTCCCTCTCAGCCAAGGGCTCCAACAAGGGGAAAGGACAAAAACAAGTAATCTAATTCCAAGACAAAGACAAAAAGCAAGAAGCAAGTTGGTTTTTTTGTTTGTTTGTTGCTTTAGGTCTCTTCCAACACAATTGAGGTGATATGAGAGACCGCTGAAACAAAAAAACAAGCAATCTAACAAAAATAGTACAAATGTAAATCAAAATCATAACCTAAAGATATCATAAGCTAAATTATAAATAACCAAGAACAAACAGGCAGAAGATTTACAGAAAAAAAATATCCCCTGTCAAAAATACAATCACAAACCAAAGAAGCAGGATAGGCTAGTAAAGAGAAGAAGAAACGACATCACTATCGGATCGTACACCCATGCGAACATCATAGGTATATGATTCAAGGGTGATGCTCCCATCCAACCACCCGCGAAGCAAGTTGGAAAAGTGATGCCCACTATGGGAGGTTAAGAACCCCATCCAGCGCAACTAAGATTGAAACTACTGGATAAATTCCTTACCATTCGTTCAGGACTAGATATCTGAGTACTTTCAGACCTGATGGTCGAGGTCGGGGACAAAAGTCTTTTGCCGATCCGCATGGAATCTGTAGGTGACATGATGATGGGGTTTTGGGTCACGACCCCACTGCCCTTCATCAATGATGACGAGTAATTCTTTTCATCCCTCCCTTTTTCCATACTAGCATAATCCAGTGACACCTCCGCATATCCATCTGTTTAAGACAAACAAATTAATATCAATTTTCTTTCAAAACAAGATTTATCCCTCTTTTCAGTTTGACCTAAATCAAAAAAGGGCAGAGCATAGAAAAGTCAAAGGTATTTAGAAAAATCGCCAGATCTTCAAAACACCATTTGAAGTGCATTTTTTGTTGTTGTAAAAATGGAAGTAGAAGAGAGGGCATAGGTCTTTTTTTAAAAAGGAGAAATTTTACAAGGGTTCCATTAAAGTTGAGCAATATGCCCTCATTCATGACAATTCTGGTAAAATATAGAACAATTAAAAATACAAATCATACTTTAAAGAGGAAAAAAAAATTTTAAGAACTAATAAACATGGATAAGTCCCTTTCAACCAGACTGTTTACAATGACATTTGAAGATGTATAGACACTACTGAGGACCTGGAGCCCAGGCTGAAGAAAATAGTAGAGGACTTGGAAGTAGCGGGAATCTGCTAATTAGCAGAAGTTTGAGAGATTGGGGAAGATAAAAGAGAGAGAAAGAGAAAGAGAGAGAGTGTGTGTGTGTGTGTGTGTGTGTGTGTGTGTGTGTGTGTGTGTGTGTGTGTGTGTGTGTGTGTGTCTGTGTTTGTATGTGTATGTGAGTATAAGCTCTCATTCTTTCTTTCTATAAAAGTGTAGCAATGCTCACTAAAAGAAATTTAAGAACTTCTGCTACCAAACCACAATAATCAGAATATTTGGTAAGAATAAACCCACAATCTATTATTATTATTATTATTAGTAGTAGTAGTAGTAGTAGTAGTAGTAGTAGTAGTAGTAGTAGTAGTAGTAGTAGTAGTAGTAGTAGTAGTAGTAGTAGTAGTAGTAGTAGTAGTAGTAGTAGTATCATTAGCATTATTATTACTATTATTATTATTATTATTATTATTATTATTATTATTATTATTATTACTATTATCAATCCAATAAAACCACATTGTTTACCTTTATTACTATCATGACTCCCTCTGCGAATCGGACACAATTTCTGGGCCAGGCTGTCAACCTGTCCAAGGGATAACTCACTACTTGACCGCCTGCGGAGTGGAAGGTTGATTCCAGCCTGTTCTAGTGTCGATTGGTAGTTCTTCATTTTCCTGGACAAATGCCTGACAGTATTCTCTGTTGCTTCCAGTTTATCCTCAAGTTTTTGAATCTTAAAAAAAAAGGAATAAATAAATACCATCATGTCTCTCCAATCCGAACATTTTGTCCAGATTACAGAGACATCCAGGTAAAAAAAAAACAACGTAGAGCATTTATATAGCACAATATCCACTAAACGTGCTCACAATGCTTTTCCCTAGCCAACAGCAGCTCTTAAACATACAAGACGAGACACCTTTTAGGCGATGGTCCACTTTTTTTCGACGGAGACAATGCTATTAGCGCCCCAGGTACTCATTTTACACCTGAATATAGTGATAGAATGTGAGTAAAGAGCCTTTTCCAATGACTCAACTATGCGTGGAGCGAGGCTGGAACACAGGACCTTCCGATCTGAAAGGTCCTGGGTTCGAGCCACCCACAGCGCATAGTTGAGTCCTTGGAAAAAGCTCTTTCCTCACATTCTCTCACAGTGCTCAGGTGTAAAATGAGTATCTGCCCATTAACAGCGCTGTCTCTGTCAGAAAAAGCTCAAGCTCAAGTTTTTATATTATTTAAGGCTGTATATAGGACTTGCCCTGTAAATGTCAAAAGCACAGTATGACACAGAGCTGCCAACCCCTTCTGATGAGAATGTGTACAATGGGACCTCAAAATGGGGGAGATTTCATAAAAATGGGTACAATCCTGAAATCGACGGAAACTAACCATTGTGAAAGTAAGAAGAAGGTATACTTACATAAAGTCACACTGCACAAACTCAATTGCAGCAACAATGATGTTCCCAAGACTATAATCCAATCCTTTCAGAATTCTACCTCCCAGCATGAAGATCATAATTGGTCAAAAAATATATGAACATCCACTCGGTCACCAAGGTAGCCTATTTGACTCTGTACACTGAAAATGGGTACAATCTTGGGGGAAATGTGTACAAGCGTACAATTGCTGAAAATGCATACAATTCCGCATTTTTTGCAGTAGGTTTGCAGCTCTGATGACATAATATCAAACAACATTTATAGACAGTTTAATACAAATTGTTAAATGTAATGAAAACAAATATGGAAGCCCCTGTCAGCACAGCTTCCTTTTCAAGAGAATGGTGACAGCACCAAGTCATGAATAATTCCTGACCACTCTGAGTGCATACAACAACAAGGTGCAGCACTTGAGCAGTTACTTGTCAGCATGATGGTGTTGATTGGTTGGAAGAAGAAGAAGAAGAAAAAGAAGGAGAAGAAGAAAAAGAAGAAAAATCTCACCTCAGACAGAGCTTCTACCTTCTGCCTGACAGCCTCTGTGAGATCAGCTTGAAGTTGAGCCACAAGGCTATTCCTTCCAGTGGATGGTGAGTGACCATTGATTAGATAGATAGTCTCATGCTGGTCGTTTGCAGATGACAACAGTCTTGACACCAGGCCAGAGTTGTTTTCATTGACATGTTCAATACTTGAAGATAAGTGACCTGTTAGATTGAAAGAAATTTTTTGTTTATTTGTGTTATTTTGTTTTGTTAGCTTTTTTTTGTTTGTTTTTGTTTATTTACTTTCTAAGAAATTTAATTTTTGTACGGCTATCTGTTCTTGTAGTATGACACACTTTCAGATTGAAAGGTCCCGGGTTTGAGTTCCGCTCTGAGCAGTACATAGTTGAGTCCTTGGAGAAGGCTCTTCACTCACATTCTCCCATCGTAATCAGATGTAAAATGAGTACCTGGCCATTGATAGTGTTGTATCGGTCAAAAAAAAAATTTGTAATATGACGTCAATACAGGTGTCTAGCCTCCTCCTACATGTTAAGTCTTAATGTTGGATAGGGATCCCTTTTAAAGCACACTGAGCATGTTTAGTGGATATTGCGCTGTATAAAAGCTTAAGTTGAAGGCATTTTGACATTTTACTGAAGTCACATCAGCACTTACTGGTAAACATAATAATGGTGAGATTGTCAAAAGATTATAAAGCTAGGGAAAAGAAAGAAAGAAGAGAATTGCAGAAACAGACTGCAGTTCAGAGTGCCTTACTAAACGAGATACACTCAAAACGTTTTAAAAACTTGATTAAAAAGTATTGAAACAAAAATTAATATAACAGCCTCAAAAGTGAACAATATATTAAGCATAGTGCATTTCAGGCTCAACACCTCTTTGGCCAACAGGAAAAAAACTTTTGTATCACTTTTTGACAGGCTGTCATTCCCCATTGTCTTACTTAGTATCTACATTTGTTCCCTATTTGAGCCATTCCCCAAGGGGCACATTTAGGTCATTCCAGCACCAATAAAAAGGAAGAAAATGGGAAGCAGATGAGAAAAGGTAAGACAAAGAGGAATGGCTCAAATAGGGAACAAATGTAGATACTAAGTAAGACAATGGGGAATGACAGCCTGACATCTTGTCTTCCTGTCTTGTCATTATGTCGCAACTTCGTGCATCGAAGATAATCGCGATTGTGAAATAATACCATTGTGAGACAATTGGTTACATTTCATCTTACCCTGTCCGTTCATTCCAGCACTATGTGTGGCATTCTCTACCAAACAACTGTCCTCCTCTTGTGTACCTCTCATGTCTCCGACACTAAAATCCTCATTGGATTGCTCTGCCATTCCATCGGCAGAATCTTCCCTTTTTCTGGAACCAATAGTTGACTTCACAACATCGGGGTCATGGGTGTAGCTGGCATCCAACCCATTGGAAAAGAGTTTATCTGAATGTCTGTTTGTCACTCCAGATGTCATCCCATTCAAATCTATCAAGACTTCATCCGTATCCTTGCTCTTTTCAGTCACATTTGAGAAAACCCCTACTGAACTTCTTCCACTTCTAACAGATATATTGGAGAACCTGTCTGAAACAATTTCGCTTCTCCGAGTAACATTTTTAAAAGACTCATCCTGTTCCCTACTTTCTCTTCGGCTATCATTGATGTTTTCCATTAATGTTTCAGTAATATAGAAGTTGCTGTCATCGCCTTGTGGGTGGGGATCTGAATATAAATCAATCAAGTCATTTGGGGGTGTCGTGTGGATGACTGATTGACCACCATCTTGATTTAGATTAGATCTTTGACTTGGACTGATAACACCGAATGGAAGTCCATTGTCTTCTCGCACATCCTGGCGATACAAAGACGCTCTATCTTGCATTCTGGGATCAAAGAATTCTTGGAAGGCATTGTAATCGGAATGTCTCAGATGACCTTCCTTGGCATCGTCTGTAAGACTGCGATCTAAAGTTGGGACACCAGTCAGACTTTGATCTGTATGATGATGAAGTTGATGAGGAGGAGAGGGACCAGGTGCTCGAGAAAACCGACTACCATTATGCATCGTGGTGTGCTCAAAATCAGATAAATGTAATTTGTTGCCCTTGAGTTCATTATTGTCAAGGTCATTTTCATCATTTCCTGTCAGGGTTGTGTCAATCAGCGTTGATGTGAATGCGATTGGAGAGGATGGAGGTGGTGGTGGTCCATCGACTTCATCACAGTTATTGGGTGGAAGGGAACCAGGCATGTTAAGGCCATCACGGATTGTAATTGTACTTGCTTCAGGTAAGGCTGGAATTTAAAGGAAAAAAAAAACAAATTACATGATAAAAAAGTGTATAAATGAGATATGATATTGATTGAGAAAAAAGGCGAGGGACAGTGTTGAGTATAGGAAAAAGTAAAATGCAGCAAAATGAAATATCTACAAAGTAGTCCTTTCAGAGCCATTAGGCCCATGGAGCCGGAGTTTATCCCAGTTTCTATAGAATGAAATGGGCAATAGCAATTACTTGTTACCCTTTGGATAGGACAATAGTCTATTGCAAAGTGCTTTCCACCTGATCTAACAGACTCAGCTACCCAATCACTGCTGGGTGGACAGGGGGGGGGTCAGATAAATAAAAATCTCGCCTGCACTTGGGATCGATCTCGGTCCCTTTGCTTGTTTGTGAAGTGAGTGCTCTACCAACCGAGCTATCGGGACCCCGATATCTACAAAGACCAATAGATTAAAACCATAAGGGAAAAACTGTTTAATTCAATCAGAGATAAAGACAAAATAAACAGATGGGCACTAAATGATAATACAGGAAATTCAAAAAGCTTGGAGCATAATACACAATAAATAAGTACTAATAATATGAACATAAAATGCAAAACAAATTGTTTCAAGGTTCAACGAATGTTGGATATGAGGGTCATTTATAACATAAAAAGTAAAGAAGTTAAAAAGCAAGAGAATTAGAAATAACATCTATTAAATCTGGAGTACCTTGTTGGTTTCAGTCATTAGTTTATGTTCCTAACTTCCTTTGATTGAAATGGTCTGCACAGCAATTAATTTTTGTTTATTTGCTCTAACGAATTATCAGCTCATTGAGTAATTGCCTGAGGCTTGAAGAACATTTAGGACTTTTTGAAGACTATAAAAACAAGTTGTTTCCTTCAGAGCCATTAATCCATTAAGCTCATGGAGCCGGACCGGCTTGTTGCATGAAATGGACAATAGTAATTGCTGGCTACCCTTTAAATAGGATGTCAGGTCTATCCCAAAGCACTTTCTGCCGGATATCTAACAGACCCAGCTACCAAATCACTGCTGAAGGGTCAGAAAAAAATAACATAAAAACAGGGGAAAAATTGGAACTACAGCTCTGAATAGCGACTCCAATTCAAATACTTTGTGTCTAAATTTTGGGGGGTTTACAGCATTTGCAAAACGTTTAAGTGATCTCGATTGAATATTAACAAATGGGGTTAAGAGTAGAGAGATAGACATTTGAGACTCACAATCTTCGCATGAAGAACTTCCTTGTACAGTGGCAAGTAAATTCTTGTGAAGCTGGCTGTTTTTCAAAACTCCCTCCTCGATCTTCTCATAGATTTTAAGAACAGATTCAATCTCTGGCTTCAGAGTATCCGATCCAGATCTATTGGAAAAATTAGGCAAAGAAAAGAAAAAAGATTAGGGTGGAATCCGCACAAATTCAACACTCTTGTTGGTCCCAATTTTCTGTTCTTTATCTAAATTAACTGCTCAAAGCCCTTTACAAGGGGTCCCCAGCCAAAAGCAACATTTAACATGTAGGACGAGGCATGACATGACACATCTACTAAGTGTGTTCCATTTATTATATATGATAATGGATAAAGTCAACCTGGCTTAAAAGGCAACCAAATTATTTCTCGTCTGGTGGAATTGACTTTATCAAGTTTTATTATACATATATATTTTTTTTTTTTTGGAGAGAGAGAAACGAGGCAGAGAGAGAGAGAAAGAGAAAGAGAGAGAGAGAGAGAGAGAGAGAGAGAGAGAGAGAGAGAGAGAGAGAGAGAGAGAGAGAGAGAGAGAGAGGGAGAGGGAGAGGGAGAGAGAGAGAGAAAGAGAAAGAGAAAGAGAGAGAGAGAGAGAGAGAGAGAGAGAGAGAGAGAGAGAGAGACCTAGATAGAGAAATAGAGACAGACAGAAAAAAAAATATTCAAGTTCCATATACCCATTGGACATCAAAGTCTGTAGTGAATTCTGTAAAACTTTGACAGTGAGGAGTTCTTGACGAAGATTGTCAACCAGTAGGCGCATGTCCTCCATAGCATTCGTAGGCGACAAATGGACCTGGGTAGGGAAAAATATCAAATTGAATGTCACTATTAAAACGCCTGATCATTTATATTATGGCATAAGATTCACAAAATATGATCAAAGCCACAGTACAAGGGGTGCCAAGCTAACAGCTTAACTCTTTCCGTACCAACTGTAGGAAAATCGTCACATCCATTACGATACAATCAGCAATTTTCTTGTTCAGATGTGTTTTGTACATCACAAAATTTTAAGAAGATCTTTATTATATTTATAAGATCTTAATGCTGTTTTGTAAAACTTGTTTAACTGCATAAAATTATATACAGTATGTACTTATTTCCTTTGAGTTTGAGTATTAAAAAATCAAATGTTGTGTTGAGTAGGAATGAGAATTCTGGGAGAATCATGTAAATGTTACAGTGAATGACATAATCAGTCGGATGGTTAAAAGGTTTGAACTGAGATATTGCCAGGTTTAGTTAGAAGTTCAATTTTTTTTTCAAGACTTAATTCTTGTCATAAATGATTAAATCAACCCTTTTTGTAAATCTTCATGAACTATCAAAGCTTATTTCACTTCTAAAGATTTTTTTACAGTTATTCGAGTTGAAAAAGTATGAAATTTAAGAAAAGTTGCTGGATACCTTTCCCATACATCTGACCATAACTTCATGAAAAATCACCCAATTTACTTCAAATAAAGATTAAAATGCTCTGATGAGCATATTCTTTCAAAAAATGTTTTAAAATGCAAATCCAATTTTCACCTTCCAACTGATTATGTCATGCACTGACACAAATGGTTGGAAAGGAAAGAGTTCAACACGTAGGACGATTCTTGATACCTGTATGGTGCTATATAATTTTTTTCTTTTTTTAATATAACAGCTTCAACAAAGAACAGAATACCAAGCATTTCAAGCTCAAAATCTTTCTTCGGTCATTAACAGAAACAAGAAAAACGTCAATATATTAAAACACAGATATACAGCAGTATTTGGTATTTTGGGTTCATTACTTTTTAAAGTCCACAGCCTCTGGCAACACAGAATCACTTTGCCTGAGTTAATAAGTTGTGTGGCGATGTGGTCTTCAGATTGGAAGGTCCTGGGTTCAAGTCCAGAGTGGCGCATTTTTGAGTCTGTGGAACAGGCTCTTAACTCACATTCTCTTACCATTCTCAGGTATAAAATGAGTACCTGGCTGCTAACAGCGTTGTCTCTGAAAAATTTGTAATATCACCTCACAGACATCATGTCTTGTCTTACATGTTAAGTACTGCTGTTAGCTTGGGACTTCTTGTCAAGCGCTTTGAGCACATTTCGTGGATGCTATATAATATAAAAGCTCAAGTTGGGTTAGGTGTTTTTAAAAAAAAAAAGGGGGGGGGGGGAGAGAGCTTAACAGTAGTCGGGCATCCAAACTAGATAAAATGATGATGGGGGTGAAACAGAAGAGGAGAAAAAAATGATGGATCAAGCAGCAAAACAATGTGAAATTCTGGATGACACAACTTACATTGACATCTAGCAGAGTCCCTGCCTGGTTTGGAGCCCCTATATGTACTGTATTTGTCTGTAGATTCTGTGAGAAAAACAAAAAAAATCATCATACTGTAATATCACAATAAACCACATATCAAATACATTCTTTGTGAAATTAGCAGTAAAGAAATGATTTACTTGCTCTAGTGCAACCCTCTTTATTTAAAAATCTCATTCTTAAGATTATTACAGTTGATGACAGCAACCAGCATATTTCAAAAGAATGAATGAATTTGACATTGCTTTGGCTGATTGTCATTGTTTTTCAAACCACCAGACAGGTAACTATTTTCTGGAAATTACCCCAACGTCTAGGGTATCACATAACTTTGTCAGTTACTATTGTTTTGGTGGGAAGAAATGTTAGCATTTTGACATTTTGACACACATATGAATATCGAGGAATTAAATAAGTTTTACTGTCGATTCGACACCATTGACAACGTACTTTCAAAAATTAATATCATAACAAAAAATACGTCTCCTCCGCCAGAAATCGAAGAAGAGGCGGTCATCAATGTTCTTAAATTATGTAAAAAGAAAAAAGCACCAGGTCCAGATGGACTTAGTGGGGAACTCATTTCAAACTGTAACAACCAACTAGCTGTCCCTTTCTTGCCTATTTTCCAACGTTCAATAGATGAACAGAAAATCCCAATTATATGGAAAACATCGACTATAATTCCAGTACCCAAAAAGAATCCACCAACTCAGCTGAATGATTATAGACCTGTTGCTTTAACATCAATTATTATGAAATGTCTGGAAAAGATTCTGAAAAGAGAGCTGTTGCAATTTATATATGACCAACACATACTTGATCCATATCAGTTTGCCTACCAACAAAATCTTAGTGTGGAAGACGCACTCCTCACAGTGATGCATTCAATATCAAATCACTTGGATGTTTCACCCGCCAACTACTGCCGAATCCTGTACGTCGATTTTTCGTCTGCCTTTAATGCCATGAAAACCAACATATTAATTAGTAAACTGCATGCTCTAAACCTTCCCCATTACCTCATCAACTGGTATAACAACTTTCTCATCGATCGCCCCCAACATGTCAGAGTAGGCTCAAATATATCATCAGTAAAAACTCTTTCAAACGGATGCCCACAAGGGTGTGTAAGCTCACCTCTACTTTACATCCTCTATACAAACGATTGTGTGGCTAGCTTTGATAACTGCCAACTCATCAAGTATGCTGATGACACCGCAATACTCGGCCTGCTCAATGATTCCGTCTCCGAATTTAAATACACTGAGCAAGTTAGTAAATTCAGCAAATGGTGTGCCGATAACTGTCTAGAGCTCAATGTAACAAAAACAAAGGAACAACTGTTTGATCACAGAAAAATAGGAAAAAGAGCAAGACAAATAACAAAAATTAACAATCAGGCGGTTGAAACTGTTGAAACGTTTAAATACCTTGGTGTAATTATAGATAACAGTCTAAGATTTGAATCGCACACCAACAATGTCATCAAAAAATGTAACCAGCGCTTGTATATACTCAGAAAATTAAGGTCTTTCAATGTGAACAGAAAGACCATGATACAAATCTACAAGTCATTAATATTGAGTATCGTTTCGTTTGGCATCACAACGTGGTATGGAAGCTGTGGAACAAAAGAAAAATCCAAACTACATAGAACCCTCAGAGAGGCTTCAAAAATAATTAACACAGACCTTAGAAGCCTTGACACAACTTATATTAATGCAGTTGAGAAGAAATCTTTTAACATTATCAACGAAAAGAGGCATCCGCTGAACGAAAAATTCCAACTTCTGCGCTCCGGAAGACGGTATCTAGAAGCAAAATGTCGGACAAATCGACATAAGACAACCTTCATTCCAACCGCCATAAAATTAATTAACAAATCTTCTGTGGAAAAATGAGACAACCAATGAAAATAACGAGAAGCAGTGTCGTGAATCATCATCATCGACATTGCCGCCGTCGTTATCATCATCATCATCATCATCATCATCATCATCATCATCATCATCATCATCATCATCATTATCGTAGTCATCATCATCATCATCATCATCATCATCATCATCATCATCATCATCACAATCATTGCCATCTTCTTCTTAATATAAGACACTATATTTATAATATGGTTATCTGCTGTCCCAGCAAATATATCGTATCGTTCTATCTGTCTGTGTGTGTGTCTGTGTGTATGTATATATGTATGTATGTATGTATGTATGTATGTATGTATGTATGTATGTATGTATGTATGAATGTAGGCATGCATATACGATGATATGCTGATTTGTATGTATGTCTGCATGTATGTATGTATGTATGTATGTATGTATGTATGTATGTATGTATGTATGTATGTATATGTGTTTGTATGTACGCTCATTTCTTTTGTATACACGTGTAGAAACAATGTGCAAGCGTGTATGTTCGTGTATGGCTGTGTCTGTATTTGTAAATGTGTTGATGTTCATACCATGAACCAAACTGAGCATTGTTTACCTCACATGAATTGCCTTTAATTTGGACAATAAAGATTATTATTATTATTATTATTAAATGCATACCATCAATAATGTTTAAAAGAAAATGATTACAGTTTCAGTTAAATACCATTTTCAACACATTTTAGATTAATTAAAAGAAGACTCCTCTATCTAACAGTAAATGGAACCAAGCCTTTTAAACTATTTCAAAGAGCACATGAAAAAATCCCAGTGTCTAACAGAAGTCAGTATGCAACCTTCCAATCCAAAGACAAAAGTTGTTTGTTTGGGCTTTTTTGTTTTTTGTTTTTAAGGGTTTTACGTCGCTTGCAACACATTTACGTAATTTCAGCGCCAGTATAAAGGAAGAAATTGGAATAGAAAAGATTATAGATTTACAATTGTAAGCAAACAAGAAAAAGTAACTCAAAGGGAAATGATTTAAATAAGGAGCAGGTGTAGATTCCAAGAGCACACTGTCAGTGTATTTAGTCTTACCTCAGTTCATAGGTTCACCCTAACAGTACAAACGAGAGTTTAGTTGCTGATTTGGAGCAAAATGGCCAAGTGGATAAGGTTTCACCCAGGTTCGAGACCCACTATTGGTATTTTTTTAAATTTTTCCTTGTGCAATTACTCACTTTGCTGTGATGCACTGTGGGTGATGCCTGGGTTACCTCACCGTTTTTCAACATAATCCCCAAGACAAATGTCCCTAAGTGTAAAATTTTAACCTTGCTTTATCTATTTATCATTTTATTTGACCTACCCCAATTCTCATTTCTTTCCTCTCCAATTCCAGCCTAAGGGTGTGAATCTCTCTTTCCAATGTCAAAATCTTTCTCTCCTGACCGTCCTTTTCATCCTACAAGCAGATAAAATATTTGCAATGAATAAAAATGCCACAATATAACACAATATCAAATAAAGGTACTTGAAAACCACAAAAATATCTTGAAATATTGGATGAGAAAGGAAAATAATCATGGATGCTGCAGTAAAAGTCCTTATAAACTAAACACACACACACAGACACACACACATATAAACACACAAATTGAAGATTTCCGCGGATCTGGGGAAGACCATCAGCACTGATATAGATATAGCTCACATCCTTAATCAACCCAATATAAATGTTATTATCAATTCATGTAATTTACGTGGAACACTCACCAAAATGTCTCTTTCTTTCTCCCTCATCTTCTTATTCTGTCTCTCTAGATCAGTGAGATCTCTCTGCAATCCTAAAGTCACAACATTCTGGTCCTGAGAAATAGAAAAATAGAAAAATGATAGAATTTGCAAACACAAGCTTGACACTTCTCAGTTTATAACCAGTAGACAACAGGGAATAAAAACTTTGCGCGGCGATGAGGGCTTGAATCTGTGACCTTACTGGTATGACAACTCCGTTGAGGAGATCGTGACTCTACTGTATTAGCGATCCACAAAATAGTCATCCAATTTTACAAATATCTAAGAGTAATTTATTAATCAATATTGATACACATAAATTGACTGCTGTTTGTTTTAACCCATTTAAAAAATTGTTATCTAACACAATATCCATGAAACATGCTCAAATCGCTTTAAAAGAAGTCCCTTATAATGTACATTACTTTTTTTTTTTGGACAGAGACAATGCCATTACCAGTCAGGTACTCAATTTCACCTGAGTTTGGTGAGACAATGTGAGTAAAGAGTCCTCTCTAAGGACTCACCTTTGCATCGCCCAGGGTAGAACTTGAATAAAGGACTTACAGGTTTGAAGGTGAGTGTCATTCCAAAAGACCACCAAACCAAACACAATGTATTATAGACAAGATAAATTAACTCTTACGGCCATGTTTTTCTTCAGTTCAGCCATTTGCTGTTTTAAAGCAGCCACGTCATCATTGGAATCTTGATCCTGGCAATCCTGAAAGAGACAAAATTCTTTGTTGACCATTTAACTCCTGTCATAACTGTATAAAATAAACCAACCGTATTCTCTCTTTTAAATATCAAAAAATAAAAAACAAAACTAATAATAAAAAACAATAGGAATGAAACAATTCGGTTTTTTTCATATTTCGACCAAGAGTAATACAAATGTTTTTCAAATTTTCAAACAAAAACTCATATTCTCACTGCAATTCTTTAAAAAAAAATAAAAAAGTAGTCCTTAAAAGCCATTGACCCTTGGAGCCGCAGTTAATCCTGGCTTCTCTGGCGTGGAATGGACAATAGCAATCTTTTGCTACCCTTTTTATGTAACGCTAGTCTATTGCAAAGTACTTTCCACCAGATCTAAAAGACCTAGGTACCCAATCACTGCTGGATGGGCAGAGGTATCACAAAAGTCTCCCGACCACACCAGGGATCTGCTTGTAAAACGAGTGCTCCACCAACTGAGTTATCAAGATCCTAATGTAATTGTTAATTTACCAATTATAAATAGCAAAGAGCAGGAAATCACAAAACCAAGTAAAAACCCAGAAACCCGTTTTGTTGTCAAAAACACATCCTTCCTCAGCCCTTGTTTTGTTTGTTTTTAAACGTTTTACGGCCCTTGCAACATATTTAGATCATTTCAGAGCCAATAAAAAGGAAGAAAATGGGATAACAAAAAAATATAGATTTACAAATGAAAGCACATGGGAAAAAGCAAAACAAAGGGGAATTAGTTCAGTTGTAGATTTCAAGAGTATACTATCAATGTACTTAGTCTGAGATCCCCTAAAAATCTCATCCTGACACAAGCACAGGTCCCCAGGAACACACTCAAATGCTAACATTATATATTCAAAACAACTATATCAAAACATAACAGAGAAATGATTTACAATGGAAACAATGCCATCTCCCAAAAATTATGACTATACATTTGACAGTTTCCCTCCCAGCCTAGAACTCTGGTCAGGGAGAGGGTAATCTTGTTCAAAGACAAAGACAGAAAGCAACTCAGAAAACAGCATAAGGGGATCGGAAACACAGCGAGTGACCTCCTGCCCACCATGGGATTGAAAGTTATATCATTAGAGCGACAAATAACACTGATGTAAGATGAAGATCTCAGGTTCGACATATCATAGACATATTAAATGTGATAGTGGGAGGGGAGGGGGAGTATTTCGTATTCCTTACATCAAAAAGTTTTGCTTGATTCCTCAACTTGTTCTCAAACTCTGCCCTTTCTTTTTTCAGCTGCATTTGCAATTCCTAAGAATGGAAAATTCAAACACTTCATGGATTAAACATGCTAAAAATATGAATCGAGTGAATTTCGTCTTTCGTAACAAGGGAGCAGGCACTGGTGTAAGACAAAATCTAGAAGGTGAGTATGAAACAGTGTCAGACAAAGCAGAAAGAAAAATACAAGAAAATATCAGCCTGACTCCATTGAGGATTGAACCTGATCAGGAGGCCTGAGGTCGAAACAGGTTAATTTTTTTAAGTCTTATCTTGTATTTTTCTTTCTGCATTGGCTGGCACTGTTTCATACATACTTTTTCAGATGTCTTTAGAGAGTTTGTCACACTTAAAGGTGAAATAGGCATTAGCATTAATTGAAAAATAATAAACATGAATAATAGTTCTTAAATAAAGACAAAAAATCGTGAGATTCTATGAAGAGCTTACCAGCCAGGTACTCATTTTACACCAGAGTATGGTGAGAAATGTGAGGGACTCAATTTTGCCCTACACATCTGCAGGTCACAAGCCTGGTGTCATAGCTCTTGACCACAAAGCCACACAAATCTTGAAATTCTACTACCAAATTATTTGTAGAAATTGACAGGAAATAATTATCGTCGTGCATTGTTAACTAAAAATTATGCAAGGAAAGCTATATGCCTCCTGTCTCAGACAATTTCCACATAGCACTACTTCAAACATTTTTGTCATGATTAGAGAAATGGTTAGAAAATAATTTAATCAATCAGCCTAAAAGAATTAATAATATTTTCCACTGAATACATAAGATATCAAGATTAAACATTAAAATGTTAGTTTATCTTAGAACAAAAGATTGTGAAACGGATCATGGGTTGACTGGTAAAAAGTGAGGATTCATGGGAAACCAGTCTTCTTCGGGAAAGATAATACATATTCATGAGTACCAAAAGAATTAGAAATTCCCTTCTGCCTACCTCCACAGCAGTTCCACTATTATTCAAAGCTTCCATAGCTTTCTTCAGTTGTTCCTGAAATCCTGAGATTTCTCCTTCCTTCTTTCCTAGGCTCTGCATAAAACCCTGGGGATCAATAAATCATGATTAATACAAGATACAAAACAAAACAATCTATTAGATGAATAAACTTTTTTTTCATAATAATTAATATTTGTCAGTATATTTTATATTACTAGAAATCATTTTCATTTTCTACTTTTCCTTATTTCAATCAAATGTTGTTTTCACATATTTTTTTACATTTAAAAAAATTAAAGCGCAATTTCAAAATGAAATTAATTACTTATCATAAAAGGGGCAAATGTTTTAGTGATTTAATTTCAGTAAGGAGTTTATATTTCTTGATAAAGTAAGTGAGATATACCAGTGTTAGGTGACAACAATATACAGGGGAGTTGCAGGGTGGACATTACCAGGATTGAATTTTAGAATGAATCAAGCACAGTCTCTGATTATTTCACACCACAATGTAATTACAATCCACCTAGTTCACCAATCCTCTATGACACTCATGTACTGTCACAATACCAACCTGGCCACTGCATCACAATACAACATTTGACCAGATGTAATGTCAAGGGGCCTAATTGAGTAGCTAGGGGGAGGTCTTCCCAAGGATTGCAGCTATGTGGTCTAGTGGTACAACATTCGCCTTCAGATCAGACGATCCTGGGTTCGAGTCCCAAGAAGTGCAGAGTTGAGTCCTTTGAAACAGGCTCTCTTTACTCACATTCTCTCACCGTGCTCAGGTGTAAAATGAATACCTGGCCGTTAACAGCATTATCTCTGTCTGAGAAAACAAAATGGAATATCGCCTAACAAGCGTGATGTCTCATCCTACATGTTAGTGTTTCGGTTGGCTAGAGACCTCTTGTAAAACACTTTGAGCATGTTTGGTGGATACTACTCTATATAAAAGCTCGTTTTTTTGTTGTTTTTATTGCTGCCTTGAAATGCACACTCAAGTCCGAATGGCCCTTGAGATTATAGTGATAATCGCTAAGAAAATATTATTTTTGTTATTGTAAGAGAGCAGGATGTATGCATGGAGCTTAAACAAAAACAGTTTTAGTAGTCAGAAAGAGAGACATTCTAATAAAATTTCTGTTTTCTTTTTACAAAATATTTAAACAAATAAGCTGCAAACTGTCACTACATCATCAATGCAATTCATTCACAAATGTAAAGGGAACAAAACTGAAGTCTTTTGATATCGATAAAGATCATTAATACAAAGGGAACACTCAAGCAATGCATAGGGTTCACGCAGAGCATGCTTAATAGACAATTTAAAGATAGTATTTGATTCTGAAATTTTAGAGATAAAATTATTGGTTTGTAAATCGCTTTGAGCACTTTTAGTGGATATTGCTCTATATAAAAGCTCACAATTGTTGGGGGGTATTTAATGAAAGATTAAAAAATGATTCTCAACTTTTTTTATTAGAACTTTAGATGTGACAAGGCCAATTTCATTATTTTAAAAAAGCCAACTTTTGTCAGAATTTGAATTTTTTCAGAAAGATTAGTAACTGTGATGTTATTCTATCTTCTCCAGAAGCTAGTCTCATAGCAATTACTAATCTCTTGCTGAAAGCAATAGAAATGACAGTCAACTCGTGACAAAATTCATGCAATGAGTCACCATAAAATCAGCCCTGATAGTTGTAGGTTTAAATTAATTGAGTCATATTTTTGTCATAAATGTTAATTTCGAGGTATTTTAACCATCAAGGAGTTCAAGACAATAGGACGATATGAAGATCAAGTAAGCTAGACTGTCATTTGTCACAACTCACATGTTCTCTCACAAATGGACAAGCCCAGTTTCACTCACAACACAATGTCTGTGTTTCATATTCAACCTAATAATCTTTAAAAAATGAATAACTTTAAATAAAAAAAAAGGTTTACTAAACTACATTTTTAAAAATGCCATCCGAGTAATGTTGTCAAGAACATTTTATAATGCAAGAAGGCCGACTTGTCTTTAAGAATTTCCAGTTACTGACTTTAGCAAGGAGGGAGATATAATACAAACATAATCCTTTATCTTTATACCTCTGCCATTTTCCTGTATTCCTCTACACGGTGAAGAAGATGATCATTGGTCTCCTGTGTCATCATGGAATCATTTACAAGCTTTGGGGAGTGATGGGGTGGAGGTGGAGAGGGAGGGAGTGGGGGGACAAGGTGCATGGATCATTCAAAGTAAAGGTCATGCCATATTTTTAAAAATGATGAAGGGTAAAATGCAGAATTCAGTGCCAGAGTGAGGTAGGCCGACATTGAATGTGAAAAATTGCATCCAAGAAAATTCAATCATTTTTTTCCACTGTATTTAATCAACTATTACAGTCTATTGTCAAGAAAAGAAAAAAAAAGCATTCTCACGATGCAATTCTTCATAACATCAAAACAAACACAATGCAACATCATATAAAAAACACTCAATATAAAACTTAACAATAAACTGAAAACACGAACCAAGCAATCATCAATAAAACGTATATTGTATTATCCGTATTAACTGCCTGGACCCAATTACTGAACATCTTGCAATTTGCTTATTTGTTTCTTTCTTTAATTTAAAAAAAATAGTCAGGACACAGGTGAGGATAGAAATACACAATCTCTAGTATGGCAATGACATCAGTTTTTAATTGTAAAATGTGGGGGGTTAGAGTTATGTTGACTGACAGTTGTACAAAACACAGGTCGAAAGACTATTATTATTAAAGGTCATTGACCAATGCTTAAAGGGTTCAAAGCAGATACTAGCATTTGCACATCATGCAGCAATGTAGTCTAGTGGTATGATTGCCCTCCGACTGCTCTGAGCGCATAGTTGAGTCTTTGAAAAGACTCTTTACTCACATTCTCTCACTATACGCAGGTGTAAAATGAGTACCTGGTCATTAACTACATTGTCTGTCAGAAAAAATTGTAATATCTCCTAACAGGAATCATGTCTCATCCTTCATGTTAAGTGTTGCTGTTGGCTTTGAGCGTGTATAGTGGAAATTGTATTTCATAAAAGCTCAAGGTAAAAAGTTAATATGATTTATTATAAAATAAGCATTTTTCCTGTCTCTTTTTTTTTCTTGGCCGCACACAATGAAACAAATAGTGACATATTAAGAAGCAGGCACGGGTGTACAATCAATATCTGGAAAAGTGTGTAGATAAGTTTGTCAAACAAAGCAGGAAAAAAAAAATACCAAGAAAAAAATCATCTTAAAAAAAACAGTCTGTCTTGACTGGGGTCGATGTTTGTTTTCTTGTTTGTTTCTTTCTGCCTTGTCTGCCACTATTTCATACACACTTTTCCAGATTTCTATCAGCACTTTTAATAAGGATAATACAATTGTTTGGGGGCTTTTTTCCAACAAAAACTTGACATGATGAGAATAGAATTTGTCTTTATGACTGAATTAAGTCAAATCATTACATTTTTAAAAACAAGAATTCAAGACTTACGAGTACATAAAACAAAAAGTTTTAACAAATATTTGTAAAGGCAAGGTTAAAAAAATAAAACAAACAAAAAAAAATAAATATAAAATAAAGCAATATATATTAAAAAAAAGAAATTAACATCAAATTAATCATGAATTCATTCTTCCATTAAATACATTGCATACAATAAACCTAAACAAAACAAAAATATTTTTAAAATAATAAAAACAGCTATCTACTTGATATCAAATTAAAACATAACAGAGCATAACCATGCTGGGAAAACTTTAATTATCTTATTACCTAAAATTTAACTGGAATCATCAACTATTCACGACAAAATTTTGTAAAGAAGTAAAATACAGAATGCAATGAAATCATGCAACGAGATAACACATACCTTATTTTTCTCCTTCTCCGCGTGTTCCATGGATTGCCGAAGCTCATTCACCTCTGACTCCAAGGCCTTAAATTTTTTGTCTTTTTCCTCATTCTGAAAAAAAATAAGCAATACAAGGGTGACAAATTAGGAGAGTGTGTAAGGCACTGGTGTAAGACATAGAACTGAAAGGTGTGTATGAAGCAGTGCCAGGCAAAGCAGAGAGAAAGATACGAGAGAAAAAAGCTATCCCAAATAAAATCAGACTGCCTCGCCTGGGGATTGAACTTCAGACATCAGATTTTTTTTTCAATTATTTTTGAGGCGAACAATTCTATAGGGGGTCTGGAAAGCTTAGTTGGTAGAGCACTCGCTTAACACGCAAATGGACCGAGATCGATCTCTGGTGCAGTCGAGATTTTTTGCTGACCCCCCCTGTCCACCCAGCAGTGAATTGGGTAGCTGAGTCTTTTAGATTTGGCAGAGAGTACCTTGAGATAGACGAGTGTTCTATCCAAAGGTTGGCAAGCAATTGCTATTGTCCGTTTTACACTGTAGAAACCAGGATAAACTCAGTTCCAAGGGCAGAATGGCTCTGAAGGACTACAGTAAAAGAACAATTCTAGAAAACTATTGAATTTCTCAACAACAAAAAATAATAATAAGAGTAATAAATAATAATAAAAAGGTGGAAGACTTTCCAACCTGAGAAAGGAGAGATGCTATCGGCTAACCCACTCCTGAGCGAAGGCACACATTCAGTCCTTGTTTATAAGTACATTAAGGGTTTGGAATTCCCTCCCAAACAACTTGAAAATTTCTGACAGTTTACTAGTCAAGTAGAAAACATTTCTGTTACAGGAAATAATTGTGATACAGAGCCCTAACCTAACACCATCCCACACCACACAAATGTTATGCCAATTTTCAGGACTGAAGCTGTAACAGTATGGATTGGAATAGATTGGATAATAGCAATGATAATGATGAAGATGATGGTGATGATATGATGATGGTGATGATGATGATGATGGTAGTGGTAGAAGTGATTTTTAAAAAGTTGATATTAAAAGTTTAAAATAAAAAATCTGTAAAAAAGATATAAATAAATTGATATCTAAATAAATAAATAAACAAAAAAGCTGTAATTTAGGAAATCAGGAATGTAAAAAAAATATCAAGAATCTTTCAATGCCAGGAAGTGCATTTGGCCTGGGCATTAGTTGTCTTACAGGCAATATTTTGTTAACTTCAGGACCAAGTCACGATATGAACAACCATATATACATGAAAACTTTCAACCAGTTAACTGCTGTACTATAGAAAGACATGTATTTAAAAATAAAATTTGGCCAAGAAACTCATTCTTCAAATATTGATCTATTTAAATGATCCTAAACCTGGCTAAAACTCTCAAACCTAGGACTTCAATAAAGACTTCGTGAAGTCCTAGGTTTGAGGGTTTTTACAAAGATGAGTGTCTTTCTGGAGTACCGCAGTAAACTGGTTATAAGCTGAGTTGACCCAAACAAGACACATCTGATCAAGTGACTCACGTTTTTGTTGATGTCACGCATTTTAAATATCAGGACACTGACCGTCTTCTGACATTTGGCAAGAGCTAACGTTTTGTCGTCGAGCTCCTTTAACTTTCCATCCAGTTCTTTCTGTATTCCCTGACAGAGAAAAAAGAAACCATTTTATAAGTCAATAGGGCCTAGAGATTCTTTTAGATAATACACTATAAAATGAACGAACAAACTAAAAATGATTGATTGAAATATCAAAATTTAGAAAATAAATAAAATGCCATTTATTCTGTATTGATTCTATTTATTTCAAAATATTTTTAGCCATATTTAACCATTTCAATCAAAAGTGGAAGAGTGGAAAATATCTTCATAATGGCTTTTCCTTAAAAAACATCTTGCCATAAAGTTTGATCACTCAAAATACAAAGAGTAATAATAATAATAATAATAATAATAATAATAATGATGATGATTATGACAATGACAGCAATGCAACAACGATGACAATGATATTGATGATAAAGAAGATGTG
>NC_088362.1:34321381-34393881 GCF_034508935.2 Berghia stephanieae
ACCGCTGTTACCTTCATGTCTCTGTCTTTTCTCTCCAGTTGTTTATAGAGATTTGACACATCCTCCTTCAGCCCTTCCACCATTTGTTCTGAATCCTTCAGTTTTCTTTCCAGAGAATCAATTTGGCTGTAAATGTGTGTAAATGATAAACCAGTGATAAAATTGGATTATTGAGGTAGCCCATTGTACTCCCCATTACAAAGCTGATGCATGACATTGAAATCAACATGACATCAGGCCTGACACAGGCAAATAACAAAAAAATTAATTTGGGTGGGTGAATTAAAATAAATAGTTACTTTAAAATACTTTCTTTGAATTCAGCCTAAAGCAATTCAATTCAAACATATTTATCCATTTGTGAACAAAATACTTACATTATAATTTCAATTTCAATCTAAAATTTAACTGTAAATCCTGATCTGATCAAAATTTGACACCCCTCCCCCTCCCCCAGCTTTACACACACCCATAAATGTCATGTTTTCAAGGGTTTTACAGCACTTGCGACACATTTAGGTCATTTCAGCACCAGTCAATAGGAGAAAAATGGGATGGTAAAAAATTAAAATATTTACAATTAAAAGCACACAAGAAAAGTACGACAAAGGGGAAAAGCACAAATTGGGAATAGATTTAGATTCCAAGAGCACACTATCATTGTACATAGTTTTGAGATCACCCTAAAAATCTCATCCAGACACAAGCACAAGATCCCACTGAGAGGTACACACTAAAATGCTTACATACATTCCCAACTACATAACAGTACATAACAGAGAGATGATTTACAAGAAGAAAAAAAATCATCCCCCAAAACTTAAACAATACATTTGACCGTTTCCCTTCGAGCTTAGGACTCGGACAAGGGGAGGGACAAAATCAAGTAATCTCATTCCAAGACAAAGACAAAAAACAAGTTTGAAAACAGAAACAGGGGTATAAAAGACAGAGTAAGTGACCTCCCTGCCCACTAAGGGAGGTCAGGAGCCCCACCCAGACACATCCAAAAAAAAATATCTAAATAGGTTGCAAGTTTGCAACAAATCACATTACACAAGCATCTCCGTCATTTACATTTATCTATTTCAGAATCAAAAAAAAAACCACAGGATCAGAGTACAAACATTCAAGAAATGGAAATGAAATAAACCAATAATTGCTGATCCATTAATGAGATATTCAAATGTGTGGCTATGTGGCAATTCAATATTAATCTGATGAATTTCACATTACCTGTGTCACTTTGAGGATAAGTTCAAAATTAAAAAGAAAAAAAAAAATAGAAAAAAAATAACCTCACCTCTGAGATGCTTTCATTTTCTCACTCAATTCCTGTCAAGAAAACAAATCAAATTTAAATTTTATCTCAAAATAGTTTTACATCTAACAATCTCTGGATGATTTTAATTGCAAACATTAATCAATACGTGATGGCATTTAATTTTAATGGAAGGGTCCCGGTAGCTCAGTTGGTAGAGCACTCACTCAATGTGCAAAGGGACCAAGATCGATCCCAGGTGCAGTCGAGATTTTTTTCTGACCCCTGCCCTGTCTATGCAGCAGTGAATGGGTAGCTGGGTCTGTTGGATCTTGCAGAAAGTAATTTGCGAAAGATTAGCATCCTATCCAAAGGATAGTAAGCAACTGCTATTGTCTGTTTCACACTAGAGAAACCAGGAGAAACTCCAGCTCCATGGAATAGAAAGTAGAAACAGATGTAGTGACTAGGGGGGTGAGTTGACTGTAGCAATTGCTTGCTTACTTATTTACTTATCGTCTTGGTTCCTTGGTGAAATATAACAAAGTTCCTCCAGGCATCTCTGTCCTGGGACAACCAGCTCACCTCATTCCATGTCTTTTTAGCTTCTTTCATCTCCTCTTCAACTGTCCTCTTTCAGGTGCCCAATGGTCTGCCTCTCTTTCTCTTTCCCCAGTGGGGACCATCTTTTGAGCTGTGTGAGGCTGTCAACTGAGTACATTCATTTCCCTCTCCGGTCCGTCTTGCCTTCCCATCTGATCTTTCTTCTCAGTCGGTCTCTTATTTTATCATAGCAAAGTGAGTACAACTCACTTGTTTTAGTTGCAGAACCATACAGGAATCGAATGCGAATGTTTTCTCTCAGAATTAAAATTTCTTTCAGTTTCATACAAACAAGTGAAACATACAAAGTTTCTTTGTTATTGTTTATAGAACACCCTTGGATGATCAGTTCTCACTAAATAAATGTTTGAATAGTAATATAAATGTTTTAAATTACATGTTTTGTTTGCTGGTATGTTTCATGTGTTTCTTGTGAGTAAATTACAGAAATGTATAGCATCTACGACACACTAATTATTCAGTCGAAGAAAATGAATGCACTCAGTTTACAGCCTAGGGCAGTCTGTACTTTTTCATTCAGAGAATGTGATCCTTCCATTTCCATCATCTGTGCTTGACTTCATCCACAATAGTTTGCATTCTTGTGCGCCTGGAGATTTCTACGTTGGTGATATGCTGTTGCTTTTTTTTTTTAATGTAGTCTTTCAGAGCCATAGGCCCATGGAGTCGGAGTTTATCCCAGTTTCTATAGCGTGAAACAGACATAGCAATTGCTTGCTACCATTTAGATAGAACGCTAGTCTATCACAAAGTACTTTTTGCCAAATCTAACAGACTCAGCTACCTATTCACTGCTGGCTGGACAGGGGGGGTCAGATAAAAACCTCGACTGCACCCGGGATCCATCTCTGTCCCTTTGCATGTGAAATGAGTGCTTTACCAACAGAGCTATTGGGACCCTCATATGCTGTTGCTTGCTAGCTTTAAAATATTACACTAGTCTATCGCGAAGTGCCCTCCACCAGATCTAACAGACCCAGCTATCCAAACACAGCTTGGTGGTAACGTGGTCAGAAAAATTATCAATTACAACCAGGATCAATACCATTCCCTTAGCTTTTGAAGAGCGTGCGCTCTACCAACTGAACTATCAGAACGCACAATATGGCAGAAGTGAAGACACAAATTAAATATTCCACAATAAGTGAAAAAGTATCATCATTGGGAAAACCTATGTAACAAAAATTTGGGCTCCATAGTTGAACACAATGTCCATTTCAAAGGACTTGAGATGACAGCAAAGAAAAATATTGCAAAGTGGAGTATGGATGAAGCATTAAGACTACTGATGACACAACAGGCACAACACTGTATCAAAATCAGTATGAAGAAAAGTGGTTTCCTGCAGACCTCTATAAACTTTGTGGACTAGTGGCAGGAAACAAGTCTTCAGACCGGTAGGTCCCCGCTTAGATTGCCACTCTGGGAAGTGCAAAATTGAGTCCTCGGTAAAGACACTTTCCTCACAAATTTCTGACCACAATAAAAAATGAGTACCTTGCCAGAAACAATGTAGTTTCTATCAACAGCAAGAACAACACAAATTCTAATAGCACCTCACATCCTACATGTGAAGAGTTTCGGTTGACTTGGAACACCTTGTAAAATGCTCTGAACACATTAAGAGAATATTGCGATATATAATAATTATACAAGTGGTAGAAGCAGTGAATCTTGGGTGGTGTCAAAATAGCAATAAGCAGACAACAGGAAAATTGCCTGCTGACAATTCAATAAGACATCAGTACTTTCCATCAGAAATTTAAAAAAAAAAGATTCTTGCTAGTCAGTTCAACCTGTCTAAGTACCAAGTAACACTTGCTGGTTTTGGAATAAAATGGAAAAAAAGACGAGTCTCCCCAGGCATCACACTTCTAAGGCTAAAATAGAAATTATAGAAATTACCTCATTAGTTTTCTGAGTCAATCTTAAATCATTTTCCATCGTTTCCAATTCTTCTGTTGCGTCTTCAGCCTGCTTTTGGCTCCTGTTACACTCCTGACAGAACAAGTCAACCATGCAGAGAAAATAAATATTTAACATGTTAAAATGAAACGTTTCAGACTCAAAACCTTCTTCAGCTTCCAACAAAAACAAAAGTATCTTACTGTATTACAAGAGCGAGCACATAGAGATGAAGCCAGAGGTTTACAGTGTGTCACTCCAAGATGGTGGACGTGGATGACAGGATTCTTATTTACTTTGGTAATTACATGAGATTGGTGAAAGTGAAAAAAAATGTTTGGAGAAACCCATGTTGTGCTGGGCACTAGGAGGATTTTCTAACTAGAGTCTTCCCTTCCCTTAAAGACCATTTCCCTGACCGACCAAATAGAGAGTTTTTGTTTTGTTACGTCTTTAATTGAATGACTTTAGTTGTAACAATCCGATTACATCGTCTACGAAGACTGCTTCCGCCACTACAAACTGTCAAAATAGCAAGTTAAAGCGAAAACTCACTCAAATTGACAACTTTTGTTCAGGTAAGATGAAAAAGTTTCTTGTCTTATGGGTTGCACATCGTACGTCCTGACTGACAAAAAAGTCGAATGTAAGTTTTATAACAGTAGAATTATATTGAGTGGCTTAAAACTGCCTCCTGGGATCTATATTTAGGCAATAATATTGTCAAATCAGTGTTGAATCTCCAATGTGTCCTGAAACCAGGTTGGTCGGTGAGGGAAGGGCATTTTCGCATGTCCCGTCACTACCGACCAAACACTTTAAATGGGTCTTTAAAAAACCCTACCAAACACCTTAAAACGTTTTATGTTGTTTTTTTTTAATTTCCTAGACCTAGATGTGTAAATAGTTGATAAATAGTTTGTCGTTTAACAGTGGCTGCTATTAGGAAGGCAGAAAAAGAGGCTACAAAGAAGACTGAGCAGGAAAGGAAACGTCAGGAGAGGGGAAAAAATAAAGCAGATAGATTGGCACTGAAGCAGAAAGGGAGAGGGAAGGGAAAAAAAAAAAAGAGAAAGACAGAAATCATCCTCGGCGAAACTAGTCAGAGACTCGTACAGAGGTTATTCTGGACGAAGATTCATCATGTTCATCAGATTAGTTGCGGCCAGTGCAAGCGCTGGTTACATGAAGGAAAAAAATGCTCTGGCAGCCAGCGTGATACCATTGAAGCCCTTGAGGAGGAAGGGCTCGATGATATTTGTTTCAACTTAATGTTTGTTTTTAAAAAAATCTGCATGTCATGTCTTGTCCTCATCATTGTTACTATATTAATGTTTCCTTGGCAGGTAGACACTGTAAAGAGTGTAGAGCAAGAATTTTAAGCTTATTTTTTTTAATGAATAAATGATAGTCTTAATTACTGTATACTTAAGACGATATTTACAGTACAGTCTTCCTCGTTATTCATTTGATCTGTATATCAAATTGTAGTGCATCATAAAAATGTTCTGTTAGTGGTAAGATCGGGTGGTCGGTTGGGGATCAGGCTTTGGGCGGTAGGGGAACGATGGAAAAGAATGTGGTCGGTAGGGGAAAAATATATCACATATTTAACACCCTAGAACATGGATAATATTTCTTGCCAGGGAAAAGTCAGTTGACAACCCAAACCTATCACCATGTCTTAAGATTTTGCGACATTGCTCTTATTGGACAGATTATTTCCCTTTTTCTCGTAAAGCGTGACATGGCTCTTAGCGGAGAGAGAGAGAGAGAGAGAGAGAGAGAGAGAGAGAGAGAGAGAGAGAGAGAGAGAGAGAGAGAGAGAGAGAGAGAGAGAGGAGGGGGGGAGAGAGAGAGACAGAGGGAGGGGGAGGGAGAGAGAGAGAGAGAGAGAGAGAGGACAGAGGAGGGGAGAGAGAGAGAGAAGAGAGAGAGAGAGAGAGAACAGAAACAGAAGAGACAGAGAGAGAAGAGACAGAGGAGAGAGAGACAGAGAGAGACAGAGAAAAGGAGAGGAGGGGAGGGGGAGGAGGAGAGAGAGAGAGAGAAAGAGACAGAGAGAGAGAGAGACAGAGAGAGAGAGAGAGAGAGAGAGAGAGAGAGGGGAAGAGACAGAGAGAGAGAGGAAGAGAGAGAGAGAAACAGAAGAGACAGAGAGAGAGAAAGGAGAGGAGAGAGAGAGAGAGAGAGGAGAGGGAGGGGGAGGGGGGAGGAGGAGGGAGGGAGAGAGAGAGAGAGAGAAGAGACAGAGAGAGAGAGAGAGAAGAGAGAGAGAGAGAGAGAGGAAAGAGAGAGAGAGAGAGAGAGACAGACAGAGAGAGAGAGAGAAGAGACAGACGAAGAGAGAGAGAGAGAGAGAGAGAGAGAGAGAGAGAGAGAGAAGAAGGGAGAGAGAGGAGAGAGGAGAGAGAGGAGAGGGAGAGAGAGAGAGAGAGACAGAGAGAGAGAGAGAAAGAGAGACAGAGAGAGGAAAGAGAGAGAGAGACAAGAGAGAGAGAGAGAAGAAGAGGGAGGGGAGGGGGAGGGGAGGGAGGGAGGAGAGAGAGAGAGAGAGAAGAGACGAGAGAGAAGAGACGAGAGAGAGAGAGAAGAGAGACAGAGAGAGAGAGAGAGAGAGAGAGAGAGAAGAGAGGAAAGAGAAGACAGAGCAGAGAGAGGAGAGAGAAGAGAGAGGAGAGAGAGAGAGAGAGAGGAGAGAGAGAGAGAGAGGAAGAGACAGACAGACAGAGAGAGAGAGAGAGAGAGAGAGAAAGAGAGAGAGAGAGAGAGAGAGAAAGAGAGAGAGAGAGGGGCTGGGGGGGTGAAGCTCGGAACCCACAGTCTTTCATTTCACCCTTGACCATTAAACATGAAAATTCTATTTTCACTTTGAAGTTTTAAAATATTCCAACCTGAATGGCCTTGTCCAATGCTGCTTTCATCTCATCTACTTCCTGTTGTCGGTCAGCCATACATTGTTTCTTGATGGCTTCCTCTGCTTGCTGGTGATTCACAGTCATCGTACTCACAGCTTGCCTGTCAAGTCAAGATAAAAAAAAGTACAAGTAAAAACTGGTTAAAAAAAAAAAAAAAAACCCTAAAGCCTTTATACAGAACAATATCCACTAAACGTGCTCAAAGCACTTTATAAAGGGCCCCTAGCAACCAGTAACACTTAACAAGTAGAACGAGACGCGACGCCTATTACAATTTTGTTTTCCAGACAGAGACAATGCTGTTAATGGTCAGGTACTCACTTTATACCAGAGTACGGTGAGAGAATGTGAGTAAAGAGCCTTTTCTACTGATATCATGCGCCGCTCAGAGTGGGATTCAAACCCTGGCCCTCCGTTCTGAAGGGGAGTGTCATAGACCACATAACATGCAGAGCCCAGCACAGCTGCCCAAGTTTTAGTGTGTTTTTGTGTACACTTAATCCCTTACAATTTAATACACATTTCTGGGGAAATACATATCAATGAGTTCAACAAAACGTTACCATGAACAATTTTAAAAATATAAAACATTGTATTGGCAAACCCTGTTTGATGTGAAATTTGAACAGATTAATTTGATTTATAAAAAAAAAATCAAACCATTTCATATAAATAATGATTTAAAAACCAACAGTCATTGAAATAAAACATTTTTGCATAAAAAGTGTTGCTTTCGGCTTTGCAAAAACAAAAAAATTAATTTAAAAAATGAAAGCTAAAACCCAGCTCTTTATATTCATGCTAGAAATAAATTAAATAAAAAATGTTTTTAATGACCAACTTTATCATTAAAAAGCATTAGAATAAAAATTGATGGAATATGGTTAAACGAAACAAATAAAAAAAATCAAGGTCCCATTTAAATATCAGTCTGATAAAAACTGCCTGAACTTTTAAGAAATACAAAGTTAGAATATGCGGTAAAAGAAAAAGTTGATTGCTTTAGGAGTTTTACAGCACTTGTGGGTCACTTGTAGGTCATTTCAGAGCCAATAAAAAGGAGCATGATTTGGGAAGTTTTAGATCTGAAGTTAAAAGTAAAAGCACCAAAGAAAAAGTCAGACAAAGGGGAAAAGTTCAAAAAGGGAAGAACATGAGATTGCACGACAATTCCACCAATGTGTCTATTTTGATAATACCTAAAAGTCCCATCCAGCACAAGCTAAGGCTCCTGCCATAAAAGATACACTCAAATGTTTAAAAAGTACAATATGGTTCTTTAAAAAAAGCTATGATGGAAAATGGTTAAATCAAACAAAGACAGAAAGTAACATGGAAAGAAAAAAACAGACATAGGGAGGTAGAAGACAAAGCAAAAGTGACCTCTCCATCCACCATGTGGAGGTCAGAACTCACCCAGAAAGAAATCACTAATAAAAAAAAAAGCTCATACTTACGCAGCTTTGAGAAGATAGATTTGCTTTTCAGATAATTCCTCCTTCAGGTGGTCAACCATGACTTTCAGTTCTATGTTCTGTAAGAAGGAGTCATGAAATGGAGACAAAATGAGATAAGTTGGAAGTCGTCGTCATCATACCGCTCTCTTTGTAGTGAAAACTCAATTTTACTACAGCATGATAGCAAAAAAAAATTATGAGGCATCCCTAATATCTTTTGTAAAAAAATAAAAACCCAAAAAAAAACTAAAAATATCTGAACAATTTTTTTTCCTGCATGCATCTGGTTTCACTAAAAACAGAATTATATATAGATACGCATAATGATATCCTGACCACAATTATAATTATTCATGTCAAATCGTTAAATTCAAGAATCAATCAAGAAATAAATAGGTGAGGTCATTGGAAGAGTAAAGTAATAAGATTCTTGAACTCCTGCGTTTGAAATTTCAAACTCCTTCCCAAGGCACCATCTCAAAGTCGCAGCGCTACAAATGAGAATTTGTTCCAATTTCCTGACTGGGTAGTTCAAGAATCTTAAATTTGATGAAATAATCATGGAAAATAAATGATACAACGGAATCCGTATAAAGTCAACACTCTTAGTTCAAAGTTAAAGTCTGCACCTCTGTTGGTCCCAAATTGTCTGTTCTTTATCAAAGAGTGGTCTATTGATATTGGATAAATCAACCTTACTTAAAGTCAGCCACTCTTTCTGATCCTGCAGTATTTACTTTATTAGGATTCCATTGTGATTATATTTTCGAAGAGACAAATTTGGGAGCAGGCACTGCTGTAAGATAAGAATCTGAAAAGGTGTGTATGAAACAATACCAGGTAAAGCAGAGAAAAGAAAAAGAAAAAAAAAATCAGCCCGCCTGTACCAAAGTGAGTTGAGAATATCACAAGCAGTAAGATATGAAGTAAATTTATAAAAATCAGTGGTTAACATAGCGGCCAACGTTTTAAAGAGCTAAAACAGGAAACCCTAAAGCCCACAACTGCTATACCCAAAATGTCAGTATGTTTGGAATCTAGATTTAAACCTATACTCTCTATTTGTTTGTTCCTTGTTTTAATTTACTAGTCAAAAAATCATAATCCTGGGACATGCCAGGCTCATTTCCTTACACATAATCAGTCTTTTTTTCCAATCTTTTTTTTCTTTTTCCCCACATTGCCAAATCAGGACAGTCCCAATTTTATCAAGGCAGTTGGCCAATGTAAGTTAATTAGAGATAGATTATAGGCATAGATTATAGGTTAATTCTCTTAGACAAACATTCACACCAGGAGGATTGATTTTTTTAAAGTTTAAAAATTACCGTTTTAAAAACATCTTGTTCATCTCCATACTGCTGTTCCATCCTCTCCTCCAAATGATAGATCCTTAACTTCAGGTTAAAGTTTTCCTTGGTGAGGTCGCTGACTTGCTGCAATGATGAGAATGTGTAAAAAATGACATATTATAAATCTTCATTTATAAATTGGAAATAGTGATTATTCTACCTAGTTAAACTAAAATGTTCAAAAGTTGTTTTTTTCACTTTAAATTTTATAAAAAGCAATATCCATTAAATGTGAAAAGCACATTACTCATATTTTCTTTTTACAATCAAATGTAAACATAAAATATTTTTTTTAGAGATGGGTAGGATGGGGGGGGGGGGGGGCGCTGGTCAGAAAACAATTCCAAAATTATAAACAAAACAACCCCAACTATATTATATCCCTTCGAAAAAACATCCATTGGATAGTTTTATAGTTAAATAGGCTATCCCAGAATATTTCAAAACTCATATCATGTTCCCTTTCTCTCACTTTTTAAAAAAATATCCAAGTTAATTTTCATCTCACACACAATGTCAGTGTTTCACGTAGACCGTTTAAATCTTTCAAAATTCAGTTAACTTTCAAAAAAATAAAATAATTGAAGAGGTTCAATATGATAAAAAAACCAGCATCCCAGTGACTTTTTCAAAACCTTTATATAATGTAGATAGCCCACTCACCCTTTTACCGGCCAATGTAACATTAATGAATAATAAACACATAACTGTACATTTACATACAGGAACAAAATTGACGTCACTCAGCTCTTTGTTATTGTTTTTCGACAGCCACTTTAATGATTAGTTCTCAATAATTTATATCAATCAGACTATACACCTTAAAGGTTACATACACACAGTTTTGTCAGTTGGTATGTTAAATCTGACAGGTGGATGTTGTGAGTAGTTTACCTAAATGCATAGCTTCGATAGCGCCAACATCTCACACAATAATGAGCTCTAGATGCTTTACAATAACATCATTTAGAAAATTGCCATAGCTATTAGATTTAGGTGGTGGATACATATACCGACATTTAAATCAAATGTCAATATTATTAGACTTAGAAATCCAATGCAAATGTTATAACAGTTCATCAAACATTAAGCCAGGAATTGATTTCTAAAAATAATAGGTTTTTAGTTTGCTGTTGAATGCCCCCGGGATTCTGAATTTCTGACTTGAAAGGATAAAATATACCACATTAGAATGAGACCAGGATAAAACAATCGACACACACACACACGTACACACACCTGGTTATACTCCTTGATGGTCTTGACAGGGGACCGTCTGCCAGCAACACTGAGAGCAGACCCCACTAGAAATAATAAAAAGAATGAATGTGTGGGAATTAAATCGTGTAGAAAATCAATCAACATCAATGTCTAGAGTATTTGTGAACAATAATTCAAAGTTTTTTCTAACAAGATCTAACAAGATATAAATTAAGGAAACAGTTTTGCTGTCATTTGAAAGAAATATCAGAAAAAGCGTGTATGAAAAACAGTGCAAGACAAAGCAAGAAATAAAAATCCAAGAAAAGACCATCCCAAAAAATCAGCCTGCCTCGACTGGGGATCAAACCGGACCCCTCCGAATCACAGGTATTTTTCTTTCTTGCTTTGTCTGGCACTGATTCATAGATAATTTATCAGAAGTTTATTTACACCAGTGCCTGCTCCCTAATTTGTCATTTAGAATTAAATATAAAAATGATTGATAAAAAAAAAAAACATCCCTGAGACTCTCATAAAAATTTGTCAATCACCAACTGTCTGATGATTCAAATTTTTTAATACATTGTACAAACTCGCCAACAAAACATCATCATTATGATGATCATATGACTTCATTAATTCATCATACTTTACTTTTTTTTCTTTTTTTTTTTTTAATATTTTTAATATAAATAATATATAATATATATAATATATTCATATTCTTATTTCAAGAAGCACAATGCAATAAACAGCTATTTTACCAATAAAATCCAAAACATGACAACGGTCATGAATTAAACTAGGTGAGGGCAAGAAGACATGAATGTTATATTACAGAACAAGACATGGCCTTGCTAGACAAAATCCACTATTCCTTATCGCTTAAAGTATCAAATTACAAGGCGATCAAGCCATTCCCCCTTCCCTCACTCTCTTTCTGTCTCTCTCCCCTTCCCTTTCACACACACACACACACATTTTACCTATACTGTTTTAACCATAATGCAAATGTAATATAACATATTTCCATTTCTTGTTTACCTGAAGAAGCCAAAGGCCGAAACATTGTTTACTTTGTGTTATATCACAGACACATTTTTTTCATTTTCTTGTAAAAGTTCACATATTTTGAACCACATTGTATACGAATATAATAGACAATGTCCTGTTACTTGGCAAGCCTGCATTCTGCAACTCAAGAATTAAGATAAAAGTATTTGTTATTAGTAAGTAATGAAGTGGGGATAAAGGTAATATACATGGTATGACCACCTACCTGGGGAATGAGATCCATGTTGTGATGCCATCAGTGAATGATTCCCTAGAGTCACATTGGGCAGCTGACTCGGATCAAGACTTGAGACATGAAATGAAAAACAGAGGAAAACCCATCAATCAAATATCAAATGGTTGGAATGCATTTGATAGGAGGGTCCAGGGTTCAAGTCCCGTTCGGAGTTCTGACAGCGCATAGTTTAGTCCTTTACTTACTCTTTACTCACATTCTCTCACCTACTCAGATGTAAAATGAGTACCTGGCCTTAGAAAGCATTGTCTCAGTCCAAGAATATTGTAATATCGCCTAACAGGCATTATGTCTCGTCTTACAAGGGACCCCTAGTAAAACGTTTTGAGCAAGTTTAGTGGATATTGCGCTATATAAAAGCTCATGTTTTGGGGTTATTTTTTATTACTGACAATATTTGTTCAATCTACAATTTTCTCAGCTTTTTTAGAAATTCAATACAGCTTGTATCAGATTTAGGTCGTCTCAGCATAGAATAGAAGAATGAAAAAAAAATGAAAAAAAAACAAACATAATATTTAGATTCCATCAGTCTGTAAACCTCTGATCAAAACACAAGTGATTCCAAGAAAAGGACATAAAGTCATATATAGAAAAGGACAAAAGATACAGTAGGGAAGACCGAAGCCTTTGTTACTTTATATAGCCTGACACTAGGACTAGTATTTTGACAGTCGTATTTAGATTTTTTCCACCCATCTAGTGAGTTATCATTAGAAGTTCTCATGGAAACAAATGATACCATTAGTTGAACTATTGAATAAACCTCAGAATTTGTTTTCTTTTGCTTGTCGCTGCCTTTCATTTTGATGTTATTTTTTTTTACTGTGTCAGGCTATAAATTTACAATTTACGAGACCACCGGAAGACAGATCCTTTCAGAAGCACCTAAACTTTCAAAGAATTATACCATCAAGAGATAAATAGCTTTTATACCAATTTAGTGACAACGGCTTGTTCCCTCGGAAGTTTTGGATGAGTGTACTGTTTTGACAAGTTATATTCCTTGTCCCTACTGATGGAAACAGAAGAAAAAGGGAGAAAAAGTATGTGAGAGAGAGAGTGAGAGAGAGAGAGAGAGAGAGAGAGACAGACAGACAGACAGACACAGAGACAGACAGACAGACAGAGAGAGAGAAGAGAGGAGAGGAAAAAGAAATAAAATTCAAACTTAATTAGCAAATATAATGAAAAATATATTTGTTCCCATAGATATATAAACCTAATATTTAAACTCCACCAAAATATAAACACACCACTCATAAAATAATGATAAAGAACTGAATCAATAACACTGGAATTTTATAGGTGGAATCAAGGTCATGTGCTTAATTCATGGGGCCAGATCAGTCAGTCCTAAAATACAGGTGAAGAAGAATAAGCGATAATGCTTATGAAGACTAGATTACCTCTCACAATCAATTGATTCAAACAATGCTTTATGGGGATCAAGAACCCATTGGACCATGACAGAAAAATTAAAGCTTAAAATTCATGACAATAGGGACTAAACCCATTTATTTTGTATACGTCTGTGGGAGAATACACAAAATCACAATTCTTTCTTCCAACGATATGCTCCACTGACTATGGCATTATTTATCTTGGTCCCTATAAAAATTTACCATGGAACACTGGACTCTATTTATAGAATTATTTGTTTACACAAATAAATAGATATAAACAGTTCAAATTTTTTTTTAATATGTGATAAAATAGAATATATTTCAAGACACATTTCAGACTCAAAATCTTCTTCAGTGGAAAACAATCGAATTTCAATACACGTAGCCTTAGATCCTGTCCTCTAATGATTCCAAATGTCCAAGGAGGAGGAATATTTTTTTTCTCATTTTCTTCCTTAGTTTTTTTCTTATTGACTATCCCTCTGACATCCCAATCCAGTTTAAGCACGATTATTTTTCATTATTCAACCCATAAAAAAAATTAACTGATGAAAAGGAAATGCTTCATCAGAGTATCAATTCACGGGAAGCGTGGTACAGTGGTATATGGACTTTACTTCATCCCCAAAGTGCTACTGCCCTCCACGCTGATTGTTTGATCCACTTTTAAACCAGATAGGAGTATTGTTAATTCTTTTCCTTTTTTATATTCCAACTTTATATTATAGATGGCAGTGAGTTTGGTGGAAATGAGAAGAGAATTTACAGACCAAGAATGTACCACAGGTTGACCAATTTTGTGAATCTGTTTCTTTTTCTTCTTCAAATAAACCAACTGACTTGATCAGAATCGAGTATTACTGTCAATGTGCATATCCCAGAGAAAAAAATTATGGTACTACAGTCGAAGCCGGTTATTGGAACACTGCTTTATCAGAAGAGCCCCTTAATTGGAAAGATCTGACAATGACAAAAATTTTTCTAGATAATTTCTATTGTTTAAAAGGAATGCAAGCCAATTATGTAATTGCTTAGATTTCAGAGGTTCAGTAAACATTTTAAAGAATATTTTTCTTTCCAAAGTAATCAAAACATGAATATTCCCATTGAAAGGAACAAGAATGGAGTCGTCCCATGTCTTCAAATAAACAAAGTCGGTAAATCAAAAATTAACAATGGCAAGGAGTCTATCATTATACATTCCCTTTAATATTTAATATGGTAATATGTTAGGCTTTAGCCATTTGATCATTTAATCATTGCAACAATTGATTAATGAGAGTGTGGGTAATGATAAAATGATTGATTTACTTGTGACAGGACAAACTGGTCAATTAAAATTGTATGTGTTATGGATTATTGTGGAACAGGATTCATGTGTCATTGATTCATTTGGCCTATTTTTGAGATGTGGGTGCAGTGACAATGCCATATGAATGTGAAGTTATAATATAGGGTGACACATTCTCTTTAACTTACATCATGACTACACACGACATGTAATGTGAAATGTAGCGACTAATGGAAAATAATATTTTAGACCAGAAGATAAAAGGATGCTAAGTATTACTCTATATAATGATAAAGCCAATGCAAAAAAATATGTGTTGCTTGATAGGTTGTTCCAATAGAGGCCACAAAAGAATCTGTGAATTTGAATGATTCTTAATTGGAACCATTTCTGCATAAGTGTTGTCCCAATTAAGTGGCTTGCATTGTATATGCTGACAGTTTTTAGTGTATCTTTAAGCACCTTAATATTGCTCAAAAGCTTGATACCAGTGGGTAAAATGTTCCTGAAAAAGCAGTGCTTTAGAGCCTGAAGGCAGGCCTGTGTAACCGGGGTTAATCCTGGTTTCTATAGCGTGAAACAGACAACAGCAATTGCTTGTAACCCTTTGGACAGGAAGCTAGTCTATCACTCAGAGCAGGACAAACCTGGACCTTCCAGCTTAAAGGTGAATGCCATACCACTAGACCACATAGCCGCACTATAGATGTACACCTCAAAATAACATTCCCTCTAAATCTAAAGAGCATCAGATTATTTCCACTGTGATATTTTCAGAGGACATTTCTTTTCAAAGACAAATAAATCCATTCAAAATTGGAAGGAAAATTTTCAAAATATTTAAATTTTATAGAGACTTGACCCCAGACTTAAATTGTCTTTTTGGGCATATCACTCTTGTACAAAGTGGGTCAGACAGGGACTGTGACCATTGTTTTAAAGTGATGTGCTATGGTGGCTTTAGAGGCTGGTAGTGTAGTGTATAAACATCACAGTCGAACGTCAGAAAAAAGTAATGAAGGTGTTGACCACTCTTATCATAAATCACCACAAAAATAAAAACATCCCGCATCTAAATTGACTCAAACATATATATTTATATAATTCTAACCCTTCTTTACCATTTTACATGACAAGGCTTTCAAGTTTTTCACCTCTTGTGTTGATCAACTAGTGTAGACAAATAAAGGAACTTTTCATCCATTAATATTTTCTTTTTATTTGTAATTTTTTTTAATGTTCTCTTAAAAATTGCACAGAAAAAAAAAATATTTGAAGGCAAGAGTGAGCTGCAAAATTTGTTGATGAGAGGAAATCAATTTCCTTGTGGCTATGTTGTCTCGTGGTATGACACTCGCCTTCAGACTGGAATGTCCAGGGTTTGAGTCCTGCTCTGAGCGGTGAAAAAAGCCTAGTCCTTAGAAAAGGTTCTTTACTCACATTCTCTAACCATACAAGGTCTAAAATGAGTACTCAGCCGTAGCCGTAGATAGCATTGTCTCTGTCGGAAAAAAAAAAAAAATGTAATATCGCCTAACAGGTGTCATGTCTCGTCCTCATCTTTAGTGTTGCTGTTGGCTAGGGTCCCCTTCTAGAGCACCTTGAGCATGTTTAGTGGATAATAATGCACTATATAAATGCTGAAGTTTTTTTTCTTTGGAGTGTTATTCAACACCCAAAACTCGGGTGTATCTTGTCACCAGATTATTCGACACCCAAGTCACGCATGCGCACGTTGAGAATTAGCTACCCTCAACAACTTCTGTCGTGTGATTTTATCAGCATGGTGGGAGGGTTAAATGGTTGTCTGAAGGCAGGGACTAATCAAAATGCTGAGGGATGAAATGATTCAAAATATGAACTATTCGAATATAAACTCTTCTTCCGCATAAGAAAACAAAGATTTTGTCTAAACAAATAAACAGAATGTAGTGTGCGCTCCTTGTTGGAAGGAGTCTGAATGAAACGAAGCCTGCTTGTGTGCCGAGAGGAAGGTGTGATACGACATACTTATTTGTAGGTCTGATGTTATATAAGCTCATTGTTATCATGGAAATATTTTCAACCCAAAGCAAAATATTGCCCCTTACAACAATGTTTTTTTACAAAAGCATAATTCATTATGTAAGGTTATCTGACCTGCTAAGAAGATGTGCACATATGGGATGTATGGGGTAGGTCGGTTTGCATAGAGATGAAAAATTTCAAGAAATGAAGATTATATATTGATTCTATGCATGTATGTAATTGTGCAAGTGTGATGGATTTGTATATGTTTTTATGAGAGAGAGAGAGAGAGAGAGAGAGAGAGAGAGAGAGAGAGAGAGAGAGAGAGAGAGAGAGAGAGAGAGAGAGAGAGAGAGAGAGAGAGGAGAGAGAGAGAGAGAGAGAGAGAGAGAGAGAGAGAGAGAGAGAGAGAGAGAGAGAGAGAGAGGAGAGAGGAGGAGAGAGAGAGAGAGAGAGAGGAGAGAGAGAGAGAGAGAGAGAGAGAGAGAGAGAGAGAGAGAGAGAGAGAGAGAGAGAGAGAGAGAGAGAGAAGAGAGAGAGAGAGAGAGAGAGAGAGAGAGAGAGAGAGAGAGAGAGAGAGAGAGAGAGAGAGAGAGAGAGAGAGGAGAGAGAGAGGAGAGGAGAGAGAGAGAGAGAGGAGAGAGAGAGAGAGAGAGAGAGAGAGAGGAGAGAGAGAGAGAGAGAGAGAGAAGAGAGAGAGAGAGAGAGAGAGAGAGAGAGAGAGAGAGAGAGAGAGAGAGAGAGAGAGAGAGAGGAGAGAGAGAGAGAGAGAGAGGAGAGAGAGAGAGAGAGAGAGAGAGAGGAAGAGAGAGAGAGAGAGAGAGAGAGAGAGAGAGAGAGAGACAGAGAGAGAGAGAGAGAGAGAGAGAGAGAGAGAGAGAGAGAGAGAGAGAGAGAGAGAGAGAGAGAGAGAGAGAGAGAGAGAGAGAAATTGCCAGTTTGTGTTTTGGAATAGACACAATAATAGAAAACAACAACAAAAACAACAAGCTAAAGTAAAGACTCAACTTTTCAGGGTGCCGAATTATCTGGCGACAAATATACACCCAAGTTTCAGGTGTCGAATATGCTCCCTTTTTTTTTTGGGGGGGGGGGGGGGGGGGGAGCTATTTTTTTTACTTTAATTTGAACTTGATCTGATTGTAAAAGTAGAGAAGATTAGAATCTTATCAATTTTTTTCCCTTTGTATTTTCTAAAGAAGGGAAGAATGCTATAGGAGGTGGACCCAATTGACACTTCCTCTTCTTCGTTCCCCTCATATTTTCTTCATGTTTGAATGTCTAGTTGCTGAAGGAACAGCGTCGTCTTCCTTAGCTGTGTCAGGGGTCCTTACATTATAGTATGCATAGGTGTGGTACCATGCCAAATATCCTCTCTTTGCTGTTGCATACTATAGACAGATTTGGAGTATATGGTAAGCGTCTTCCCCTTCACCAGAATCACACATGCATGTTTCTCCTATATTGTGCATGGGGTGTTTCAGGCGATTGTGTCCTGATTGCAGTCTAAAGATTGTGACCTAGTCATTTCTATTTAAAAGTTTGATTGGGTGTCACTTTAAGCTCTGGTGCATCTTGTACCAGTTGGCTTTTGCCTGAGCCTTAATGATGATTGACTTGATTTTGCCAATGTAAGCTTTCATCTTGTTTCCTCAGATCCCATTTTGGCCAAAGTATCTGATATTTCATTTCTATGACGCCGCAATGACTAGGAATCTGTTGAGCTCTCACTTCTTTTGCTGTCTGATTTAATTTCATTATCTGCATAACATGATTCAGATCTGTTTGCATTGGGTTTTTTAACGTGCTTTTACTTGTTTGGCATAAGGAAAGCTTGGCATTGACAGAGGTGATTGATTCTCTGGTTATCTTTATCAGGTCATACTAATACTCACAAAACTTCGAAACTGAGAAGAATTAATCTATTTTTTTTAAGTCGTTTCTTTCCAAAAACAAATATTGGAAACAATGGGACAAATTGGTTGAGCGATTGGTCAATTGGTGGTATTGTATGAGTATGAGAAATCCAATGGGGAAAAAGACCTAGGAGTATTTATTGATAGGAAGCTAAACTTCAAGAAGCAAATTCAAGATGTTCAATCTAAGGCGAGTAAAACACTAGGAATAGTGAAAAGAAATTTCAAGAATATGAAAACAAAACACATGACAACCATCTACAAGACTATGGTTAGATCAAAGCTGGAATATGCCAACTGCATATGGTATCCGAAGTTTGAGGGAGACAAAGACTGTTTGGAAAGAGTGCAAAGGAGAGCAACAAAACTTATCACACACCTGAAAGACAAAACCTACTGTGAGAGATTGAAAGAATTAAATCTCCCGACATTAGATTACAGGAGAAGAAGGGGAGATATGATCCAGACATATAAAATAGTAAAGGGAATAGACAGGGTGGAGGCAGGATTTCTTAAACAAAACAAGAACATTCAGACACGAGGAAACAGCAAGAAACTGGAAAAAGAATGTTTTAAAACAAATGAAAGAAGGAACTTTTTTTCATCTAGAATTGTAAATAAATGGAATAAACTGCAAGAAACCACAGTATCAGAAAAAAAAATTTGAATAAATTCAAAGCAGAGTTGGAGATAAGCAACATCCTAGGAAACAAGTTCAATTATAAAAATTGGTCCAATCATTAATAGATGAGGAGGAGCGAAGGAGACTACACCAAGTCTAAAAGCTCTATACAGAGGTATCCAGGTAGGTATCCAGGTATGAGTATCGGTACTATAGTAAGATATCTTTACTACTGTTTCTAATGTGAAAACTTCTGTCTTGTTACTTTGCACTCCTATCTACTTATACTTATACACTCAATTCTACTGCTTGTGTATCCCTTACTTGTATTAAAGACTTTAATAAAGTTGGAAAAAAGTACAACTCAACTTCAACTTGCAATCTATAATCTTATCAATATCAACAATCTCTGGGGGGGGGGGGGGGGTTTTAAGTAAAAGTCTAAATAGCACTAGAGTAGTATCTAGATGTTGGTTGATTTGTCTCAAGCATTCAAATTTACCGCGGCACTTCAACTTATACTTATACTTATAGCTTCCAGCGGTGAGTTTGAATTTGAATGCAAGTATACCCACACACACAAAAATAATCATAAAAAAGACTTCATCATTTGGCTGAGGCGAGGTGCTTTCTTTCGAAAAAAAAAAAGTTCTCTTTTCAAAGATCATTTTTTACATACCTGCCGTTAAAATCTATGGGTAATGGAGACTGTTCATCTCCGTTCTGTTGATCCATTTCAAGAACACGGTAACATGTATAACGTCTACTGTCACCTCCCGTTATCGGTGATCGATATTTTCTGTTTACACCGTCTCGGTTGGTTTGAATCTTACGCTGACCTGTCACAGAACGTCGAATGTCTTGAATCTAGGCCTACTCTTTCTCCTATCTCTCCCCTCTATGCGATTGCCAGATTAATCTTTTTTTTAATGCCAAATGTATTGGGGAAAAAATAATATCTGAAAATGTTTGCATGAAATAGTGCCAGACAACGAATAGAGAAAAGTACAAGAAAAAAATCTCAAAAAATCAGCCTGCCTCGACTTTTATCAAAGCTACTGGCCGTTCATTGCGTTGATATCCTCCTTTTACAGGAGACCCACCTTTATTCAGGCGCGCAATCTTCCCGATTCCAGATCCCAGGCTATACGGTGGTCCAACGCGAGGACACTTCGAGGCTCAAAGGAGGGGTTAGCGTTTACGCTAAAGAGCCATCGAAGGTAAGGGTCATTGAGAGCGTAACGGACAGCAATGGGGTGAACCGAATTTCCGTGGAAGTAGGTGGACTGTGTTTGCATAATATTTACAAACCACCTAGAGCGACTTGGACTACACCACCGGTACCGGTGGTCAGCCATCCTTCCATCTGTCTGGGAGACTTTAATAGCCACCATCACGAATGGGGCTACCGAGACTGCAACGAGGCAGGAAGACAACTCCGCTCATGGATGGACTGTAATGATCTACACCTAGTGTACGATCCTACAGCCAAGGGTACCTTCCGGGGTACCCGCCATAAGAAGGAGTATACTCCAGACCTCACCCTCGTAACGAAAGGCGCGAACGGTGAACCGTTGCAGGTGAAGCGGACAGTCCTCGGGGACTTTCCGCATAGCCAGCACAGGCCGGTTCTTGTCACAGCTGGGGTGACAATACCGAGGGTGCAGTCTCTCCCACTTTGCAGATGGAATTTCAGGAAGGCTGACTGGGAGGAATTCAGTTCCTATATCGAGCAGGTCTGCCCTGCCATTCCTCCCAAGTCCAAGAATATAACCAGATTTAGTAGGCTACTGGTTAAGAGCGCTCAACGCTCTATTCCACGGGGCAAACGGAAATTCTACACCCCTTGCTGGACAGCAGAGTCGGAAGAGCTGTACCGAGAGTACCAGCAGACCCAGTCCCAGGACACAGCCGATAGACTACTCCAGTCTCTGGCAGAGGGAAGGAAGCAACGGTGGCAGGAGACCGTGGAAAGTCTCGACTTTACACACTCCAGCCGCCACGCTTGGCGTTTGATAAAGAAATTGGACCAGATCGGAATTTCGCGAAGGCTGCACCGGAATGCGAGGCAGACACAATTGCCAAGAATATTAAGAACCGTAGCAAGCGGGTCCCTAATCAGGCTTTTGAGCGCGGTGTCCGCAAGGCGTACCGTACGATTTTGGACTCGCTACCTGCGGAGGAGTCGGACTGGACGGCCCCGTTCAGTCCCCGAGAAGTGGGTGCAGCCATTAGCGAAGTGAAGAACGGCAAAGCAGCTGGGATAGATGGTGTATATCCCGATATGGTGACGCATCTGGGCCCCAGGGCACGGGCCTGGCTAGCAGAGGCAATGTCTGACATCCTTGCAAACGGAAAGCTTCCACAAGTGTGGAAGCATGCGAAGATAGTTGCCATCCTGAAGCCAGGGAAGCCGGCGAAGGAGGCAGACAGTTACAGACCCATATCGCTGCTGAGCTGTCTTTACAAACTGTTGGAGCGTGTTCTATTAAACCGATGGGGGCCGGTCCTAGACGCTGCCCTGCCACCTGAGCAGGCAGGCTTCAGGGAAGGGAGGTGCACCACGGAGCAGGTCATTGCCCTTACAGAGCATATTGAGCACGGGTTCGAGAGAAAACAGCAAACAGGTGCTGTGTTTATAGACCTATCAGCGGCGTACGATACGGTCTGGTGCGATGGGTTAATGCTCAAACTTGCAAAAATCATAAGGTGCAAAAAGACCTTGAAGTTGTTCTCTTCGATCTTAGGGGAAAGGCAATTCCACGTCGCGCTGGGAGACGCCACGAGCAAAGTTAGGAAATTGAAGAATGGGGTCCCTCAGGGGTCGGTACTTGCGCCAATGTTGTTTAACGTTTACATTAGCGATATGCCGAACACTTCCTCCCTGAGGCTGGGATACGCAGACGACTGGGCACTCGTTACTCAGAGTAAAGTGTGGACCCGTCTCGAGAGCGTACTCAGCGAGGACGTCACCAGACTCAAATCCTACTTTGACAAGTGGTACCTGAAGATGAACACTTCAAAAACCGTGGCCACTGCATTTCACTTATGCAGTGGTTGGCACACCCGTAAACTGAATGTCCTAGTCGGGGACCAGCCACTCCCATATGAGCCGCGTCCAAAATACCTAGGGGTGACGCTGGATCGCAGCCTTACCTATCGGGTTCATCTCGAAGGGGTTGCCCGGAAGATAGAGAAGCGGAATAGTCTTCTGAGGAAGCTGGCGGGATCGACTTGGGGCGCTAGCCAAGCGCTCCTGAGAACATCCGCCCTGGCACTATGCTATTCCACCGCGGAGTATTGCGCTCCAGTGTGGGGTAGAAGCAGAAACGTTGAGAAGGTGGATGTAAAACTTCGCAAGTCGATGCACATAGTGTCGGGAACGCTAGCAACAACCCCTAGAGAATGGGGCCCGGTGATGGCAGCGATCCAGCCCCCGATGTCCGGAGGGAGACCATTACGGGAAACTGGCTGAGTAAGATCAAAGAGAGAGGGAATGGGGATACCCCTCTCATGCGCATAATGAACGGTGCCCCGTTTCGAGCCGAAATAAGTCCCGGCAACCCTTGTACGCAGAATCCCTGACTACGGACAGAGCTGCACATACGAGATGGAAGTCGGTTTGGACGAATTCAATCCCTCGCGGGGGCGGGGACCTACACTCCTCTAAGCTTGGTGAGAAGTTGCCAGGCTTTGATACCAGTAAGAGGAGACACTGGGTAGCTGCGAATCGGCTTCGGTCGAGGAGCTGCCTAACGGCCGGTGCGTTACATCAGTGGGGTCTAACTTCCTGTCCTTTATGTCCACGCTGTGGGCAAGAACCCGAAACGGCAGAGCATCTAGTCGAAAGGTGTGTTGTGACGATGCTACCGGGCGGGTTCGCGACGGTGCACGAATGCGGACCTGACTTTGCTGATTGGGTCGATCGTCATAACATAATAGTGTGAACCATAAGAAGCTGCTGCCTCGACTAGGGATCGAACTTCAGACCTCCTGATTATCGGTCGGACGTGCTACCATTACAAAAAATATCTGAAAAATCGTGCCTTTTGTCACTTTGTACATAAATAACACTGTACCAAAGCTGTGATCTGATAGTTTGGACCGACGTGCACTTATGTGCAGGTCTGATAACCAATTGCTTATGGGCTCATAGTTGTAATGAAAATCTCAAAAAATGACGCAAATGTTGTCCATTACAACAATGTTAAATTAGGCCCATAAGGATGTACGATTTGGACGATTTTGTCGTTCTTACAAGAAATTACCCGATATTTCGCATCACCATTTATAATAAAATGCAGATAGCGCAGTTCTGATTGCAAATTTATCATTCAAAATAGATGAATTTAAAGATGAATTTACAAAGTTGTGACAGTTGTGGCAAAATTATCATTCAAAATAGATGAATTTAAAGATGAATTTACAAAGTTGTGACAGAAAGTGAAGTTTTTGGATTGACAGCCGACCACAGTGTTACGGTAGACCTGTGCAGCCGACACAAATAAAATGAATGCGTGATTTATTTTTTTAGCATAAGTTAATGGGAAAGATCACGAGTTATAGAGAATGGAAATATCTCGGTGTAAAGAGTGAGAGAGAGAAACAAACAAACAAAAAATACCAACAAAAATTCAAGAATTTAAAATCAAAATTACATGAATTTGAGGAACGGACAACAGAGTTAACTGGGACGGCGAGGGACATGGAGTGATGGTTTGAAATGATTAACGAAGTCTCCAATGCTTGGAATAAACATGGGACAGAGAGAGAGAGAGAGTAGATAACAAGTAAGGAAAAATGTATATTTCGCTTCATGGGGCATGATTTTATTAAAATTCCACTTTCTCAGTGATTTGACTATTTTAAATGCCAAAATTATGTCAAACCCCTTTTGTTTTTTGTTTTTCTTTACATTTGGCATTTAAAAAGTCAAACTGTCAGTCTAGCTTCTCTGCTTGTTGTGATTATTAACATACCAGAAAAATCTGTCATTTTTCATCCAAACAAGTATCGCTTCTTATACATTTTTGACAACGTTCAAAATCTAAAACAAAAATTGAAATTAAAATCACAGGAATTCTTTGAATTATCTTCAATTACTTTATTGCATTACAGCATGATTAACTTGTTAATGATACTTTCTTTTAAATAAGCTAGATATTCAAAAATGCAAAAACTCCAAGCTGGTTAATCTTTTGATGCGCATGCCCAATCACGCCTCTCTGGATTCTCCGAAAATAAACGACGTCAAGATGCCGAGATTCAATTGACGCGCTTTCTTCTTTAGAAAAAAAATATATAATAAAACAAAGTTAATCAATTGTATGGGCATCTTTGAAGATGTTTAAATTATAGGTTGATTTGCTAAATTCGCTTCTCAACGCCTCACACACTCCCCTAAACCCCAAATTTCATTTCATAAGGTACAAGTCGCCTGCTGTGCAGCCTTAGCAAAGTAATCAATGCCTATAGCCAGGTGCTCATTCATCCTTCATTTTAGACTTTAGAGGTTACATTTTATTTTTGTGTAACTACTAAATCGCGTTTCCATTTAAAATACGGAAAGTCCTCTTTAATGGACGTAAATTGTGTGAAGTTGTGCCATCGACGACATGTACTGGTTACTAAGATCACCACGGACGCCAACGGGTCGTTTACATGACATTCCCCACAATAAATACTTCAGTGCCAAGTTATTTAGAAGAACAAAAAACTATAGGTGAAAAATCTTTTTAATAAGAAAAAAAAATAATAAAAAATTGACTATCCAGCATCCAAATTATGGTAGTTAGTTAGGCCCAAAGCTTTAGAAAAGGGCGAATTATTTTTTATTATTCGTTCCAGAGAAAAAAAGACTGATAACAACAATTTTTTAAATACGCCAGATACTTAATATTTGTGGAAATAATAGTTGTCTGATTGTTTCATTAAGCGAATTGTTTTGTTTGTTTTTCTTTTGTTTCTTTTTTTTTTTTTTTGGGGGGGGGGAAGGTGTCTTTTTTTTTTGTTTCTTGTTTGTTTGGGGTTTTTTTGTTTTGTTGGGGGGGGGGGGGGTTTGTTGATTTTTATTTTTTTTTGGTTTGTTTGTTTGTTTTTGTTTGTTGTTTTTTTTTTCATTTGCAAAAGCCCTAATCTGGCGGGTGGTGAATTCCGTGTTGGTATTGAAAATGCCCCTTTTTAAATACCATGCTTTCAAAAATGAAAACGTATCTTTAATGGAAAAAAAAATTTAAAAAACAATCCGGAAATAAACATCAAACTACCTTTCAAGCGGTATTATGTCTATATAATATATATTATATATCCGGGGGGGGGGGGGGGTGCTTGAAATTGAATATATAGCCGCAAGTATGAAAATGGGGTTTATTTCCATTTGTTACGGTGGAAAAAAAATACGTCATACTTAGCTAAAATGTACTTTGAGCGACCTGGCTCCCATATATCAAAACAGTTTTGAATCAAATACGTTTGTTTAAAACACACAGCAGTCCTCCTATTAGGATGTGAGTGTTGAAATATTAACAAAGAAATACTAAAAAGAACGTTGAAGGCCGCTGAGATTTGGTTTCCTTGAAGAATCATGAGAATATCATGGCCCTGAACACATACACACACAGAGAGAGAGAGAGAGAGAGAGAGAGAGAGAGAGAGAGAGAGAGAGAGAGAGAGAGAGAGAGAGAGAGAGAGAGAGAGAAAGAGAGAGACTAATAAACGAAAAAGTGTCGATGATGGATGGAGCAGTCATAAGACGATCTCTTTAGAACCATAAGAGAAAGACAATTAGAATTCCTCATACACACAGAAAGGGCAATTTTGAAAAGGACGTCTTGTTCGTGAAATTAGTGGGGGGAAAAGTAGAGGTAGACATGGATAAGCTATGTCACATGTCTCAGGACACGGACTGTCCTCCTGTAAGGATGTGAGTGTTGGAACATCAACAAATATATAAAAATAAAAGTTGGAGGCCGCTGAGACGTTTCTTAGAAGAATCGTGTGAATACTCTGGGCCCTGGACAGAGAGGGTAACAAACGAAGAAGTACTTATCGATAAATAGATCGAACAGACATATGACTCTCTCTCTCTCTCTCTCTCTCTCTCTCTCTCTCTCTCTCTCACACACACACACACACACACACACACACATACACAAGGGCGTTATGTCTCGTCAAATGTTAAATGTTGATGTCGGCTATGGATCTCTTGAAACGCGTTTTGAGCAAATTTAGTGGACATTGCACTTCAGAAATGCTGAAGTGTTTTGGGTTTTTTAAATTTTTTAAAATTTATTTGTTTTTTTTTAGGGGGGGGGTAGAACTATTAAAAAAAAAAGACGATAGAAATTCCTCGTAAATACAGAAATGCGGATATTGAGAAAGAAGTCTTATTAGTAAAAGTGATGGGAAAAGAAGTAAGGGTAGACAATGCACAGGCTATTCACATGTCTGAGACTGAGGCCACGAACTGGGAAGATAAGTGAAACAAACATAAACTTTCTAAGATGGTCAAAGAGTAGGGACGATTGGGAGAGCTATGATCGCCAATGTCTGTCTCAGACACTTAATGATGGAGTGATTTTCTCCCCACTCTAACTTCATAGCATACAGGGCATAGGATGTTTGTCTATATCATATCATATCTTATCATCTCTCTCTCTCTCTCTCTCTCTCTCTCTCTCTCTCTCTCTCTCTCTCTCTCTCTCTCCTGTCCATCAGGCTGTGTTTATGTAGTTGAGCCTCTCAGATCTGGTGGAAAGTACTTTACGATAGACTAGTGTTCTATTCAGACGCAAGTCAACATTTTCTACCGTCTACTCTACGCTAAACACTAAATAAACCGTATAAACTCTCGCTCCATGCACATGCCACTGTGTGGCATGTGTCGCTATAATATGGTTCTGGGGTAAGAAACTCGCCTTCGGATTGGAAGGTCCTGGGTTCGAGTCCCACTCTGAGCGGCGCACTGTTTAGTCCTTGGAAAAAGGCTCTTTATTCACATGCTCTCATAGTACTCATGTGTAAAATGAGTATCTGGAAGTAAGCAGTGTTGTGTCTGTCGGAAAAACTGCAATACCAAGTTAATGATTCGTTCCCAGCCTACATCGATCGACTAACGACGTGGAAGAAAACAAAGATCTATCCTAAGACTCCGAGGACAGATCTTCGTTTTCTTCCACGTGGTTCGTCGATCGATGTAGGTTGGGAACGTATCGTTAACTTGGTAATATCGCCTAGCAGGCGTCATGTCTCGTCCGACATGTTAAATGTTGGTAACTAGGGACCCCTTGTAAAGCTCTCTGGGCGCGTTTAGTGGATATTGCGCTATATAAAATGTTCAAGTATTTTTTCTGGCACTGAATAGTTAAACGACCAGACTGTTTCCTGCTGGAGTTACACACACACGCCACACACTGCTGTTGCCTGGACTAACTTGCATTCTACTTCAGTCACGTGTTCAATAAAAAGATTTTAATTAATGAATAATTTATAATCCATTTGTGTTTGTTCAGGTGTGGAAGGCCTAGTTACAGCATTGTTGCATACATATGTGAAAATATGTATTATTGACAGGGAGTCGATCAATTCATTGGTGGATTGTATCGTAGCCTTCGTTTACACATGTCCTGATATTACCAACAAATTCGTCATAAAAGAAGACGAAGATCACGGGAAGAAAAAAACTTAATTGCGCATTGTAATCAATAGCTCAACCAATTGAATCGTTTGTTTCCTTGAGCACTTCCAACAAGTCACTTTTCACTTTCGTTTAGTAATCATTGCCATCATTTGTGATGTCATTTTTTGGTCAGTATCAGGCCTTTAGTTTACGAAGGCCACGGTTGTATCCACAACCATAATATTCGACCATGTAGCTTTCAAGAATAGAAGAACAGCTACTATTTCTACTAGGAGATCCGAGGTTTGAGAGTTTTTGCCTACTACTGCTACTACTACTACTACTATTGCTGCTGTTGCTGCTGCTATTACTACTACTACTACTACTACTACTACTACTACTACTACTACTACTTCTACTACTACTACTACTACTACTACTACTACTACTACTACTACTACTACTACTACTACTACCATTTAACTCGATAGATATTTGAAAAACGAGTTTTTTGACCAATGTTCAAATACGTGACTTTCAAGAGTACGACAATGAACTGGTTAAATTTATTATCCATTGTCCACTTGGGAAATAAAAATAATATATATTATTTTATTTTTTTAAAGAAGAAAAAAAGACCGATCATTTATATAGCGCGGCGTTAATTATTTGCAGGTCTGATAAACCATATCGTTATGGGCTCATTGTTGTTAAATCAAGCTCATAATTGCGTTCTGTTATAAGACCTGCAAATATTTACGTCTAGACATAGCGCAAATCCACTCAATGTGCTCAAAGCGCTTTACAATGAAGATTATATCACGGCGATAGAGAGAAAGCGCTAGAGATAGAGAGCGAGAGTGATATATATATATATATATATATATATATATATATATATATATATATAAAGAGAGAGAGAGAGAGAGAGAGAGAGAGAGAGAGAGAGAGAGAGAGAGAGAGAGGGGGGGGGGGGTCGGTTAAATATAAGACAGCATAAGACAGTGTGTTGCACTGAAGACAGCTCGAAGATCACACCTGCCTTACTTTTCAGATCTCTCTGTTGAGTACCTAGGATGTTATTTTGTATAGGTCTGGGAAATTTTCTGAATTATAGCTGTTGTTTCTGTTCTCTGCGCCATAGTAAATGATAGTACAAGGCTGTGACTATGTGGCGGCGTAGTGCAGCTGCAATGGTATTGTTATTACATTATTATAACCACCGTTTTGTAATGGCTTGCTGCTGTGTCTTGGGCCTTGGGTAGTAGTGGGGCTACCAGAGAGCTCTCTGATCATACACCGGTATGTTAAACACATACCTACATGTAGGAAATTGTGTGTGTGTGTGTGTGTGTGTGTGTTGTGTGTGTGTTAGTAATTTGTGTGTATGTATGTGTATGTGTGTGTGTGTGTGTGTGTGTGTCTATGTACCTATGTGTGAGTTGAATAATTTGGGTTTTATGGTAAAAATAGTTCAATGACACTGTTGAAGTCTCGCAGCACGAGAAGTGCGGAATAAACGGGTGAACATCTATGAAAAGTAATCCCTATTTGTGACCAAATCTACACGCAAATATTAAAATTTTAAGAATATTTTAGAGTTTATTATGAAAAGATACAAAAACAAAATTATATTACATCATAAATAAAACGTATTTTTCCTGGTTACAATTTTTATCGTTTTACTTTTGCGTAGAAATTTCCTTTGTCGGCCATGTTTTTTTTACCCAAGTGGTTGATACTCAGGCTGACCTGTAGAGCGTTATCGACATCAAAATTTCATCGTGATATTTTCTTCACACCTGGAATACATAACTATTGTTTTAACAAAAGCGCATACTTTTGTTTTACTTTGTATTTTGCCACTTTCTGTGCCTTTATGATAGCCACAGCATAGATCTGATTGTCCCAGATTCATCCCTACCATTGCATTGGACTTAGCTTCCATGCATGTATCGACTCAGGGCCAGATCGAACTCACGAAGTGTCCTATTTTCCATGTGTGATTGCTCAAAGAATAACATTGTGTATTAAACTATTGTCCCTTATTAACAATTCCACAATTTAATGTACAAATTGTGATCAGTTAATTGCATTATTTAAATTTCGAATTTGTGATCAAATCCCAAGTGGAGGTTCAACTCTGGTGACAAGACGACGGTCGCAGAGAAACGTCTTTTTCTTAGCGTTTTCTTGTACTTTTTTAAACGACTCGAATTATGCACAAGTATAAAATTTGATACTAATATTCTTTGGAACAAAAGCGCCCAAACGAATACATTCATTGTTAGTTATAATATTGAATCTCAACTGCAACTTGTAATTAAATCATAGACTAAGGATGCTTCATTTGTTTTGCATCATTTCATTATTAGATTTCCAAACACACATTTTACACCAGGATCCTCCTGTTTCATCAAGTTGAAATAGAAACGGTAGTATTTGAGATATGAGTTATAATTCACGGGTATAATCATTTTTTGACTAATTGGTGAATTTATTGAGATAATTTGACGCGCGCGCAACCTGAAAACCTTCAAGATGTCTACACAAATACAGAATTCAAGACCCAGAAACAACAGAAGACCCATTCCCAATAATAACAGGTGGGTCACTGTACTGTACTAAATTTGCCTTTCTGTTTATTTTACTCATGCTTGTGTTTATGGATCTTGATTTACGTGTACGACTTTGCCTACTGTTGCAGTTGTAGATGTAAATTAAATATGAATATCACTAATAGTAGGGAGTTTAATAGAAATTCTAAATGTACCTCACAAACTGGAAACCAATGTCATATGAAAGAGCTGGCAACACAGATTACAAAACAGTTTGAATTTTGTTTGTATCTTGATTAGAAATGTAGTTACGGCAGTTCAAAGTCTGAAATTTCAGACCGATTTTTACCCCAAAATTACCATTGGAAAGTTGTGACCGAAATCGCGTGATGTTAATAAAAAATGGTTAAAACTAAAACAGTCAATATGGAGTTCTTATCATATATTGTATACCAAAATGTTCGTCTTATCGAGGACAATGCATTTACATTAATAAAGAGGAAGATAAACATTGCAAATTAACACATTATTACATAATATGACGCAAATGTTACATAATCAAAAACTCGGCTATACGTAAGAAACAATTTGCTCTATCACTTTTGGATTTATCCCTAATATCTCACTGAAATAATTGCAAATAATCCCCTCTTCTAATTAATATATAGAGAATAAAAAAGGGTTTGAGAGTATTTAAATGAAAAGATAGGCACTTTGATAACTCCAGTCCAGTGGCCGCCGATAGGCTCACTGTAAGGTGAAACTCGTTTTTTGGAACTTTATTTTTGGCCCTTTACTGTTTTCGTCACCATGGCGTTATTTGTGAACCTATGTGACTAATTTTTGTATCATTTTAAAGGGCACAAAACAAGCTTTCTAACGGTATATTTTATTTTTAATTCCTGATTGTATTTCTAAGAAAGCTATTGAAATAAAAATTTATCAATTTTTGAATTATAAGAACTTTTTAAATTATGGATACATTTTAATTATACTTCATACATCGATAGACAATTAATTGAAGAACATCTCTGCCAAATTTCATCAAAATTGATACACTCGCTCATTATTTTATTTTTCCCGCCATCAACCCACTTTTTTGGACAAAAACCTCATATTTTTTTCCATTTTCATTTATCCTTAATTTTTTCCATACTTTTCATACATGAAAATGATTTATATGAAAATAAAGCTTATTTTCTGACCTGTAAAATTATACCTACCACTTGCCAGTTATATTTTAATTGAAACAAAATCACTGAAAACAATAAGTGGGCCATGTTGACTGCAAAACTCAAAATTTCCCGATAGCCGCGAGATGCTGGTTTTGAGGCATCAGTGAGATCACAGATTCTCTCTGTAAAATTGACAAAAAATTTCAACAGAAAAATATAAATAACTCTGGAACCGTAAGTCGTAGAGAAACAAATAAGGTATCAAATTTTATGTTTTTTCAAGTCCCATCCCATCCCCCTGACTAGGTCAAATTAAGATATTTTGAGTTTGAAAATTTTATCAAAGTGCCTAGAAAAGATATAAACATGTTGTGTAATGACATAATGAGTTTATATTTACCTATGGCAATTTAATTGCATATAAATAAAATGGTAGATTGAAAAAGTTCAAATAAATTGAAACAGATTCCCTATTATACCTTATTAGAAGGAAAGTTCTGGCTTTTAATACTTTAAAAAATTCTGCTGAACCACTTTGGGTTTATTGCTATTACATCATTTGAACTGACAATTAATATGATTTTATCCCCCCACCCCCTCCCCCCCTTCTCTCTCAATGTATGGGGGTGTCAAAACTAATAGAACTTCTTACCATAATTATTAAGGCTAAGGCCTTTAGAATATGGATACAAATGATAAACATATCTAAACATATGGGAAAGAAACTTGATGACTTGATGGCAAAGTAAAATAAAATTAAATTAAAGCAATTGGTATTTTTAAAATATCGATATTATTAATATCGGATTTCACAAAGAGAAGAAATATACGAATTTTTAAAACAAAAACTATAAAATGCCTATAAATAAAGTTGGAAAGTATGTATTCAAAATAAAAACATAGCAAATAATAGTACTGAAAATATTATGGACTAAATTTAACATAATACATAACTAAATTTAAAATATCGATATGAATATCGATATCGTCCGGCAGCCATGATGAGAAGATAATGTAAACAAGGCATTTCGGCGCAGAGTTAAAAGGTGTCTGCGCATCGATATAGAGCCCTGAAATTTGGCATGAATAAAGTTTAGATGTTATTCTAAAAACAAGCGTTTAAATTTTAAAAACACACGCGGTAAATAAAAAAATAAATGCATTTGAAAATTGCCAGATTTTAACTTCAAATAACTTCTGGAATTATTAATGGATTTTTCCTTAATTGGCACCATTTAAAAGGAAATTGAAAGACGAAAATAATGATATCAAAATATCTGCGATATTCCTCTTTACAACGAAGTTATGCATCTTTAATTGAACCCCCCAAAACGCGAACGGCAATTTTCGTTCACAACTTTCCTATGGGCGAGTAGGGTCAAAATTTGACTGCCACTGCTGCTGCTTACTAAACTGCCTACTAATAGCCTACCACTACCACTACCATCACCGCACCGCACTCTGAAAATATCAGTTTCCTTATTTTTAATTGAAAGTGAAATCGAGTATAAATTGAAAAAATGTTTAGTAGCATAGTCATGGAACCGCCAGAGTTGACAGATTGTCAATTTTCACAGTCTGCAAAACTGCGACAGATTTGTGGCAATGGCAAACTTATGTGTAAACTTTACACATGTTTGCCACAGATCTGTCGCAGTAAAGGTATTTATATTCATTGTGAACAATGGTTTTTCCAGTCGACAGCAATTTGAAAACAAGAAAATTTCCAGTTTTGACATTTTTGATGCAAAATCACAGATTTGGCACTTGATTTAGAAGCCAATTAGCATTTTGGACACTGGTACTGGTACATTGTCAGCTTTCAGGAAATCCTACATGTAGGCATATAAATATAGAGACACAAAATAAATGTATTTTATTGATTTTGCATAGAATGAAAATAAGATAAATTTTAACCTCAAATCTTTGTTGAATCCCCAAACCAAAAAAAAAGAAGATAAAAACGTGAAATAATTACATGATTAGGCACTTTGATAACTCCAGTCCAGTGGCCGCCGATAGGCTCATTGAAATTCGTTTTTTGGAACTTTATTTTTGGCCCTTTACTGTTTTGGTCACAATGGCGACTAATGTGACTAATTTTGGTATCATTTTAAAGGCCACAAAACAAGCTTTCTAACGGTGTAGTTCATTCTTAATTCCTGATTGTTTTATCAAAAAGCTAATGAAGAAAAAAATTATCAATTTTTTAATTCTAAGAACTTTTTAAATTATGGATACATTTTAATTATACTAGATACATCGATAGACAATTAATTGAAGAATATCTCTGCCAAATTTCATCAAAATTGATACACTCGCTCATTATTTTATTCACCCACTTTTTAGGACAAAAACCTCATATTTTTTTCCATACTTTCCATACATGAAAATTATTTATATGAAAATAAAGCTTATTTCCTGACCATTAAAATGATACCCAACACTAGCCATTTATTTTTTAATTGAACCAAATTACTGAAAACAATAGGTGGGCCATGTTGACCGCAAAACTCAACTTTCCCGATCGCCGCGAGATGCTGGTTTTGAGGCAGCAGTGAGGTCACAGATTCCCTCTGTAAAATTGACAAAAAAATTCCAGCAGAAAAATATAAATAACTCTGGAACTGTTAGTCGTAGAGAGACAAATTAGGTATCAAATTTTATGTTTTTTCAAGTCCCATGCCCATATCCCTGACTACGTCAAATTAAGATATTATGAGTTTGAAAATTTTATCTAAATGCCTAACATGATGATTGTAGTTCGTAAAATTTGAGGCTGTCCTACTTTGACATAGTTGTATTACTCATGCAAAAGCATTGTTTTAGGACAATCGTGTATTCAACATCAAGACCATTTTCAAATGGGAATCAGACTAGTGATGAGAGAGCTATGAAAAAATTGTATGGAACTGAAATCAAAACTTGAAAAAATTGCCACACAATGAAAACTACAGTCCATCATGGATAATCGCAACACCTTGGAATCAACGAAAATATAACAGTTAATCGAAGTTGAGTTTTCTGTTCAATTGCAACATTTTTGGAGATGCCATGTTTTTGGCAAGTTCTGTCTTGAGTTGGTTTTGGAGATGCATTGAACTCATTGATAATTTGAACTTTTTTTCTGTAATGTGATATCATTCCTCTTGTTAAGGGGAGCCATGGTTTCTCAGTCTTCATGGGTTTTTAATCCCCCAAACAGCGGTATCTTTGGTCGATTTCGGATAAAGTGATGGGACACTGTTTTCACCACTACTTCTTGTTTTTATAACAATTTTGATTTGACTTACTTAGAGATGGTTTCCAGCACAGGTTCTCAATGATCCTCTTCGCTGGACTCAGGAATCATCTTTATTTCTTCTGGTTGCAGATTACCGTGAAGTCAGAATGTGATGTTAGCCTTGTAATCATAGAAGATTTCTTGGTTTTTCCAATAGCTATCCAGTCTGTTCTTGAATGAGTAATGGTAAACTCAATCCATTTGTTGCAAATATTGTTCTTAGTCCACCACAGACTGAGCAATTTGACTGAAACAAAAACCATATGGCAACCCTGTATAGATTTTGACAAGCTCAGCTTTGATGCAAGCCGACATTTTATACAGATTGAATTAACTTTCACACTTTTGTTCTCAAAATTTGTAGGAATAAAAAAATATTGGCCCTGATGAGACATAATAAGCTCTCACCAAACCCGTTGGTCACAATGCACAGTTGTCAATCCCAAAACAAAGGCTATCGTTCAGTCTCTGCTTACAACTGTAATTGTCTACCTGTTGTTTGGACTATGCCCAACCCCCTTGCCTCTTATCCGATGATCACCTGACAAACTCGTACTGCAAAGCCCCACCCACTTTTGTCTTTAATAGGGTGATGACACACTGTGGTAGCAGTAAACCCTGTCCACTCTCAATTCTTCAACTTGTCCTGAGATTGTGTTTGATTGATTTCTTGAATTTGCCACTTTTTTTTTAGGTCAAAAATTTGTTGCAATTAACCAGTTTTATATAGAATAAATTCTTGTTTCTTGGGAAATATTGCGATTAACCGAGTTGCAATTATCTGGAGTGGACTATAGTTCCATTTCGACTCTTGTCATAGTTACCACTGACTCAATGTGCCAGTTGACAATTTCAAATTATGATATTGAGTCATCTTTCAATATAACATCTTGATGGACTAAATCTGCTCTGAGTAATGATTCAGTACACGACAAAGTTGCTGTGTCCCAATTTTAGCCGTCGTTTTTGTGGAAAGATATTTTAAAAGATAAAGTTATGAACACAAAAGTACATGATTTAATGTCAGTTCTTTATGATCAATTTTAAATGTCCCCTAAGTTACTTGTTATCTAAAATAAGAAAAGGAATTGAAAAGAGAAAGAATTGGTACGTCCTTTATGTACACCATAATGTCCGTATACAGGCCTGGGTTCACTGTATTGAATCTTATTTTGTTGTTGTATGTATGGCTTTTTCAAAACTTTATTTTTTACCCTTCTTTTCGACCTGCCTTTATGGTTATTTTGTTATCAGTTTAAAAGAGAAAACTTACCAATGAAATGTTCCTTTTTCAGCCCTGATTATGATACAGAGAAATTGATACCATAAGAATTGGCTAGGATGATTCTTTTATCTAATGGCTGAATACCCCTTCCCCCTTCCAAATTTAAAACACACGTAAGAAGACAATGGTCCCGAGTCTTTTCAAAGCTGAAACAAGAAAAGGGTTTAATTTATAAAGTATTATTATTATTATTATTATTATTATTATTATTATTATTATTATTATTATTATTACGAGGGCTCTTTCATAATTAACCGAAAAATGCCTGTAAAATCCGCGTTTTTTATGCTATCAATTAAATTCTTGCACGTGTTCATACCTTGACTCGTCCTTCATTTCTCTATGTAACAGCCAAGTCTGTCGACACACTTCTGCCAACGCCGCACCATGGAATAGATACCCTCTTGGAAGAAATTTCCGTCAAGGTTTTGTAGCCATTTCCGCACATGGTCAACAAGCTCTTCGACATCAAAGCGCTTTCCTGCCAGCTCACGTTTCAGTGGCCCAAAGAGGTGATAATCAGATGGTGCGAGGTCTGGACTGTGTGGTGGGTGTGGCAAAATCTCCATCCATATTTCTCTAGCCAACCTTGTGTCACTCGTGCTGTGTGGGGTGTAGCGTTGTCGTGTTGCAAAATGACCCCGTTGGTCAACTGCCCTGGGCGCTTTCTGCGAATGGCCTCCCTAAGCTTGTCAAGAGTTTGGCAGTACCTTGCAGCATTGATTGTTTCTCCAGTTGTAAGGTTTCGAACAGAATAACACCACGACTGTCCCAGAAAACAGTTCCCATTATTTTCTTTGCTGACCGCATGACTTTGAATTTCTTCGCGACAGGTGAGGATGGATGTTTCCATGTCATCGAATCTTGCTTTGTTTCTGGGGTGCAATGGTGCAACCAAGTCTCATCACCGGTGACTATGCTGTCAAGAAAAGTCACATCGTACCCTAGAAAGTCTCCGCCGGTGTTGGCAGTATGCCCGTGAACCCTGCGTGAGCTCTTGCTTCTTCTCAAAAGTTCCCTGCAGATGTCCAATCTTTGTTCTTTATGATTGTCTGTCAATTGCTTAGGAACCCATCTTGCGCTGACTTTTCTGTAGCCAAGTTCATCAAATACCATTCTATGGGCAGAAGTTTCCGAAATTTCAACACTGCTTGCGATTTCATGAAGTTTCAACCTCCTGTCTTGACGAATAAGCTCATCAACTCGCTTCACATTGTCTTCTGACGTCGCAGTTATCAAACGCCCTCTCCCTTCCCTGTCTGTCAAGTCGGAATGGCCGGCTTCAAACAAATTACACCAGTGATAGACTTGTGTACGGCTTATAACATGCTCACCATATACACTCTGAAGTTCTTTATGAATTTCGGTAGGATTCAGACTTTTGGCGTTCAAAAAACGTATGACAGCTCTGATTTCCTCCTTTGACCAAGTTTCAAGGTGGGCCGCCATCTTTAAAATCGTCTAGAAATTCATTGTGCAAAATGATGCACTTCATAATTTCTGGGAATATCCGTAAGGATATAAGGAATATCATGTCATTTACAGAATTAAAAAATCTCCACTGGTTGCTGAGCAATGGGCATTTTTCGGTTATTTCTGAAAGAGCCCTCGTATTATTATTATTATTATTATTATTATTATTATTATTATTATTATTATGTTAAAAATGATAATCCATTTGATTGGATTTATTGTTTTCCTAGATTTTATTTGTTTCTATATCTTGGTTGGCTTTTTATTTCCTTCCCATCCAGATCTGGGTTTCCTAATTCTAACAGTCATAGACGAGAAACGATGGAAAGCGAGGTATGTTTTATTGTGAAATGTTTGTTTTATTATTTTTTATTGTAATAAATACACATTGTCATACTAGGCTCATGCCAAATTTTAGATTAATATCTTTGTGTGACAAAGAATTCTCCAACTCTGAATTCATTTTAGTTATGACCATTCTCATGATGTGTTCCATTTTTTCCACATTAATCTTAAAATTGTTTTTATTTTATTTTTATTTTTTTTGTGATTAAATAGCATGTTTTGATTTTTGAGGGAATACATTTAGACCTGATGATACTTGCTGGTCAGCATTTTTTGCTGTGATTTAATTGTGTATCCAGATTTGAGTAGATGATGTTACAGGTTTGTTCAAGAAGAGTTTCTTATAGCCCCTTTGCAGTATGGATGTCAAGAATACCTATCATATTTACACATGTTTTTAAAAATGTAATCTCCTCAGACATCATCATCACCTAACAGCAAAGGAATCTATGAAGATCCACGAACTGCCATGATGATGTGCACAGTATTGGTATGTCCTAGGCTTTCTTTCATGACCAATAAGTAGTCTGGGAAGGGCAACGCACACCATTATCATTTAACTGTTGTTTAAGAATGAAAAAAAAAACTCTTTTCTTTTATAGATTCAATATTCATGAAAAAGTTTATTTTAGGCCTTTTCTGACGAACTATGAAAATTATGATAATAATGATATGATGATGATGATATATATAATATTATGTAATAGAGAAAATGTTAGTTGATGTTTACAACTAGAATTTATTTGCATAGATCAGTGATATAATCCATAAATTTATGTTGTGTTATTGTTATCAATATTCATATTTGATTTGCTAAAATAAACTTGGAAGTTTGACCGATTTATTTATTTCAGGGTGCACACTCAACTGTTAAAACAAGGAATGGGAATAAATATACAGGCCATACTACAGGCTTTTCGGAGAGGGTACGTTGATCTCAATTCTTGTTTTACTTCTGTCTTGAGATATTGTTTTCATATGATCTGATCCAACTTTAAAAAGAAAAAAGATTGATATTGTCAAGTAAAAATTTATTATCCTATCTGGCAGTCTGATTTGAAATGAATAAAGATTTGGTGGGCAGCTTTACTCAATTTTGTATGGGGGCGGGCATGGCTTGGAACTTCATAACCATTCAATAAAAAATTCTTACTTTTTTTTTTTTTATTTGTTTCACTTTAATCATAATGAAAACCCACGCTGTCAGAATAGGAGTTTATAAAGCATGTTGATTTAGCCGTTCAGCACCTTTTAGATAACGAGAATATTTTGCCTCTTAGTGGTATAACGGTACAACACTCGCAGGTCCCTGATTTTTCAGGTTTTGTTTTGGGCAGTGTAAAGTTAAGTCCTTGGAAAAGATTTTGAGTCACATTCTCTCGCCTTATTCCAGTGTAGAATGAGTACCTGGTTGTTAACAGCATTGTCTCTTTTGGAAAAAAATTGCACTGTTGCTTACATGTTTCATGTCTCTTCTTACATGTGAATATAGCTGTTGGCTGGGGACCCCTTGTAAAGGCTTTGGGCATGCATTGTAGATATTGCACTTTATAAAATTTCAAGATACTACAATTGTTTTCAGCAGATAATTTTGAATTCTGATAAATGTCTTTTGTTATTCCTTTCCAGGGTGATATAGCAATGGTAGATGCAAAGCTGGAGGTAGAAGATAATGCTGTGGAGCATATACCAGGGATTGTCATTCCCAAGGACAATTTCGTTGTTTGTATAACAAATGGTGTGGATATCAAAGGGCTTTCTATTGGTAAGTTATAAACTGATTGTAGAGAAATGCATGAGCTGAGGATATTAAAAAACTTTTTCCCCCTTTTCTCTTTCTTAATTGTTTATAAGATTACACTTGAGCACAAAAATCTCGAACAAGTTGGGATTGGGCCTATTTATTTGAGATTTCTGTGTTTTCGAGTTTTCCTTGTTGAGTATTTTACAGAGGATTTGAGGGAGGTAAATGTGGGTGGTCTTGATAAAAATCATTATAATAACTCCGTTATTGTGAACTCTGTCAAGAGTAGATAGTGAGATAATTCAATTTCCTTTTCTCTGCCATCTTTTACAAAGTTTTGAATAGAGTTTTCACTGGTGTTGTGTTAAATGTGTTTGTCTTGTTCAATTACAGTAACAAATGGAATGACAATTCCCACTGCGTACCTAAAATCACTATCAATCCTCACTTAACACCCTCGGGTGAAAGAGAGAGGGAGGGCATTGCTCTCACACAGCTCTAATCCCACCTTCCCCACCCCTAATTGTCCATTATTTTAATACATAAGTTACTGCCTAAGGCCCCAACGATACTGGTCATTTATGGTACTGGCACCTCAGATTAAGTGAGGTAAAGATGGAGCAGTGGGTGGTGTGCGTAAGACGCTGGTCAAACATGCTTCACACCCCCTAGGTTCAGCATGCACGTGTAAATCATTAACTGACTCTTAGCGCTACCGGGAGTGCGATGACATCTTTCGTTTCCGTTCAACACAAACGATTGGCAAATAGGGGAAAAAAATACCTGACCGCTAGGGAATGTCCCGTTTGTTCGAGATTTCCATATTGGCCCCGGAAAGTGTTTGAGATTTTTGTGTTGCCAATACTAACAAAATAGGATTGAAACAGGGAATTGTACTGAGTTTGAGATTTCCGTGATTTTGAGATTGCCTTGCTCAAATGAAGTTATTCTTTAAAGACTCCCTTGTCTTTGTTGTTATTAAAAAAGCTATAATTTAAAAGACCTTCCTCTTTGAATTTCATTGAATCGGCAACTTTCAACATGTAAGACTTCTTGTCTGTTACGTAGTAGCAGAACACAGACATCGTACTCCCATAGTGGGCAGGGAGGTACTTACTGCGTCTTCTATCCCCCTATATCTGTTTTCCAACTTGCTTTCTGCCTTTGTCTTCGAATGAGATTACTTGGTTTTATCCTGGTCCTGTCTGAGAGGGAAACAGTCAAATGTATAGTTAGTTTTGGGAGATGATATTTTTTTCCTTGTAAATCATCTCTCTGTTATGCACTGTATTATGTTTTCTTCATATTATATATGATTTGTAAAACATGTGAGTGTATTCCTCTTAATGGGGACCTGTGCTTGTGTCTGGATGAGACTTTAAGTGATCTCAAACTAAGTACTCTTGGAATCTGCACCTCTTTAATTGTAATTCTAGAACTTTTTACTATCCCATTTTCTTCCTTTTTACTGGCACTGATATGACCTTAATGTGTTGCAAGTGCCGTAAAACCATTAATAACTAAAACTAAAACTGAACAGACAGGGTAAACTTTAATAAGGTTCAAAATAGAACTTTTTCATTAAAAGGTTAGGCATGAATTTCCATACAAAGTTGTTTTGAATAATTAATGAGAAAGTACCTGGAATGATTTTGAAAAAGTAAAAAAAAAAATTCTTCTATATTTTCAGGATCAACAGACTTTACAGATGCTGGAATCACATCTCGTGTTAATGGAAGTTCTCAAAGCGGCATGAGAGAATTACAGCCATGGCAAGATGACGATGCAGACACCACAACCTCCATGGCTTTAGATGATGGACAGGTAAAAGCAAATTTTCTCCCCAATATCGGGTGTTATGGGAAAAGGGGAGTTTCTCATGCTAGAAAGCTTGTTGAAATCTTTTTGTTACTAGTTTTGTGTGCTATTGTTAGTGTTAAGACAGTTGGGCTTGCATATTAATGTTGTTATGATTATTATTTTTATTAACATAATCTGATTACAATTTGTAATTGTAGAAAGTATTAATTTTTTTACTGATATTGAAAGCCTCAAACAGCAGAAGTTGCCAAAGTTAAGTCAAGAGGGATAATCGTGTAAATAGGAATAATCAGTACACACCAATCTCTACATGAAATTGTTCTTTGAATGGAAAGTTAGAGGATTTCTCAGTTGAAAGGTATCTATTTTGAGTAAATATGTGTATACTTTTTATTTCAGACTGGTTGGGAACCTAAAGATATGTTTCAAGAAAATAAGGAAAAGTTCAACCTCAAATCTACTTATCAAGATGATTTGAGAGGTTACACGTAAGTTCTAATCCTTTTTTTTAAAAAGGTAAATGTATCATTAAGTGGTAGTGCTCTATAAAACATGTATGCTTATTTTTTCATTGTCCTATGATATGAGTATGGAGGTAATGCCATTTTTAAACACAATTTACAGATCTATTATACATTTTAATTTACAGAACCGAGTTACCTGATCCTTCATCCGAGGGTTACGAGGAGCGGAGAAGATTTGCTGAAAGAAAAGCAGAAGAAATAGAGAGAAGCGAGGTGTACAGATCAAGAATTGCCAAAGAAAATGAAGATGGTGATGAGGAAGCAAAATATTCATCGGTGCACAGAACAGACAAGGATTCTGCTGTTAACAGAGGACCCGATGGTCACTCCATGCCGCCTGTGAAAGCTACGTAAGTCTAAAGAATTGTGTGTTATGTTGAAGGGGTGGGTGGGGGGGGGGGTTTAAAAATATTATGACAGTCTTAAAATGTTAATTTTATTCTGCCTTCTTTGAAGGTTTTAAAAATTTCTCTATTTATTTTTTTGTACCCTGTATTGTGTTCTTTTCTCCAGTTACACCGTTCCTCAGTTGAGAGGCCAAGATACAGATCATAATTTGAGAAATGGAGCACAGTCCAGACAGACAAATCGCCCTGCACCCAGGCAAAATTCCCCAAATTTCTCCCACCAGCCAATGCATAACTCCAGGCAACCACCACACATGAGCAATCATTATAACCAAGGTCCCCCTATGCCCAACAGAAACCAAAGGCAAATTCCCTCCCAATCTCCTAATCACGGCCCTCCTCCCCCTGTCACTCACCCCCATCATCATCCTCATTCCATTCCACAATCTCAACCCCAAGCCCCTCCCATGTCTCAAGCCCAGTTGCAGCAACAGCATCACCATCAACAGTCATCTCGACCTCCTCATCAGTCCCAGCAAGCAACACAGCCATCAAAACCTAATCTTCCGCCACATCCAAATGTGCCATCTATGAATCAACATCAACAACATATAACTGCTCAGAAACTAGTTCATCCTCAGAATCCTATGCAGGATTCTAAAATTCCTCCCCACAGCAGCCAACAACAGCCTCCACCCAATCGAGTTCCCCTCCCCCCACAACATATGAATGGAGGTAAGAGTAAGTACAGTCTCTTCTTTATATTTTATATGTAAAGTTTGTCATTTGCCCAGGAGTTGTAACAGTCTAGAATCTCCTGAAATCTTTAGAGAAAAATAACCTAGAATCTTTTAAATCTCTTCAATATTTTTTTTTTTCCTAGGTACTAAAATATTCTGAACTCTCCAGTTCCCTATAGAAAAAGTAATGAAAACAAAAACACATCTCAAAATCATCACTACTGCTACTTCTACCGCTAAGATTTTGATTCCAATTATCTGGTTATTATTACAGACCTGCCAACCCGTATGATTAATCATATTTTAGTACGATTTTGGACTCAAATACGTGGATACGATTCCTTTAGTACGATTTTTGTTGTTGTAATATTTTGATTTATTTTTTTCTCAAGCATGAATGATGTTGAAAATGACATGTCATAAATCGTTGACTTTATAACTACTAAAATTACTCTATTTTGTTTTTAAAATTTAATGATCTTTTTTAAAGATTTATTATTTTGTACGATTATTACCAACTGGGCAGCTTTAGGAACAATATGGTTCAAAATGAATCCTCTAGAAGTATTTAACTTGTCTGTGATATGTGTGAATTTCCCATCATTTGACCAACAGTAATCGTATTAGTATGTAGTAGTAGTAGTAATAGTGGTAGGAGTAGAAGTAGTGGTGGTAGTAGTAATAGTACTAGTCTAGTAGTGGTTGTAGGAATTGTTGTACTTGTAGTAGGAGGAGGAGTAGTAAATGCTATAAAAAAGGGAGAGAGAGAGATAGACATGGATCATTTGATAACATAATGGAAATTATCTTGTCACTGCTGCAAATTGTCATCTCTATTAGATTGAAGACCACTCTCACAAATATTTTATCTCAAAACCTTCAACTGATTTACTGGGCTGGCAAATGTATATCACCATCACAACTTCATTTGGGACATCAGCACCATCATCATCAACTCATACCATCACCACGGTTACAACCACCATCACAGCATTTTCACTGCCACAACCACCACCACCACATCACTTCTTCCATTACCACCACCACTAGAGCACCATCGCTACAACCACCACCTCCTCTTCTTCAAGCACTAGCATCAATACCACCAACATATTTGGGGTCTTTTGGTCATTTCTTTGAGTGTTTCAAAAGCAATAATATCCTTAGATATTGCAATTTCTGAGCCTTATACTGATTTAAAATGGTCATTAAGTTTTAGTTTCTCGATAAACCGATAATTTTGTAATTACTAGTGATTGCTGCAAACGAATGTTTGAATGATGAAGATCGGAGTTTATTTTTGATTTGGGTTTGATGTTAGCTTTTATTTAAAAAATTGTATTTTGCGCACTTTTATTTTCCACACATGCGGACAAAATACACTTTTTTGCCAAAAAGTACACTTTTTAGGATCATAGAATACACTTTTCATTCTGGGAAGGTTGACAGGTCGTTATTATTGTGTTAAATGTTTGAACCCTTTTAAATACTGTTTCGATTTGAGACATCTTGGGTCTAAAATTACTGTAGAATATCTCAGTCACTATTTTCAACTTATTCTAAACAGATTACTTTACTCCCACTGAAAAATCCTCCAAGTCTTGTCCAGATGGCTTTTTTGTATTACTTTTTGATGCTTATGATTACACATTGTAATGGGTACCATTCTGCGTGATAAGTATCTTTTCTAAATGCAGATATGCCAAAGCAGTGGTTTGCTTTATTAACTTTATCAAACTGAATTTCAGACGGGCCACATGTATCAGAAATGAGTACCTCACACAAAAATATGGACCGTTATGGCGGTGTTCCTTCCAGTCCTGCAGCAACGCCACTTGTTCATTCATCCTCCAAAGTGCAAGATACTGTGGCCAATAACGCCCCACCAGTTGATAAACCTGCTTCAATTACAACGTCCTCATTACCTCCAAAGAATACAACGTCACCACCCAATATTCAAGGAGCAGAAAACAGAAATGGAAGGAGCCAAGATTCCAACCCTGGTAAGTTTTACTTGTCTATTGGAATCACCAATATGATCTGACAAAAATGGCTGTTAGATTAGGTGGCAGCCATAGGCAGGGTCACAGTTGGCCAGAAAGTTTTGGCATTGCTATTTTAAAAAAAAACTTTTGTTGAATTTGATGTGGAGGGAAAACCTTTGCTGGAAATTCGTCAACATAATTCCATTTATTTTTTTATTGAAGCTTTTAACAACTACAATACCAGTGTGCCACCTTCAACTCCTCCGCATCATTATCATTAGTACATCTACCACCAACATCATCATTATCACCATCACTTGATCATCACGACTACACTATAACATGATAGCGTCACTGCCCGTTCCCCCCCCCCCCCCCCCCCCCCCTATCAGAGGAATATCTGGTAGCTTATCTTCAGGCATTTTTGTTTTTCCCATGGGCAAGATCATTGTCCCCAAATTGGCTCGCTTTGACAACATGGGTGATTCGTGTTAACTCTAGATGTTTATTTAATGGATTGATTACATTTTTTCATGGAATATGCCAAATCCTATGCGTGATGTGGAATGTTTTTCTTCTTTCTTTTTAAAAAAACTTCTCGTGTTCTTTGAAATTAAAAAAAAAAAAAACAATAAAAAAACTATAGACACATAGCTTTCCCGCCTTTTGAAAGACAAGTTTAACTTTATTTCTTCTCTTTTTATAAGTTTTTGTTTCACATATCTATGTCATCAATTTTTTATTTTGTCTTTTGTATTTGTGTAGACGTTTTATACTGTGCTCGTGGAAATAAATGTACTTTTTATTGAAATGGAAAAGAAGTAAATGATATTTGCTATGGTTTGAAAGCTTTGTCCTGTTTACCAAGGAAATTGTAGGTGCAGCAGGTTAAACCATGTCCGTTCAGAAAGCAAAATTTGGAATGAAAATTTGTTTTCATTTCCACAGAAGACAGTCGCAATAAGGTCAAAGACAACAAAGTTCAACAATTGATGTATTTCAAAAGTAAATTTGTTTTGGTGAGTAGAGTTTTTACTAATTTATGCTTAAATATAATTTAAAAAAAAAAAGAAGATAGATCCAAAGGGTAGCAAGTAATTGTTACTCTTTATTTAACATTAGGGAAATTTGGTAAACTTACTCCATGGGCTTTGCCTGGTTATTATTCAACCTGTTTCATTGTACTAAATACAAATGAGTTTAAAGTCGCGTTGATAATATTATTATACCTGTTAATTTTGTGGATGTTGGATCACCCAGCTTAGCTCTCCTAGCAAGAAAAGAAACTTGTAATTCTTCAGAGCCCTAAAGTCTATGTAGAATTAAATGCAACTCTTTGATCATGTCACTAAGTGTTGGGTGGATGTGGAATCATAAAATAAAAATAGAAAAAGATTGACCTGATTTGAAAATGATCTCTTTGTTGCTGCCGATAAATAACAGTAATAAAAGGGAATAGAAAACCTGATTGATTGTTGTATTAATCCAGGATGACAGCTCAAAGACGAGTCATGAGTCATCCTCTGAGTCCATGGAAGACAATTCAAAGACAAGCTCAGCATCGTCAGGCATAGGAGGCTCCGAGTCTTCAGTTCCGTCAAGTACAAATGATGTAGCAGGCTCTCCAATTCAACCCGCCACTTCTCACAATGCTACAACTTCTGAATCAACATCAGCAGTAGCCCCAGCTAAAGTGGCAGACAAACCTCCAGAGGCTGAAAAATCTAAATCAGAAGTGTATGTTTTACTTCCTTTTATATTTTGATAGTTTTTTGTTTTTTTTTTGCTTTGTTTTTTTAATGTAGAATAATTTATGTGGGCGTCCGTGAGATGATCAGTCGCATGGTGAAAAGTTTTGAACAGAGATATTGACATATTTTAGTCAAGAGGTCAATTTTTATGGAAAATGAGTTCTCATCAAAAATCATTAAATCAAACATTTATCTATATATTACTTAATGTCAACTTTGGAAGCGATTTTCTCAAAATTAGGGTTTCACACCCTAGTCCATGCATATGACCATTAATTCATATTATATTAATTCATATATATATATTGGTTGCCAATTTCCAGTGTATTTACTGAATTCAGTATGTTTTTTTAAAAACCTCAGTAATTTTTCAATTCTACTGAAAGGGGGGGGGGGGGGGGGGGGGGGGGGGGGGGGGGAGTAAGTACTCATGTCTTTATATTGGAGTTGAATGCTCAGATAATGGTCACTGGATGTGTTCGCATAAAAGTTCAGTAAATTTTTGTCTCCTGAATTGGCAACCCTGAATTATTCTTTTATGGTCATTATCTACATACATTGAGTCTATATCCATACATATTAAATGATGAGCTTGTATTATGTTTAGTTTTTAAAGACTGATTTAACATAGAATTTACAATAAATCCACTTACAGACACAAAAACAAATGAAACTTTTGGATATCCCTCATTCCTCAGGTTTAAAAAAAAAGAGAAGTGTAAAGTTGCTGTTTAATGTTTTGAAATAATGTTTATTAATTTATAGTAAAGTCTGTTTTGTTTTTTGTTTCATCTTTTGAAAGGCAGAGTTAGTCAGATCCTTCACTGAATATTAATATTGTAATAAATGAAAGTAAATCAAATAAGAAAATTTAGCGGGTGGTTGGATGGGAGCATCACCCTTGAATCATATACCTATGATGTTCGCATGGGTGTACGATCCGATAGTGATGTCGTTTCTTCTCTTTACTAGCCTATCCTGCTTCTTTGGTTTGTGATTGTATTTTTGACAGGGGATATTTTTTTTTCTGTAAATCTTCTGCCTGTTTGTTCTTGGTTATTTATAATTTGGCTTATGATATCTTTAGGTTATGATTTTGATTTACATTTGTACTATTTTTGTTAGATTGTTTGTTTTTTTTGTTTCAGCGGTCTCTCATATAACCTCAATTGTGTTGGAAGAGACCTAAAGCAACAAACAAACAAACAAAAAATAAGAAAATTTCATCAAATTTTTATTGCTTTTGATTTGTTTTTATCATTCCAGAACCAAGTCAACATTGAATCCTCTAGCAGCAGAATTTAAGCCAGTGAGTTACATACAGTTTACTTTCAAACCCAATGATATTATCAAGATTTGTTATATTTCTGTATGACAGGACTGTCCGAATTGGACAATTGATTGTAATAATTCTATTATTTTTATTCTTTCCATTTTTTAAAGGAGTATTTGTGCAGTTATTTGACTGACTTTGTGTCGAGTCTGTTGCAATAAATTCCCTTTGTTCTGTCTTTTTCCTAATTCTTCCAGGTGTGAATAATTTTCTTCTCAAATCTGTTATTTATGCCCCTTACAGAAAGCCCTATGTCAAACTTAGTTTTAACAATTTAAAGTTTTAAGATGAAATTAAGGATATCAACAGTTTTTTAAACATTCATACCTGGGTGGGGATCCTGACCTCTCATAGCGGGCAGGGAGGTACATACTGTGTCTTTTATCCCCTTATATCTGTTTTCCAACATGCTTTCTGTCTTTGTCTTGGAATGAGATTACTTGGTTTTGTCCTGGCTCTGGCCGGAGTCCTAGCTGGGCGGGAAATAGTCAAATGCATAGTTATTGTTTTGGGAGATGATATTTTTTTTCCTTGTAAATCATCTCTCTGTTATGTATTATTATTTTTATTTGAATGTATAATGTAAGCATTTGAGTGTATTCCTCTTTGTTGGATTTTGTGCTTGTGTCTGGATGAGACTTGTAGGTGATTTCAAACTAAGTACATTGATGGTATGCTCTTGGAATCTACATCTGATCCCTGTTTGTTCCCAGTTCCTCTTTTTCTTACTTTTTCTTGAGTGCTTTATTTGTAATTCTAGAACTTTTTACTATCCCATTTTCTTCCTTTTTACTGGCGCTGATATGACCTTAATGTGTTGCAAGCGCCGTAAAACCCTTAAAAACAAAAACAAACATTCATACTTACAATGCAGCCTGTGTGAATCTTGCCAAGTACTTGATTTTATTTTGATTTTAGATCCATTTTTTTTTTTATAAACGAAAAATTCATTTTGAAATGTGTTTCTGCGATATGTGCTCTGTGAAATGTTGGAGGCTAATAGATAAAGAAGCAGCACATAAAGTGTTTTTAATAGTAAATATGATTTGGCATGTCATATTTAAATTGGGCTATCACAAGGTTGGTTATTTTAGGCCATTTTTAAAATCTGGATATATGATATTATTTTGTCAGTAATATGAAGGCAGTGTTTAGTCTAATGTATCAAATTTTATTGTTTCAGAAAGCACAAGCTGCTCCTGTAGAAGCCCAGCCTTCACCACCTCCCCTCCGCGTGTCTCCTCAAATAATACCTCCATATGCTGCTCCTAATATGACTTGGGTACCAGCAAGTGCCATCCCTACAGGGATTACATACCCAGGTCGTACTAAGGGTGGTAAGTATCAATGCATTCATTATTTTAGGATAAGACTCAGGCTGCGTACATGGGTAGAATGCTTTTGGGTTGTACTTCAACTCTTTATGGGAACTATTATATTTTTTTAGGGTGCCTGTTGCAGGCATTGAGCTTTTAACATTTTCTGTCCTTTGTACTCTTCTTGTGCTATGTGGTCTAGTGGTGTGACACACTCCTGATTGGAAGGTCTTGAGGTTTGAGTCATGTCTCATCCTACATGTTAAATATTGCTATTTGCTAGGGACCCATTGTAAAGCACTTTGAGCATGTTTAATCGATATTGAGCTATATAAAAGCTATAATTATTCGTACTTCTTTCAGAGGTTCCATTTTGACCTTAATGTGCATTAAGCAATGTTGATTCAAAATTAGATAAAACTAAGCGGGTGGTTGGATGGGAGCATCACCCTTGAATCATATACCTATGATGTTCGCATGGGTGTACGATCCGATAGTGATGTCGTTTCTTCTTCTCTTTACTAGCCTATCCTGCTTCTTTGGTTTGTGATTGTATTTTTGACAGGGGATATTTTTTTCCTGTAAATCTTCTGCCTGTTTGTTCTTGGTTATTTATAATTCAGCTTATGATATCTGTAGGTTATGATTTTGATTTACATTTGTACTATTTTTGTTAGATTGCTTGTTTTTTTTTGTTTCAGCGGTCTCTCATATAACCTCAATTGTGTTGGAAGAGACCTAAAGCAACAAACAAACAAAAAAAAAAGATAAAACTAAACAGTGGTGCCACCACTACCATCACCACCTTAGCCATCATCACCACCACTTTCATCATCATCCTTCCATTTTTTATTTCACCACAGAGATGACCTTTTCAAATGGAATAATTTCATTTCAGTTTTGCCGGTTGGCCGTGATTTAACAGCACAAGTGACAGGACAACCGTTACTGGCACATGGACAACACATGATATACATGCCACAACAAGGCTCTTATCAGGTACAATTGATTTCTTGTGTGGTACTTGAGACTACTCCTCATTGTTGGTTGTAAAATTGGTTTGGTTAAGATTGTAAGAATGTTTCAACTTATGTATTTAGCAATATGAAAGGAAATACAGGTGGTAATTTAATTGAAGAGAATATGAAATAAAGCATTCTTTGTTTTGTGGACTTATTATTATCGTTATTTTTTGTTTTTTAAATTTATTATAATTAAACATTTTTTGCAGGTGTACAATGCCCGAATGGTAGCACCCAACACCTTCCCTGCATCACAGGGACAACAGGGAGGTTTAGATCAAAGTAGTCCTCAGCCCCCACAAGTGTTTGGTGAGTGAAGACCCAGTACTCTTTTTAAAAAAAAAAATTTATCCTCTCTGGCTTAGATTTTCTGATGTAACCTTGGCACAAGTTAGAGTACCTACATCTGCTTAAATGAAACATTGGTTGTAAATGTGGTTGTTCACATTGTACTTGATAAGTGGTTAGATGAGTGGCATACTGTCTGCCTTCCCTCTTCTTTTTCATATTTGCCAACCGGTATGATTTTATGTATGGTTATGAACTTGAGCAAATTAAGATACAGTGCAGTATACAAGTCAACAACATCACTTAACTTGTAGGATGAGACATGATGCTGGTGAGGTGATATTACCATTTTATTTCGACAGAGACAAGGCCGTTAACAGTCAGATTTAAATCTATCCGTTTATTCTGTAGTATTTTTATTAGGCCAATATGTCGTAGTGGGCAGGGAGGTACTTACTGTGTCTTCTATTCACCTATATCTGTTTTCCAACTTGCTTTCTGTCTTTGTCTTGGAATGAGATCACTTGGTTTTGTCCTGGCCCTGGTCGGATACCCTGGCTGAGAGGGAAAGAGTCAAATGTATAGTTAGTTTTAAGAGATATTTTTTTCCTTGTAAATCATCTCTCTGTTATGCACCGTATTATATTTTACATGTTATTTATGATTTGTAAACATTTGAGTGTATTCCTCTTAGTGGGGACCTGTGCTTGTGTCTGGATGAGGTACAATGATAGTGTGCTCTTGGAATCAACATGTTTCATATTTGAACCAATTCCCCTTTGGCTTCCCTTTTCTTTAGTGCTTTACTTGTAATTCTAGAACTTTTTACTTTCCCATTTTCTTCCTTTTTACTGGCGCTGATATGACTTCAATGTGTTGCAAACACCGTAAAACCTTTAAAGACAAAACAAACAGGCCAATATGTAATTGTTTAATTTCAATTTAACAGTGGCATTTATTTTTATATTTTAATTTGTCTGTTTTCAGTTGCAAGCCAACAACAATTAGTACCAGCCCCCATCCCAGCCCACCTCCCCCACCATCCACAGCCAGCTCATGGCCAGCCCATGACTAACCCAGCCACTGGCCAGCAACCACAACCTGCACACATACCAAATCCAGCACCATCTCCCGTACAGCAGCAACAGCAGCATCCGCAGCAATCACAGGCACACGGTGGACAGCCTATGCCTCACCCAATCCCTCAGGGCCCACCTCAGTCGGTGACCCCACAACCAGCTCATTACCCACACATGAATCTTCAACCTGGTATCCAGGCCATGCCCAGGACATCAACGGGGCAACAGCACATGGCTGCTGGACCAGGCGGGCACCCGTCAGTCAGTATAAACTATCCCTTGCAACAATACTCCTACACCAACGTCAGTTCGGCTCAGAACACATTTGTCCCAGCCCCCCAACCACAGATGTCCCAGAGTAGTAGTCACCATACTCCTGGGCACCAACCACAATATGTCGTCATGCCCCAACCCCAGGGACACAACCCTATGCAGCCAATCCCAGGCCAGCCTTACTCACAACCAACCATTCAATTTCAACCTCAACAGAACCTATTGCATGGTATGTTCCTTTTACCACATTTGTTTTTTAAGCATTTATAATCACAGCTCAGAAGTGTTGTTTACTATGAATTCATTGTTTTTTATTTTAGAAATAATGAAGTTGATATATTTACCATATAGTGTATGGATCCAAGTTCATTTTGAATGACTCGAGAAAAATAAGAAATTTTGAAATTGTTAGCTGCTAGTGGCCAGTAGATACAGTGACCCACCTGACTGGTCAGTGGGTGGTTTGGTAATACTCAAAAATATTGTATACGTTCCCAAGTTTTCAAATTTTATTTGGTACCATCCAGATGGATTATATTATAGTTGCAAGATACATGATTTGTACAAGGATTGGATGACAGGTTCCAACACTATTCAGCCTTCTTTGTTCTGTGCCTATAAATTGGTACTGCCAACTTTTGTTTTAAACCAGTGATTCAGTCATGCCAACTCTTATGAGTTTTTATCAGGAAGTTCCAGATATTTTGTTTTCCTCCCATAGTGGGCAGGGAGGAACTTACTGTGTCTTCTATCCCCCTTTATCTGTTGTCCAACTTGCTCTCTGTCTTTGTCTTGGAATGAGATTACTTGGTTTTGTCCTGACCCTGGCTAGAAGGAAAACATGTGTATAGTTACAGTTTTGGAGATGATATTTTTTTGTCTTGTGAATCATCTCTTTGTTACGAGTTACGAGTTGTATTATTTTTTGATTTACATATATGATATATTATTTGTAAACATTTGAGTGTATTTGGGACCTGTGCTTGTGTCTGGATGAGACATTTAGGTAATCTCAAGTTAAGTACACTGATGGTGTGCTCTTGGAATCTACACCTGTTCCCTATTTGAACCAATTCCCCTTTGTCTTACTTTTTCTTTGGTGCTTTAATTGTAATTCTCGAACTTTTTACCATCCCATTTTCTTCCTTTTTACTGTCACTGATATAACCTTAATCTGTTGTAAGCGCCATAAAACCATTAAAAACAAAAACAAAATGATAATCGTTTTCATTCTCGGTTTCCCTAATTTCCAGCTATTTTTCTCGATTTTGACTGTATTTTCTTATTCCAGAAAAACAATCATCATCAACTACAACAACAGCAGCATCATAGCTATCATCATCATTTGTTACCTAAACCACCACCTACAACCATCATCATCATCATTTGTTACCTAAACCACCACCTACAACCATCATCATCATTTGTTACCTAAACCACCACCTACAACCATCATCATCATCATTTGTTACCTAAACCACCACCTACAACCATCATCATCATCATTTGTTACCTAAACCACCACCTACAACCATCATCATCATCATTTGTTACCTAAACCACCACCTACAACCATCATCATCATCATTTGTTACCTAAACCACCACCTACAACCATCATCATCATCATTTGTTACCTAAACCACCACCTACAACCATCATCATCATCATTTGTTACCTAAACCACCACCTACAACCATCATCATCATCATTTGTTACCTAAACCACCACCTACAACCATCATCACCATCATTTGTTACCTAAACCACCACCTACAACCATCATCATCATCATTTGTTACCTAAACCACCACCTACAACCATCATCATCATCATTTGTTACCTAAACCACCACCTACAACCATCATCATCATCATTTGTTACCTAAACCACCACCTACAACCATCATCATCATCATTTGTTACCTAAACCACCACCTACAACCATCATCACATCATTTGTTACCTAAACCACCACCTACAACCATCATCACATCATTTGTTACCTAAACCACCACCTACAACCATCATCACCATCATTTGTTACCTAAACCACCACCTACAACCATCATCATCATCATTTGTTACCTAAACCACCACCTACAACCATCATCATCATCATTTGTTACCTAAACCACCACCTACAACCATCATCATCATCATTTGTTACCTAAACCACCACCTACAACCATCATCATCATCATTTGTTACCTAAACCACCACCTACAACCATCATCATCATCATTTGTTACCTAAACCACCACCCACAACCATCATCATCATCATTGTTACCTAAACCACCACTACAACCATCATCATCATCATTTGTTACCTAAACCACCACCTACAACCATCATCACATCATTTGTTACCTAAACCACCACCTACAACCATCATCATCATCATTTGTTACCTAAACCACCACCTACAACCATCATCATCATTTTGTTACCTAAACCACCACCTACAACCATCATCATCATCATTTGTTACCTAAACCACCACCTACAACCATCATCATCATCATTTGTTACCTAAACCACCACCTACAACCATCATCACCATCATTTGTTACCTAAACCACCACCTACAACCATCATCATCATCATTTGTTACCTAAACCACCACCTACAACCATCATCATCATCATTTGTTACCTAAACCACCACCTACAACCATCATCATTTGTTACCTAAACCACCACCTACAACCATCATCATCATCATTTGTTACCTAAACCACCACCTACAACCATCATCATCATCATTTGTTACCTAAACCACCACCTACAACCATCATCATCATCATTTGTTACCTAAACCACCACCTACAACCATCATCATCATCATTTGTTACCTAAACCACCACCTACAACCATCATCATCATCATTTGTTACCTAAACCACCACCTACAACCATCATCACCATCAGTACCATCACATAAGTCCTGGATTTACCTTAATTTTCTCAGAATTTTATCTCTGAAAAGTTGCCAGGTCTGATGATAATTGGTCTTTTGTGTCATGTGGTTACAAAATGAGAATTTAAATGTCGTGTTTTCTTTTCCTTAAATCCAGGTCCACCCCAGATGCCCCCTACAGTCCACAGTCACAACCATAACCACCAAGGGCCTGCCAACTTCATCCCTTCAGGAGTTCAGGGCATGCCAGCTGGAATCCAACAAGTTCCAGGTGCACTCGTGTCAAGTAAGTATCTATATTAGCACTGCAAATGGTGGCTGTTCAACCGTAAGGGGACTGGAAGGGAGGCCTCTTTTTTAAAAAATATACAACTAATGATATTAGCTGTTTAATTCCATGTGTGTTTTGCATTTAGATTTTCTTTGGATTTTTCTTTTTGTTGAGGTCTCATCTTTAATTGCCATGCCACTGTGCACGTTAAACAGACAGTGGGCTAAAATTACGATCTGTTGACATTCTATGGACTTTCCTGCCAGTAACAAATTATAGGTCAAGGAAAAATGGAAAATTATAACTTCCATTCTCTAAGCCAATACGAATTACAAATTCATGACTACATATTTTTTCCAGTATTCTGATCAAGGCATTGCAGTGTTGTTATTTTTTACTTTTTATAATTAAAAAAAATGTCTTCTTGGGGGCTGATAGGGTTCTTGAATTCTCTTGATTCCTGCAACCAGTCTTTTTTGGCTGACAGAGCAATAGACAAAATGCTATGACTATTTTACAGTGATAGATTTTTAAAATTTGTTTTATAAGTAATAGTGAATGACGTCATATTGTCTTTTTCTTTTTCCATTTTTATTTTTCATTTATGATTAGGTGTTTTGACTCCATCAATGTTTTTTCCACAAGAAAGTTCTAGAAGGTGAATTTGTTATTTGGTTAAGCTTTCAACCAAGCGCGGGTCTGTCAACCAAGGGTTGCACTTCCCCCCCCTTTTTAAAAAAAATATTTTTCAGTCTTGCAAAATAAGATTTTCTGTTCCTCTTTTTTTTTTTTTTTTTGTGGAGGGGGGGGGGGGGGTGGTGGTGTGTGTGTGTTAAATGATGTTTCTATTGAATTACTACAACACCCATTTACTGAATGATTTTTCACCCGTTGTATTGTATTACGAAGCCAAATATTGTCAAATATTTTTGTTTTAATATGAATAAAAACAGGTTTGACATAGGTTTTTTTTCCAAATGATTAAGATTGGATTTCGATCAAACATGAATAAAGGAAGAGTTGGTTAAGTTCGGGTTCATCTCCTTTCTCTACATCTTTAAGTGTGTTTGTAATTAACATGATGAATGGTTTGCATGTAACCTGCATGATGGCATGAAATTCATTGGACCACTTTCATTTTCGGTAAATATCTTCACTTGGGTGTAAACGAATATTTTTATAACAGTTTTTTTTTAGTGTTCACATTCTGTATTTGGAAACAGACAAAATAGGTCTTTCATGGTGGGTTTTTTTTGTTTTTTTTGGTTGATTTGGCAAATCTTGGTTTTGTGTTGGGAAACTTTATTTTCTCTCTCCCTTTTTTTTTTTTTTTTTTTTTTTCTCTCTCTCCCAAGCCTTAATCTGTTTCTCCAAGTCTAAAGGGTTGGCAGGCCTGAGAGTGGTTTTGAAGGCTTGCTTCATTTATAAATATAACTGTTGTTTTGGAGGGACACTTTTTTTTAATTTTGAGAACAATTTATTTTTTCATGTTTGAAACATTTTTATTCAGCAAATGTTTCGTTTTGATTTTGCTTAGATGACTAAGCTGTTTGGTCTTCAAACCATTTGTTAAAATCATGGGTGGTACGTTTCTTTTTTGTTTTTGTTTGTCATGAATTCATAGTTTTCTGAATCCAGAAAATTTCTGTTAAATCATTTATTTATCTATTCATTAAATTTTTTGTTGCTATTGCTCTTATTGTTAGTTTTAAATTGAATTTGTTCTGAGCGATTTATATTAGCTGAGCTATGTCATAGCTCTAATATAGAAAAATTGGTATGTTTGTATTCTAGATTTTTTCTTTCCATCACTATTCCTGAATTTTTTTTTTAAAGACTTAAGATATATGTATGTGCGGCGATGTGGTCTTGTGGCATGACACTCACTTTCGGATAGGAAAGTCCTGGGTTCGAGCCTCGCGCTCGGCGCATAGTTGAGTCCTTGGAAAAGGCTCTTTACTCACATTCTCTCACCGTACTCAGGTGTAAAATGAGTTCCTGGCCGTTAACAGTGTTGTCTTTGTCCGAAAAATTGTATTATCGCCTAATAAGCGGCGTGTCCCGTCCTACATGTTAAATGTTGCTGTTGACTAGGGACCCCTTGTAAAGCGCTTTGAGCACATTTAGTGGATATGCGCTATATAAAGCTCAATTTTTAAAATTATTATTTATGTATTTATAATTTATAACTAAAAAGATATTTTCTCTTGTGATAAGGACTCCACTGGACAAAAACGCTCAAACTCCCTCTTGTTTATATCAAGTACATTAAAGTGAAGCTTGTCTTTTTACCAGATAATGATATTCAAAAATGTCATGTCAGAACATCTTTTTAGCCAAGAAGTGATTCCAATTCTGTCTATATAGCGTTAATATACTTTGTGGATATTTATTTTTTGTTAATTTAGTGTTCAATGTCTTCAAGAATACCCAATTTTTTTTATTTAAAAAAAAAAATCATCTCATTCCTGTTTATTTCTGAATCCACACAATTAAAATTTTTTTTTGAGTTTTGGTTGTCAGGCATGTGTTCAACTTATAGTAAATTCATACCACTCATAGAATACCTTTTTTCATCGCTGTTTTCTGTTTGTCTTTCAGTGCAGTCCCCCCTTCAGCCATACCAGCCTCAACCATAATGCTTGCTTGGCCTTAGGAATGAAAGATGGAAAGGTGCAGTATTATATTTCATCCATACAATCTCTTTCTACCTCTGGTGTCCACATTCGTCCCCTAGTCTTGCTATTACTGAGTTTGCGCGACAGGGCGCCAACGGGTCCCGTTAGAGATAGACGACGATTGGGACTGTTTGGAAGCTTTAACCCTTTGCCCACTAGTCATTATGACATCCGAAATGCTATCGCCTTATCCATCTACGCCAGAATAGAAATAGAGGGTGGAGCCTACCATGATATAACATTTTATGGATCCCTAATTTCATCATATCAGTTCTGTCCACTGACAGGTGGGTGGATATCGCTTTCAAGAACTTATGTCCTTATATGGAATCCTGAGTTTTTGACCAATCAACGGATTGCTCTTTTGATAGCTCGCTTGTCAACATGAGTCAGCTCAGCCCTTGATTTATGTAAAGGCATCACAGGCGGTATATGTTGTGTAACTTCAAAGACCACGGTTGACCGAAAGCGATGAATGGAAGCCCTACTGTGGCGTGGAGAACGAGGTCTTGTATGTATTGTTACGTCATATCTCAACGCTCGTGAATTCTTAGTACGGCTGGACTCACAATCAAAACTCGAAATCTGTGTTTTAAACTCTTGAATCAATCGAGTTACATCAGTGCGTTCGTCTCATTGAGAAATGAAAAACGATATATAAATCAAGAACATCGACCGGAAAATAAGGAAATTATCATAAAATTATAAAATTTGAGAAAGCTATTTTCAAAATCAAATATATTACAAAAAAGGTTATTTCTAGACCGATTTTTATGAGACAAAGACAATTTTTTCTCCACTTTTCAAGCTGATTCCAACAATGAGGTTTTCAAATTTATCGCGATAAGATTATTTGTCATTATTTTTTTTAATACCCAATTGACTGCTCAGGAAATGAATACGTAATCCTTGGCTGCTAGCGAGTAGGTGTTAAATTTTGCTTACCCTTTCCCACGCAGACGCACACACACACACACACACACACACAGACTGAACACACAATGTATGTCTTTCACTTCTGGCCAAAGTTGCCTTATTACAACTTAGACTCGAATGATAACAGCGAGTAGGGTGTCAGATTAAACTTCAGTCTTAAAGGTCTAATTCAATTCACACCGTAATAAATCATAATAATGATCATTCTTGATATATTAGAGCATTAAAATATTTAATTCACATTACTATAAATATATTTTAAATATATGTATTTTGTAATTATTTTAGCGACGATACGAACCCCTTTTAATCGTCGAGCCGAACGATAGGATGCTAGACGACGATAAGTCGGGTGTGTGTGTGTGTGTGTGTGTGTGTGTGTGTGTGTGTGTGTGTGTGTGTGCGTCTACGTGGGAAAGGGTAAGCAAAATTTAACACCTACTCGCTAGCCGCCAAGGATTACGTATTCATTTCCTGAGCAGTCAATTGGGTCTTAAAAAAAATAATGACAAATAATCTTATCGCGATAAATTTGAAAACCTCATTGTTGGAATCAGCTTGAAAAGTGGAGAAAAATTGTCTTTGTCTCATAAAAATCGGTCTAGAAATAGCCTTTTTTGTAATAGATTTGATTTTGAAAACAGCTTTCTCAAATTTTATAATTTTATGATAATTTCCTTGTTTTCCGGTCGATGTTCTTGATTTATATATCGTTTTTCATTTCTCAATGAGACGAACGCACTGATGTAACTCGATTGAGTCAAGAGTTTAAAACACAATTTCGTGTTTTGATTGTGAGTCCAGCCGTACTAAGAATTCACGAGCGTTGAGATATGACGTAACTATACATACAAGACCTCGTTCTCCACGCCACAGTAGGGCTTCCATTCATCGCTTTCGGTCAATCGTGGTCTTTGAAGTTACACAACATATACCGCCTGTGATGCCTGTTCATAAATCAATGGTTGAGCTGACTCATGTTGACAAGCGAGCTATCAAAAGAGCAATCGTTGATTGGTCAAAAACTCAGAATTTCATATAAGGACACAAGTTCTGGAAAGCGATATCCACCCACCTGTCAGTGGACAGAACTGATATGACGAAATTAGGGCTCCATAAAATGTTATATCATGGTAGGCTCCACCCTCTATTTCTATTCTGGCGTAGATGTAGAAGGCGATAGCATTTCGGATGTCATAATGACTAGTGGGCAAAGGGTTAAAGCTTCCAAACAATCCCAATCGTCGTCTATCTCTAATCGGCCCCGTTAGCGCCCTGATGCGCAATCTATTTCTTTTCTTTCCCTTAATTACTTTCTCATTTGGGGTCGTTTGATCTCAAAGTGTTTGGGGATGTCTACATAGGTCTTAATTTTCTGCTATATAGCGGAAATCCGCTTTTTCTCTGCTATGGCTTCACCTCTGCTCCTAGGACAAGGTCTAGAGAAAACTTTTGAGGAGCAGTTTCCACGGGGGGGGGGGGGGGTGCTCTTTGTGTCTTCAATTCCCTTTATCTAATTTCCTTCTCCAGGTTGCTTCATGTCTTTGTCGAAATGAGATTGTGTGGTTTTGTCCCGACACTGACTGGAGACTTTGGCTGAGAAGGAAGCAGTCAAATGTATAACAGTAGTTTTGGAAGATGATATTTTTTCCCAGGTTTTATAAAACTGACCAAATTTCATATTTTTACCATCCAGGTTTGGATTCCTCAACCGAAATTTGAGAGGAAAATACTGCGAATCTTGATATTGTTTAAAGAAATGATTATTTAACCAAATTAGACTTCAAGTCTCTTAGTGGGGTTTGTCTTACCTCCCATAGTGGGCAGGGAGACACTTTCTGTGTCTTCTATCCCCCATTATCTGTTATCCAACATGTTTTTTGTCTTTGCCTTGGAATGAGATTGCTTGGTTTTGTCCTGGCCTTGGTCGATACTCTGGCTGGGAGGGAAACAGTCACATGTATAGTTAGCATTTTGGAAGATGATATTTTTTTGTCTTGTAAATCATTGTATTATATTTGTTTTACATATGTTATGATTTGTAAACAATTATGTTCCCCTTAGTGGGAATCTGCTGCTGTGTCAGGGTGAGACGTTAAGATCTCAAACTAAATACACTGATAGTGTGCTGTTGGAATCTACATCTGTTCCCTATTTGAACCAATTCCCTCAGGTCTTTGGAATCTACATCTGTTCCCTATTTGAACCAATTCCCTCAGGTCTTACTTTTTCTTGGGTGCTTTAATTGTAATTCTAGAACTCTTTACTATCCATTTTCTTCCTTTTTACTGGCGCTAATATGACTAACATGTTGCAAGCGCCATGAAACCTTTTAATACAATAAAAAATCAAGTAATTTTAAAGGACATACGAGATATACAGAATAAAATGAAAATGTTCTTGAAATTCTTATTTTATTAAATGATTGACCTTTTGTCTTTGTCTTTTATCTCATTCACAGATGACAGTATTATGTGTGAATCAAGCTTCTTATTTGAATGATGTATGAATGCAATTTTATTTTCATTGGGGGGGGGGGGGGGGGGGTTCTGTTTGCAAGCTTATCCTGAAAAGAGGATGTATGATCAAAAGTAAGAAAGAGGGAATCTGTGCTGTAGGGAATTCATTCAATAGAATCAATGGTCGTGTGTTGAACCTTGATTGTTTACAATGGGCTGCTCCAAACTGATCAGTAAAGAATATTGACTTGGAACTAGCTTTGGGCACGTAGAATATTCAGCTGAAAATCAAAGATTTCCTATGCTTTAAGTGGTTGATTTTGGATTGAATTTTATTTCGAGTTTGGATGCCTTTTTCACATATTTTTAACTGGTCGTAATTCTGTGTGTCAAGGTCCAATTGAATATTTCTGTCTTTCTTTCTTAATCCGAGTTGTTGCAGTCACCTTAAAAATCAGGACAAAATAAAGAACAAATTTTTTGCCTGTAGGTCCTGGGTGTATTTTTCTTTTAGAATTGAAAGAAAAAAAATAATTAAAGATCAGCCTCTCAAAGTGAAATTGCCCCAAGTGGCACACACACTAATTCTCACACTAGTAAATTAATTTTTAAAAATTCATTGTCCTCTATGGTCAAAGTTTGTTGAATCAGTAGGTGCTGTTGAGTTCTCAGACCAAGATGCCCCGGTATTCTATGTACTAGTTTGGATAGTTGAAAATTGGCTAAAAGTAAGAATCCTGTTGATGTGTTAGGGGGTACTTTGTCAAATTTGAATCAGAAAGAATGACAATCAAAGAGCAAGGTCTTTAACTCGCGTACACACTTAAAACAAATTTATATTCATCATTCATTGGGGTTGTATGGGCTGCTATGAGTGCTTTCAGTTTGTACAGATTAAATTATTTATTGAGAAATTGACTTGTGTGGAAAGACTGACCTATACATTAAATCGTCTATGCACAAGTTGAAATGATATGGGAATACATATACACTATTGTGATTACTTTGTCATGTTGATGGCTTCAATCGCAAACCGTTTACTCTGAGATTATAAACACTACCAATGCTATAATGGTCCGGTATATATGTATATGAATGGTCTTGTCAAATGTCAAAATAAATCATTTTCATCGAATAGTCTTACTCATTATTTGTAGACATTTTGCATCATTGGTTAAAGAGTTATCCTGGCCTGAAATTAGAAAGGCGCATATTCTTAGTGTCAAGCGGTTTGCGACAGAAGCCATTGATATTTTGATAAATTTATCCTGATGTCTAATTGTGTGACTATTTGAATATTCTAGTCTCTCATGGCCATGTGTAAAAGTAAGAATGTTTTTTGAATGTCCAGTTTATATGAGATTCCAAGGGCCTTTCATCGTATACAAGGGCAGTGTACTCAACCCGGTTTAATTAAAAGCTAAATTTTCCACTATAAGGCTCGTTATAACTGGGAAAGTTTTCAAAGGTATAGAAATGCTGGGTCACCGGACCCTAACATTCATGTGAATGAAATTGATAAAATTGTTTTATTTAAATTCGTAACTGTCAGGCTGTGGAAAGAAATGGAAGGGGTTAGAATTGATCATCTTTGTCACGACTCTCCATTACTTTGTTTTCCAACAATTTGGAAATCTGGAACTTCAAGCTCTATCAAAGGCTTGTTTTGGTTTTATCATTTTGTAGTCTGAGTTACAAATTCAGTGTCAAATCTCATGATAAACATTTTGGGTCCTTTTAAAAAATAATTTTGCACATGGTTTAATTGGTTTTCTTTGTTTTTACTGCCACATAAATTTCCTTATTGGAAGTTTTCAATGACATGAACCAGTAGGTTGTGACTTTGATAGTTTGCCATTTAGCATTTAATATATTATATGAACTCTATGAGACAATGTCACATGAATTTCATAAAACGACTTCCTGAAATCAATTGTCGGGGAAATTGTGATGTGGTCAGACGTTGAACCAACTATCAAAAGTTTCCTTTAGTATTTCTCCTAGTACTGCTACAATGATATTATTAAAGGATAGGTAGAAAGTACTCTGTAAGGAATGAAATTCACGATATGCAAATAATGCTCACTCTGCACATTTCAGTAGACTTTTCTTTGAACTCAACTCTCCTGCAATATATGCAACATTTCAATAGTGTTCTCGTTATTATATATATTAAAACATTCTGTCATAATTTATTTATTATTGATTTTTAACAAATTATAAATACACTTGATAATCCTATCATTTTCTGTGGCAAAGATAATGATCCAGTATGTCTCCTTCCCTTTTGTTTACATGTAAGAAAATGGTGGAAGTTTTACAGGGCAATCTGGTACAATTAAGCCAGCAGGAAATGTCCATCAACTAGGTACAGAAAACCAAAAATCATCCATGACATTGTCAACTCAATAACTTTGTGTTCAATTCGTGTTTGTTTTTTAAAAAAATGTTTTATTTTTTATTCATTTTGTTTTGCTTTATTTCATTTTCTCTTTTGCTTGATTTGATTCATCTTTTCCCACTCTTAATAATGATCAGTAGAGAATTAAACACGATCTGAAATCCGCTGACCTGAAGAATATGAAAATTTTTGTAAAGAGTGAAAGTACCACAATCTCCTGTAGAAAATCTTCGAGAGGGGAAAAAAAAGCTAAACGGTTGTAGCTAAGCAAGCTTTGTAAATTTTGTAAAATTCTTTTCTTTTTTTCTTCTTATTTTGTCAGTAAGTGCCTCTATTCCATTTGTATGATGTAAATCATTATTGTTACTGTGCTTCAAAATTGATAATGTGTTCTTTTTAATGAAAATATGATGGAAAAATGTGATTGGCTTCTTGGGAGAGAAAAGGGATGTGTGTTTTTTTGGCTTGGTATTTGTTGTCTGACGATAATTTGAATATAGAGGGTGAATAAGAGCTGAAACAGAACGTGAATGAGAACCGAAGTATCTTGCAATATAATTTGTTGATGAATGAGTCTGTGCTTTATTTTCTGACTAGAACTTGATAATGACATCATTTCACACTTAATGATGTCAACAACCAACATTCAGGTTTGGAATTTTTGTCTGAACTGAGGAGGAAAATGTTTTTCCTTTTAATGAATTTACCTTAAAGTAGGTATAGTATAGGTGCTTGTCTGGCTCAGTTTGTTCATTACAAGTGTTGGTATTGAATTGAGATGTGTTGAAAGAGTCTCGCCAGAGAGATAAATTGACATGATTTGTTAGGCAAGGTGTAGTGTGATTTTGTTTTTTTCCCCTTCTTAGTATGTTTGCAGATAGAGAATAACTTTTTTGTTGTTCTCTGACAAATTGTCTTAATTTTTTAATTCTCCACCCCCCTGTCAAAGTTGATTATGGTGTATATATGAATTGCATTGCCATTGTCAAAGAGAATAAATGTATGAATGAAGTGATCGTTAGAATTCAAGTGTACATCAGATTGTTATTCTCGTACTCTGTGGGAAAATTATGCTAAAATCCTATGACTGAACATGTCATGGGGACCACTAGTGAAAATAATAGTCATCTTGTTTTTGTAATTTGTATTATTATTATTATTAATATTATTATTATTATTATTATTATTATTATTATTATTATTATTATTTCAGATTAACTGCAAGGAATTTGTATTGCTCTTCTGGTCTTTATAGAACTATTTCCCTTTATTCTTTATTCTTGTATGCTTGCCAGCTTGACTCTTCTACCGTCCTTTAAAGGTTTTGAAAAAAAAAGAATATATTGGTAACAGCTTGAAAACTAAAGACAATTTGATACATTCATGCAGGATTTCACATATATTATTGTAGTTTTTTGTTTTTTTTTTAAATATTTATATAGGATTGCTAAACAAAATAACAGTGAAATCTTGTATCTATCACAATAAAAGTTTCAGAAATAGAGATTAGATAATAATTCGTAGAAATTTTTACTTAATAATGAAAAAATATGTACTACACCTTAATATTGAAAACAGTGCTATAGGGTACATGGTGTATTCAACAACATCCGCATTAGTATTTTACTTATCACTTATTTTTGGAATCCTGCTCAAACTAAACTTTCTGCTATGTCAACTCAAGCTATCTTTACCAGTGCATGAAGAAGTGCATTTTAGTATCCCATCCAGGTTTTGTTTTGGTCTTTGGCGTTTGTCAAAGAATTGCAGTTATTTTATTCATTACTATCCGTGTGTCCAATGGAATTACCTTTAAGGCAATGTTACTTTAAGTAAGCTTTCAAATAGATTACTTTAAAGATAGAGTAAGACTGCGTATATTGAAAATGGCATATATTTTTCCTTCAGTTTTGAAAAGACTGTGCTGTTAGTTGTTTTAGAAAAATGGTCATTTATCAGATTTTCGTGGTATGAATGAATGAACGAACGATTGTGAATTTCCAAACGCCTGGCGTGCGTTTTCATCCTGTGAATGGTTTGCTGGTTTACTTAACCACCACCACCACCATCACTATACCTGGCTCCAAAGGACAGAATGTTCAAACTGTTGGAGATCCCTCATCATCCATTCCAACAAATCTCATCTCCACCGTTGTTGTCGTCCTTTTCATTTTATGCCATCATCATATCATCTTCATCATCAATTCATCCCTTTCATCACCTCATTATTATTTGACTTACGGTAGTTAGAAGAGCGAGAGAGAGAGAGAGATAAAAAGCAAAACAAAAAGTTTTTTTTTTTTTAAGGCAAAAATTGAACCAAAGATAGGAAGCTTATTTTGACTTTAATGTTTGGTAGACATTCTTTTGGATTGAAAGAGTAGAAGGGGGGGGGGGGGGGGGGTGTTGATATTCTTTCCGGCTTAGATTTATATTTGATTTACACAAGACGAAATTTTTTTTAAACGGCTTCCTTGACCCTTTTCCAGATTTAGAAATAAAAAGAAAATAATGTACATCATATACGTCTTTTCGTCATTTTTTGAAAAATTACTTCCATCAATCTTCTACTGACTTTTGACCTCCCAGGGTACTGGGTGGGGTTCCTGGCCTCCCGTAGTGGGCAGGGTAGCACTTAACTGTGTCTTCTATCCCCATATATCTTGTCCAATTTGTTTTCTGTCTTTATCTTCGAATGAGGTTACTGAGTTTTGCCTTGACCCTGGCGATAGTGCTTGGCTGGGAAGTGGTCAAATCCATAGTTCTGGGTGGGGTTCCTGACCTCCCATAGTGGGCAGGGGGGTAGGCCCCTTATATCTGTTTTTTTTTTTCCAACATGCTTTCCGTCTTTGTCTTGGAATGAGATTATTTGGTTTTGTCCTGGCCCTGGCCGGAGTCCTAGCTGGGAGGGAAACGATCAAATGCATAGTTTATTGTTTTGGGAGATATTTTTTCCCTTGTAAATCATCTCGTGTATTATTATTATATTTGATATTTTGAATTTATAATGTAAGCATTTGAGTATTCCTCTTTGTTGGATTTTGTGCTTTTGTCCGGATGAGACTTATAGGTGGTCTCAAACTAAGTACTTTGATGGTGTGCTCTTGGAATCTACACCTGATCCCTATTTGTTCCCAGTTCGCCTGTCTTACTTTTTCTTGGGTGCTTTATTTGTAATTTTAGAACTTTTTACTACCCCATTTTCTTCCTTTTTACTGACGCTGATATAACCTAAATGTGTTGCAAGCGCCGTAAAACCCTTAAAATCAACAAACAAAACAAATGCATAGTTATTATTTTGGGAGATATTTTTTCCTTGTAAATCATCTTTCTGTCATGTATTGCTATAGGTTATTTTGTATGTATTATGTAAACATTTGAGTGCTGTGTGGGGTTCCCTACCTCCACAGTGGGCAGGGAGGTCTTCTATCCCCTTATATCTGTTTTCCAACATGCTTTTCTGTCTTTGTCTTGGTATGAGATTGCTTGGTTTTGTCCCGACCTTGGCTGGGAGGGAAACAGTCAAATGCATAGTTATTGTTTTGGAAGATGATATTTTCTTCCTTGTAAATCATCTCTCTGTTATGTATTATTAAATTTGTTATTTTTAATGTATAATGAAATGTAAGCATTTGAGCCTATTCCTCTTCGTTGGATCTTGTGCTTGTGTCTGGTTGAGACTTATAGGTGATATCAGACTAAGTACATTGATGGTGTGCTCTTGGAATCTACATCTGATCCCTATTTGTTCCCAGTTCCCCTATGTCTTACTTTTTCTTGGGTGCCTTAATTGTAATTCTATAACTTTTTACTATCCCATTTTCTTTCTTTTTACTGGCGCTGATATAACCTAAATGTGTTGCAAGCGCCGTAAAACCCTTAAAAAACAAAAACAAAACATTTGAGTGTATATCTCTTAGAGGGGACTTGTGCTGGTGTCTAGGCGAGACTTTGAAGTGATATCAAACAGTACATTGATCTTGTACTTTTGGAATCTACATCTGCTGTTCCCTATTTGAACCAATTCCCCTTTGTCTTACTTTTTCCTCGAGTAATTCTAGAATCTTTTTACTATCAAATTTTCTTCCTTTTTACTGGCGCTGGTATGACCCAAATGTGCTGCAAGCGCCGTAAAACCCTTAAACTTAAAAACAAACAAAACCTCCCAGGGTAAATATTGGGAGTGTATCCTTCATAGGTATTCACATGGTAAGGGGGGGGGGGGTCTTTTGATCTCCCATGGTGGGCTGGAGGTCACTTGCTGCGTCTTTTTATCCTATTTTGTTTTTCTGCGTTGCTTTCTATTTTTGTCTTGGAATGGGGTCTCTTGCCACTGGCAATGCCACTCATTGGCTGAGAGGGAAAGAGTCAAATGTGTGTTAGTTTGTTTTGGGAGATATTTTTTCCCTTGTAAATCATCTCTCGTGTTTGGTCTTTTTAAAAAAATTTTTGGGGGGTTTCCTTTATATATTAATGGTTTGTAAACATTTAAGTGAATTGCACTTTTTTGGGGACATGCGCTTATGTCTGGACGACTTTTCAGGTACTGGGTTGGGTTCCTGACCTCTCAATGAGAGCCTCATTCATAGTGGTGGGCAGGGAGGCACTGTCTTTTATCCCCCTGTATCCATTTTCCAACAGGCTTTCTGAAGAATCTGGCTGCACAAAATTATGAAAGCAAAAAATGATGAGGCTTCATCTACTACTACAATAACGGCAACAACAAAAACTATTACTACTACAGTAGTAACTACTACTACAACCGCTAATCTCGGCTATGTGGTCTTGTGGTATGACTCTCACTTTCGGATCGGAAGGTCCTGGGTTCGAGCCTCGCTCGTCGCATAGTTGAGTCCTTGGAAAAGACTCTTTACTCACATTCACCATACTCATATGTAAAATGAGTACCTGGCCGTCAACAGCGTTGTCTCTCCGAATAAAAATTGTACTATCGCCTAACAGGCGTCATGTCTCGTTCTACTTGTTACATGTTGCTGTTGGTCAGGTACCCTTTGTAAAGCGCTTTGAGCACATTTAGTGGATATTGCTCTATATAAAAGCTCTAGTTTTAATCTACTACTACGCTACAACTACTATAGTAGTACTGTTAGTTGTTTTTTTCGGACGAGAAAATGCTGTTCACGGCCAGGTACTCTTTTAACACCTGAGTACGGTGAGAGAATTTTAGTAGAGAGAGAGAACGATTTAGCTATCGACCTATTTATCTAAATACCCTACATTGTTGTTTTCTCAGAATTTCGTTGTTATAATTTTGTGTTACTATGGATCGAGCGAGGCTCGAACCCAGGAGCTTCCGACCGCCGACCCGAAAGCGAATGTTATACAAGGCCACATAGCACATATATTATTATTTGGAGGGGAGGGGGTACTTTTCTTTATGCTTTTATAAGGCTGGTTTATCTTTGGGCCAAAGGAGACAGTTTGCCTGCGTTTGCAATGGAATACAAATATGGACTTGGATTTAACAGTTGTAATAAAACAATATTCCGCCGTGGTTTTAGAGTATTTCCATTATAAAAATGAGCCCACAACGATTTGGGTTGTCAGACCTGCTATGAAGTGCACGTCGATCAAGGGTTTCGAGGATTTTTGTACATGACGTCATTAATTTTTGTTTTCTTGACAGTGGACACCAAAATCATGAATCGACACACTCTTCTTCCGTGTCAACACACATCAATTGGTAATAAAATATCACCATAAAACATGATTCATGGGTAAGTGATAGAGAAGCGTCTTCAAAGGTCTTAAGTTATTTGTATAGAGATTCAGTTGTCAAATCTTTTGTTTTTTTACATTATTAGTTTGTTATAGGAAGAACCCACCTCATTCCTCACTACATGTAATATAATTCAGTTCAGTGGTCTCATTGTCGACTGACTGATCATTGGGAAGCAAGCAATGGTGGAAGATAACCTCTAACTCTTTGTCGGCTAATATAAGAAGTATATTGAGGAGTCTATCGAATTAAAAAGCGTACTCTGAAAATGTCGAGACCTAAGCCTCAAAAAGACGTTCCCACTGATTCCCACATTCATGTGACATATTTTCTCAGCCCACGGCTGCGTCAGTTTATTTTATCTGTATTTTAACTCGCTCAATCCTAGAGATTTTGCTAACTTTTCAAAATTGGAAAAAAATGTATTAAAAATGAACATATACATAGATGGTTTTATTCAACTACCATTAACATGCAAAACCTAAAAACATTAGCTTTGATACCGTGCCTATACTATGTCTCAGAATAATGTAATAAATAGGCATAGAGTAAAAGTAACCAGGGTAAACTTCGAATATATAAATAATCGGTGTGAGGGTTGAGTGAGTAAAAGACCAAACTAAGTTCTCAAATAAATCCTTGTAATTGTGATTTTCTTGAATTGAAACGTGACGCCGGTTTGACTTTGAGGGTGCACCTATCAAGTAAACATCTTTTTTTTTTTTCAGGACTATGTCAGATAATGTTAACTGTGCTCAAGTGGTATGACAGTCGCCTTCGAATTGGAAAGTCCAGGGTTTGATTCCCGCTCTTAGCCGCTCATACTTGAGTCATTGAAAAGGGTGCTTTACTCACATTCTCTCACGATACTCGGGTGTAAAATTAAAATAAGCACATTGCCGTTGACAGTGAGGTCTTTGTCGGAAAAATAAAGTAATATCGCCTAACAGTTTGTCTAAACGTAAAGCGCCCTGAGCACGTTTAGTGGATATTGCCCTTTTTGAATGCTTAATTTTATTATTTAAAAAAAAAAGTATATACAAGCTTTATTTTCATTGAAAAATCCATTCAGTAATGGAGAAAGTTCAAGATAATTTATAATTTGAAATTTTATACAGACCCCGGCATTACATTACTCAGGATTTCGCTTATGGGCAACCTGTCTGCTGGTATTAAGCTTTTGGGCAATATTGGGACCTTTTATAAAGATGCTCTTTAGACCACATGGAATTACCATCTTTTTTGTTCTTTTCTTAGTCTCAGCAGACATTTGAAGAAGAAGAGGAAGGAGAAGTAGTAGTAAGTAGTAGGTTTGTCTTAGGTAAGTCTTAGGTTTGACACCCAAATGATTTTTCTCCTACTTTTCCTCCTGCTGCGTCCTGCAACCCATTTTCAAATTTTTATCACTGGTTACATGGAAGTTAAAACATTTAATAAGGCTGATTTATTTCTCGACAAAGGCTATGACGAGTATTTTTATATATTATATGACTTTTATCTAATCCAGATTGTTATCATCTTGAAGTGATGGAAAAATTCCCAATCCAAAGCAACATATTCTAGCAGCACTACATGTACTAACGCTTCATCCTCACCCTCCTCCTCCTCCTTCTCCTCATCATCATAATCATCATCATCATCATCATCATCATCATGACGATGTCGCTATGGTGCAGAGATATGGCCTTGGATTGCCTCACAACCAACGTTCGATCCGACGATAAACACTTTAGGCTGTATACATTTTCCGTGATCTATCGGAGATGAACTTTACATTTGGGGGTGCAACTTATGTAAGGCAGCGCTGTCTTTATCTGTAAATAGAAAAAATACTCTAACAGGCTGTATGTCTCGTCTTACTCTGTTCCATCATCAGGCGTTTTACGTGGATAAGTTCTTTATAAATGCAATCATCATCATCATCATCGTCATCATCATTATCATCCTTCTTATCATTTTTATCATTATTATCAGTCGTGCACGGCTATTTGATTATCCAACTATATTCAATTTTGAACGGATTGATATTCTTTTGTTTCGTTTAACTGTGAACTTATCGAGACCGAATTTACATCCTGCATTCACTCACTCACTCCTCTCCGGGCCTGCTGGTACTTGAAGCGATGCAAGAAATCTCCACCTGCTGGTCCTGTCAGCTGCTAATCTTGGGACCACCTCGAGGGACATACGTATCTCTTTGCCCAAGGTAACTCTCCTAATTACGTCTCCAGGTCTTCTTTCGGCGACCTCGCTTCCTCTTTCCTTGGGTTGTCCACCGCAAAGCCTTTCTTATTTCGGCAGGTTTGCGATAGATAAGCCCCATCCATTGCCACCTTCTCCTTTTAATGAGACTCTCCAGAGACTCCACCTCAACTCTAGCTCTCAGATCCTCATCTGAGATTGTATTCGACCAGAAGATCTTGAGGATTTGTCGCAAACACTCGTCTTGGAATACTTCAGGTCTCTGGATGATACTTTCTGTGATCTTCCAACACTCTGATCCGTAGAGCAAAATGCTCAAGGAATTGCTCTGAAACATTCTGGGTTTGATGCTGGAATACAATCCCGCTGCCTCAAACATTATTCTCTAATAATAAATCCTGATTGCATTGACAGGTATGTAGGAAGCCGGCGATGTAACAGAAAAAGAGTCTTCCAGATAATATGTTTACATGGTTACTGTCCTGGCTTCCGGTTGTAAATTTCTCCACGTTTATCCTTATCAATACCGTGTAAGTACATTGACTTTGTTTATCTATCTATCTATCTATCTATCTATCTATCTATCTATCTATCTATCTATCTATCTATCTATCTATCTATCTATCTATCTATCTGTCTGTCTGTCTGTCTGTCTAACTATTCATT
>NC_088362.1:34398881-34413881 GCF_034508935.2 Berghia stephanieae
AGACGCCTTGTGGCATCAGAATTCAAAGCAGGTCCGCGCGAATGACGACCCGTGTGATAAATTCAAGAACCTATCTCCCAAGGAAAAACCACCGACACCTAAATCCGGCCAGAGCAGTGGATGGAGCAGTAATGTCAGTAACACAAAATGCGATCTTTGCGCGAGCGAGTACCCATCCTTGTCGTCAGAGAATCTGGCGAGAAGCAATAAAAGTGAAATCAGTGCGAATTTGAATCGGGACAGCTGGATCTGGTTTTCATCGCATTGTACAACAAACGCCGGGAATTTTGCAGCAAGACAAGATACGTTTCGAAGCACGGACCCTCGTGTGCCAAAACTACTGGCCGAAATTACAAGACAGGACCAGATGAACGAGGACATCCAACGAGAGGCAAATTCTCTCATCTCCACGGAGCCTTCAAAATTATCCCCACATAATAAAATCAAAGAAATTTGGAAATCGAACACAAATGAAAAGCAATTTCAGGGATACCCGGTAATGAGGCATGCTGACAACTCATACATCGATAAATCGATACCGGAAATGGATATCGATGTTGACATGAGTGATAAAGAACAACACCTGGGCCACACAAGAAGAAGAAATGTCGTGAATCAACCAAACCTATCACACAAATCACCTTCACCATCCTACAAGTACGGCTGCAGCTCTGGGACAGCGAGGGGCAAAATATCAGGAATCATTGATGAGATTCCCACGTACAGGCCACACGTTCAATTCATCGCACCAAAAATATCACAAAGCAGAAGAGCAAATATCGGTCAAGAGCCTCCTCAGAAATTCACATCAATTACATACAACCACCGCGGCATCAAACACAGTCAGTCATTCAAATGTTCCCCAAATTCCAGAAAAACCAACAAACGCAATCCAGAGGCCGATTTCGTTCCACAAAAAGGTTTTGAATATCCTGACAGAGCATTATATAAACCACAGTTGGGCCTATGTTCTTACGACATAAAACCTTCCGCCTCTTGTTTGTTCCCGCTAATCACATACAACAAATCTCCTAGTACGTCTTATTCCTCCTCTCCTAAACGTTGCATTCTTGCCGACGAAGAAAAAAGTGTGCAAAACACAAGTGATTTAGTAGAACAACAGACGTTACACCAGGAACAATCTTGTAGCCAAGACTATTGTCATTCGACTCATCAGCCCCGTGAGGAATCCGAGTCGGATTCTTTATTCGTTAACACAACTTCATTAGAGACATATGGTTACAAGACAAATCAAATTGGACAAGAAGTTTCACGCGCGATTAAAAACATTATATTTAACAACGACTCTCACTCATCGACATCAAACTCCAAGTTAGCCTCTTCTTTACAATCAAAACATTCCCAACAGACTGCAGACGTACAGGCTACATCATTGAGCCCTTCTAAGAGGAAACGGAAAGGAGCGATGACCAAAACAGAAAGTCCGGAATCCAAACCTAAAAAAATAGATCGGAAAGTAATTAGAACAAATTCTCAAAGCCCCGTTTCCAAACCTAGAAAATATGATCGTCACGATGAATGGCCAGATGAAAGTAACAAAAAAGACACTCCGCGAAGCAAAGACAAGCAGCGAAAATACGTCTTCGGATCAAATTATTATTTGTCAACAAGGTCACAATCTCAGTTGAGATTAAGTTTAAGTAAAAGTTGTACTTCTAACGAAGCAACATACACATCTTCGTGTAACCTGCGGAACGAGAATAAAACAAAAGGGAGCAGAAGTGCAAACCAGTGTTGTTTTGGGAGATATCAATCGAGGACAAACATGCATTCAAACAGAAAGAATAGATCGTGAGTTTTGATTGGTTGACGATCGTGTGAAGAGAATCATTATCCTTACATGCCTAAAACTGCAGTGCTTGAGTTTATATCTTTAGATTGGCTCGTCATTATTTCAACTCAGATGCTGGCAACATATAAATGCCACGGTATAGATAATGTTACATTGGAAATTGATGGAATACGAACATCGAAAATATGTCTTTAAAACATTTCTATTTTACTATTTTAAAAAAATCACATCTTTTTGACATAGCTATAAATGTTTTAGTGTAAGCCGTGCGCACAGGAGAGAAAGAAAGAAAGAAAGAAAGAGAGAGAGAGAGAGAGAGAGAGAGAGAGAGAGAGAGAGAGAGAGAGAGAGAGAGAGAGAGAGGTGGGGGAGTTGGAGAATAAGCAGAAAGTGATAGCACACATAGATAAAATAAATAAATACCAAGGACAACTATACTGAAAGGACAATCATATGGAATCTTCAGGCAACGCTAGTGGGGGCCAACAAAAAATATAGAAAATTTACACCAAAATAACAGCAGGGGCATTATTATATGGCGAGATCTACCTTTTTAGAGAGTGATTGTGAATTCTGGGTCCAAAAAAATATTTAATGATTATTATTATCAGCAGTGAATAGGAGTAGCCAAGAAACGGAAAGGATGAGTAGTTAGATAGTCTAAAAACTGACCTTATAGTGATTGATTCAGGATGATTTCTTTAGAAGCTTGATTAATGAATGTACATGTCAAATGATGATGAAGATGAAGGTGAACAATTAGATGAAGGGGAAAGGAGATGAAAAATATCAACAAAGGGAGGTAATCTGCGGAGGATGATCCCAAGAAAAAGATGAATACCAAAATATCTACTAAGGGATACAATAGTCGGATTTTTTATAAGGGGCGCACCTTTGTCTTCTTTTTCTCAGCTGTTCACAATGTATAGCTGCAAAAATGTGTATGAACCTCTGGATCATTTTGTCCTAGTAAAATATATTTTTTCACGAATTTTAAAACAATAGGAAAGCATTTCGCTTATTACAGCTATATTAAAATCGATAACTAGTAAGTATTGTAATCTAAATATGATTATAGTGTCAAAAATATGATTTTCCGCTTATCCATTTTGAAAGAATTTGTTAAAATGGAATGTTCGGTTAATTGAAACTTATATGATGTTCGTACAGAATCCGAATATGAAGGAACGACAGACATGTTTACATTTTATAACAATCAATATACGTTATTGATGAATACAAATGAAAGTGAACATTACGCGCTTCCAACATTATTTTGATTTCAAATTTTTGAGAAATAGCTTGTTCTTTATGCCAAAGAGGATTACATAAATTTAATGTAGACCAGTCAAAAGTAGAAATTCATCAATTTATGATACAATGTTTCCACAAATATGTGCTGGTGTTCAACAACAATAACATGAAAAACTGAGGGTTGATTGTGAAATTCCAATTCCAGAGCTGTCCTCTTTAATTAATGACTTTATCGATAGATAAAAGTGGACTTCTTTTCGCAGCCTTACGAGAGAGGAACCGATAGAGATTCCGTATCATATCGTATTGTTTAAGAGCTTATAGGTTTAAACGAAAACTTAAAATGCTGTGTGAAACGTTCATGCATAGATACAATTTTTCAAAGTTAAATATAAACATTCATTGTTAATTTGAAAATTTTGAGTATTTAATCACTAGTTCAAATGAATTAAAGCTAGAGATTCATATCAGTCTTCGGTAATTGTGATGTGATGTAAATAAGAAGCAATAAATTACAAAGTCAAAATGGGATGCAAACTACATTAGTTGTTACTTTATAACAGTTAATATGTGTTGCTTTTATTCGGAAAATAGTATGATATGAACTCATAACCACTAGCCGGAACTACCGTGTCACAAGATTATTTTGAAAAACGATGAATTCATCTTACTTTGTGGTGCGAAAATGTTTACATTTTTAGCAGAGTAAAATCTCTAATTTTATGACAGGGGTTTTAAAGTAGATTTTTATAGGTCGTGAAGAAGAAATCTTTTTTGTGATATGGAATCACAATACGGGCCAAAATGTTTATTCAGTTAATAGAAATTGATTCGGAGGTTGACACAAAGTTTTACAACTTTTGATAGAGCGACATCTGAGAAAAACTAGAAAAACATGCGCCATTCATAAAAAATCTGACTACTATACTATAGTTCATTCCTTACAGTCAATGAGTAGCATCAGAATCAGATCCATAGTTCCCTTCCATGTAGTCAAGAGTTAATTAATAGAGTTACTTCTCAGATCATTGAGACAAAACTATATATTCAGACTACTAGTACAATCCTTTCAGTCAATGGATCCATAATTCCCTCCCATAGTCACAGAGATAATTAGAGTGATTGAGTTGGGTGAGTGTAACTGTTGTAACAGTAACATCTCAGATCATTTTGATCAATGAGGCAAAACTATATATTCAGAGTACTAGTCCCATACGATTGACAGTCATATCAGTAACACCAGATCCATGTAATGGGCATAACTATATATTCAGAGTCCAAGTTCCATCATATATGGTAATATCAGACCCACTAACTATTCTAGTCTAGCTATCTAGCAATAGCAATGACTACTATCTATCAATCTAGCAACTGTTGTTGTTAGTAGTAGAAAGGACTGTTCAAGTTGTGAAGTTGACGTGACGAGCAAAGGGCCCTCTAGACTTATAAACTAGACTAATACAATAAAGTCAATATTTATCAGTTAACCATATAGAAAAAAAAAGATATAAATATAAAACCACAAGCCATAATAAAATAAGAAACAAATCCGAATCAGGATGTCGGAGTCTGATCACCATATCTGTGCGACTCGACAGAGCAAGCACGACAATGGGTCCAACTATCGTCTGCAGGAACTACAGCCAGATGCTAATTCTATACATTTCTTAAATAATAATTATTACGCAATTATTATTGGTACTTACCACTTTTCAAAGATTCTGGTTCGATAAATTAGCCTTAGATCTATCTAGTTATTAAAAGGAATTGAAAGCAGATTCGTACTTTCGATTTTAAAAAATGAAAACAAACCCAATCACTCAATTTGTAAGAGGGCGTCATAAAAAAATAGTTCATACTTTCCAGTAAAATTTTTGATAGAAGTAGTAGTTTTGCTTGAAATCGTTATCCAACCAATGGCCCCCACTAGCGGGGGCTGAAGATTCCACATGTCAATCCTTTCAGTATAGTAATCCTTTATAAATACCTATATATCCAGATAGCTAGATAGATAGATAGATAGTCAAACAGACTGATAGATAGATAGTTAGATAGATAGATAGATAAATAGATAGATAGAAAGATAAATAGAAAGATAGATAGATAGAGCGAGAGAGGGATATCTGCCAATTGCTATACAGGAAACCACTTTAATTTTTTTATACATATAAATTATCTTTAGAAAGTATACTTTTTGCAAACATTATCAATTCCAAATGAATAAAGATTTGTGTCATCTAATTACAAATAAAAAATGCCGAATAAAAGTTATTTTATCTAACAATTGTGTTCCAAGTTTACATTTATTGATGACCTCGTTACTTGCTGAATGGATAGATAGAAATGAACAGATTGTGCGGCTTTGTGGTCTTGTGGTATGACACTCGCCTTCGGATCGGAAGGTCCTGGGTTCGAGCCTCACTCGGCGCATAGTTGATTCCTTGGAAAAGACTCTTTACTCACATTCCCTCTCTATACTCGGGTGTAAAATGAGTACCTGGCCGTTAACAGCGTTGTCTCTGTCCGAAAAAATTGTAATATCGCCTAACAGGCGTCATATCTCTTTCTACACATTAAATGTTGCTGTTGGCTAGGGACAACTTGTAAAACGCTTCAATCACGTTTAGTGGATATTGCGCTGATAAAAGCTCAAGTTTTTGTGTCAGTGCACGACATAATCAGGTCGAAGGTGAAAATTTTGTATTTGCATTTTTTATTTTTTTGCATTTTCTGAAAACATTTGCTCCCCAGAGCATTTTAATCTTTATTTGAAGTAAATCGGGTAATTGTTTATAAAGTTATGGTTAGATGTATGGGAAAGGTATTCAGCAACTTTTCTCAAATTTCATACTTTTTCAACTTGGCTAACTGTAAAAAATATTTAGAAGTGAAATTAAGCTTTGAAATTTATATATATATATATATATATATATATATATATATATATATATATATATATATATATATATATATATATATATATGTGTGTGTGTGTGTGTGTGTATGAATGAAAGATAGATAGATAGTGATAGATATAGAGAGAAAGAGAGAGAGAGAGAGAGAGAGAGAGAGAGAGAGAGAGAGAGAGAGAGAGAGAGAGAGAGAGAGAGAGAGAGAGAGAGATTGTTATCATTTTTTTCAATCCATGACTATTAACTGCATACGGTTTACCGTCTCTCTCGTACAAAAGTAAGTATGACCAACTAACCCTCAAAGAAGACAGGCGCATAGCCATCTATACCGTATGCCTGTTACCCGAACCAACCAGCTCCACCGATGCTGAGCATTACTCAGAATTTTAATACTGGTGATGCAAGGTATTTTCTGTGGAAAAAAAGTTGCATTGTCAAGCGTACTGAGCATGGAGAAACACATGTTGGATAAACGCTATATTCATGTTCATATTTATTTTAGTTTATTTTCTGATAGTCAAGAATGCAACAAATTAACACAAAAGACTGACATATTTCAATGGTGTAAAATTTGGTAAATAATAATAGTGATATCCGAGACTAAAATGATGATATGGACCAAGACAAGAAACTTGGGGGCTAGTTTTCAATGTCAAGTCGGTAAAGACAGCATTTGTGTATGACTCATCTCTACAGACTAAACTATAAAATGGGCCCCTGACAGAGCTAAGGAAGACAACAGTGTTTCTTCCTCCAGACATTCAAACATGGAGACAGAATGAGAAGGAAAGAAGAAGAAGAAAATGAATATTTGTGGTATGTGTTTAGGTATAAAACACACCGTTTATGGCCACCACATCAATCGTTCAAATACACAAAATAGACACTTAGATAACCACGCCTCTCGGACAGTCGTCATACTGTAAACAATGGCCGTGATTGGTTGATATAGCAAACTACACAAAATTTACTATCGATGGTATGTGTCTTAGTAAACGAATTGCTTATTCGTAGTAGTACTGCGTATAGCGATTTCACGGCATTATCACTAGTAGTAGAAGCGCTCTCCCGTCTCTGAAAATTTGTCTTTGTCCTCTCACTGAACACAACACTGTATTTTCTGTTCAAAATGGCGTGTTGTCGAATGGCTTGAAGTTGAATGTGAGTGTGTTAGTTTGAGAAGGAAAGACAAGAAAAGGAGGGATGATTGAAACATTTTGTGAGAATGAGAATCTATATTTTGAACGTTTCAACTTTTCCTTCAAGTCTGAGACTTGACAAGATCGTGTTTTGCTTTTGTTATCCCAATCCAATCCATGAAAATTTCCCCGTTCCTACCTCTCCGACTTGATCATTCGTTCACATCTTGAAATCTATCAGCTTACCTGTCAGATTACTTTAATGAAGATTAATTTTAAAACAATAATAATTTTTAAAAAATGTAGTTTAAAAAATATTTTGCGCCCAATCCTCTATACAATAAAGCTCTAGGCTCATAGGCTAATACTGCAAATACAGAACGAACCCGCTGAAACTAAAACGAATGATATCTACTGGTAATAACGAAAAACGTACGCTATCTATTATTCGCAATACTACTGAGAATAGAGGTAAAATAGTAAAATAACCATTGTTCTTCCTCATGATCCATAGAACCAACAAAGAAAACTATCTACGTGTAAACTTAAGGTTTATAATGTGATCGAGAAAATCGTGTGATAACTAGTCACCCATTTGGCGGTATGAAAACGATAACAATGATCTGAGAGAGGTCGACTTCGTTCACGTTATTGTTTATAAACAACCATGTTTTGTCCGAGCACGTTTGAAGGTGTGTCACAAATTCCATCTTTTGATTGGTCAAAAATCTACTGGATAATTATGTGTAAAATTACATGTTTATAATCTGTTAGAGAGAATTTAGGAAGAAGTAATCACCCAAATGAAGAAATGAAGCTGCGGAGACCCATGTCAAAATTAAACTGTATAAGCGAGAGGATGCTTACCGACTTGACACGGCCTGATATGGATAGGTACGCGGATATGTGGTCTTGTGGCATGACACTCGCTTTCGGATCGGAAGGTCCTGGGTTCGGGCCTCGCTCGGCGCATAGTTGAGTCTTTGGAAAAGACTCTCTACTCACATTCTCTCACCGTACTCATGTGTAAAAGGAGTACCTGGCCGTTAACAGCGTTGTCTCTGTTTTTTTTTAAATGTAACATCGCCTAACAGGCGTCATGTCCCGTCCTAAATGTTAAATGTTGCTGGATTGAACAGACATCAAATCTTATTGTGTGGAAAGAGTCGTTGAATTAAAAACAAAAGCAAAACACACCCCCCCCCCCAAAAAAAAAAACAACAACAAAAAAAAAAAAAACAAAAAAAACAAAACAACAAAACAAACAAACAAACAAACAAAAACACCAAAAAAAACCACACAACAAAACAAAAAGACATCTTCCGAGACCAGACCGATTTTGGTTCATTTGGTTGTAAGGAGTGTTCTATTCACTGGGCTGTCGTTCTGTGTATGGAGCAGTGCCTAGTGTCTGAGATAAAAGTCAACATGAGGGAAATTCAATCTAACACTCACACAACACGGCATCCATCGCCTTATTAAAAGGAAACAGTCAGCACATTTCCGTAGCAACCACTTTTTCTGTTTCTAATTTCCCGAACTACCCAATTAAACTCACTACACACACATATACATTCACACACACACAAACACGCACACACACACACACACACACACACACACACACACACATACATACACGCAAACACGGGCATGCATGCACAAACACACATACACTTGACACTTTTAGAGCATTTCAGCGCCCGTAAAAAAGAAGATGATAGAGGAAACGTTGCAGATCTTAAGTTAAGAGCACCAAAGTAAAGGTAAGACAGAGTACTGGTCCAAATAAGGGACAGATGATTCCACGAGCAATTCTTCAATGTGCCTAATTTAACAATACGGTACCGAAAAGTCCTACCCAAGCATACACAAAGGATCTCGCTATGAAAGATACACTCCATTATTTACAAAGTACAATCTACAATAGACACGATTCGAAACTAATAACTATAATATACTATAAAAACCTGAATCTAATAGGCTCGCGAGTTGCGAGTGAATGGAGATTCGAAGTGGAAGTGCTCGCTTCAAAGAACAGCCAACATAAAAAAAAAAACGGATTAGAAAGTATAGTAGGGATAAATGTTATTCTGCTGACTTTGTAACCGACTGAAATAACGTGATTAATCAGAACGCATTTTCTGTTTTGTTTCCTTGTTTTATTTGTTTGTTTTTTGTTTGTTTTTTTTTTCGTTGGTTAAATTTGACTTTCAATGAAACTTTCAACTGCCTAAATACAGAATTGACAGTCTGATCAGTCGATGTTTTGTTGTTTGTTTTTAAGGGTTTTACGGCGCTTGCAACACATTTAGGTCATATCAGCGCCAGTAAAAAGGAAGCAAATAGGATAGTAAAATGTTCTAGAATTACAATTAAAGCACCCAAGAAAAGGTAAGACAAAGGGGAATTGGTTCAAATTAGAAACAGGTGTAGATTCCAAGAGCACACTGTCACAGTACTTATTTTGAGATCACTAAAAATCTCATCCAGACATTAAGCACAGGTCCCCACAAAGAGGAATACACTCAAATGTTTTACAAATCATATATAATATAAAGAAAACATAATACGGTGCATAACAGAGAGATGATTTACAAGGAAAAAAAATTCATCTCCCAAAACTAACTATACATTTGACTGTTTCCCTCTCAGCCAGGGCATCCGGCCAGGACCAGGACAAAACTAAGTAATCTCATTCCAAGACAAAGACAGAAAGCAAATTGGAAAAGATATAGGGGGATAGAAGTCACAGTAAGTAACTCCCTGCCCACTATGCGAGGTCAGGAAACTCAACCAGTCTGATCAGTCGACAGTCAATATCACGTGATTTGATTCATAATGGCAAACGTAAATTCAAATATGAAACGGAACGAAATATTATCTATACCGGATGTGTTGCTCCTTTGAAATCTTTTGCGTTGAACGTATGAAGGCTGGTATCTTGCATGCGAACATGTAGTAGAGAGCGTGATGTTACCAGCACAAAACAGCCGAATTAATCACCGTCCTTACAACATCCACTTCTAGCCAAGAGACTAGCTAGTCAGAGACTATAAAATGTTAATAAAATCCGATTTTAGTCACTTGCTCCCCCAAGGCTTAAGACTAGCAAGTCATTTACTGGACTAGTAAATTACTAAATCTAGTCCGCTTACATAAAATTGAACCAAGAAGACTCCACCCAGAAACCAACACAAAAATATTGTCCATTACAACAAACTTATTCTTCATATCTTTTTATAAATTTTTAAAAAAAACTACAATTGGATAAAATAAAATAAATCTGACAACTCTTAATTCAGCAACAATCAAGTGATTGGTATCTATCGACGTGCACATAATTGCAGGTCTGATAACGGAACGCAATTATGAGCTTGATTTAACATTGTTGTTATGGACAATTTTTTAATTGGATTGAGAGTATTTCCATGACAACAATGAGTCCATAACAATTTGGGTTATCAGACCTGCAAATAAGCTCACGTCGGTATCTATAGTTCACACAAGAAGACATCACGTTAAATTCTTTTATTCCTCTACCATTACAATCTCATGTCATTTTTATACATTCGTTGTCCTCATCTTGAAGTTAACTTTGTGTGCCTTTGTGAGAAATTAGGGAGCAGGCACTGGTGTAAGATAAAGGTCTGAAAAAATGTGTATGAAAAAGTGCCAGACAAAACGGAGAAAAAATACAAGAAAAGTAAAAGAAACCCCCCCCCCCCCCCTTAAAAAAAACCCCAGCCTGCCTTGTCTGACTGGAATCAGGAGGTCTGAGGTTCGATCCCCAGTCGAGGTAGGCAAATTTAGGATGGTATTTTTCTTGTATTTTTCTTTCTGCTTTGCCACTATTTTATATGAAACCCTTCCAGATCTTTCCAGACATTTTGTTCACATTTTGTGGATATTAATACTCGTAATAATAGAACACCCTTCTATAGCGATGAAAGCCGAAGCCTCAAAGCGCTTTACAATATCACTTGACAAACCGTCACACACACTCATACTGTACCAAAAGCATTGAACGCATTACTACACTTTCTCACACCCCCCCCCCCCCCCCCCGAGTTAATTATGTATGACAAATTTAACGGCATTGCACGAATCTCCAGACTCGACAAACCAATATTAAAACACCTTTCAGAATTTGGCCCGCTAAAAAAATTTTACTTCATATTTTCAGAAGATAAAGAAGAGTTCAAATTATCAAAAAAGTCTGAATCCAGACAATTGTTCCACAGACCAGTCTTTAGATACAGTTCCGTTCCATTCCGATCTGAAGATGATCTTACGACGATCCGAGGCTAATATAGAGGCAATGTTGCTCAGTGGTATGGTCTTTGCTTCGTAATCAAAAGGCACCGAGTTCTATTACCTGCCGCGCTGTGGGGCCTTGAGCAAAACACCTCGCCTTAGCTCCCTTTGCGGCGTTGTACTGCGGCTGACACCTTGGTTATTCCAGTCTTCCCTTGGAATAGACCATAAAAACAAATTTCCCATTGGGAAAGAATAAAGGGAATTTTATATAGTTTTATTATGTATCTAACGATGGCCTATCTCATTTGTACCAACACACTACACATCTAAGTCATAATCAAAATGGCTTCCACCCGAAGCGAAATTGATGTAGCCAGTATTGTTTTGAGTATTTACCAGTTAACTGCCGTACTCTGGAAAGACACGTACTTACAAATTTGGCCAGAAAACTCGTCCTTCAAATTTAGATCCATTTAAATGACCCTCATCTTGACGAAAAACTCTCAAACCCGGATTCTCTTGAGGTCTTTATTAAAGTCCCAGGTTTGAGAGTCTTTGCCAAGGGGAGGGTCATTTAAATCGATCGAAATTTGAAGGACAAGTTTTCTGGCCAAACTTTTAAATACGTGTTTTTCCATAGTAAGGCACTTAACTGGTTAAAGATGGTGCAAAGGTTCTTCTTCGAAAGGGGAAAAAATCACTCGCACAAATCATTTACAAGGACTGACATATATTCTGCGGATCATAAAAGTCACAGCATTTGCTTCAGCTAGCTGATCTTTTTAAATAATTGTCGACTCACAACTTTTTCTTATTGGCTCTCTCTCTCTCTCTCTCTCTCTCTCTCTCTCTCTCTCTCTCTCTCTCTCTCTCCCTCTCTCCTCCTCATCTTCTATCTATCTATCTATCTATCTATCTATCTATCTATCTTTATCTATCTATCTATCTATCTATCTATCTATCTATCTATCTATCTATCTATCTATCTATCTATCTATCTATATTATTATATATATATATATATTATATATATATATATATATATTGTTGTTCTTTCAAAATGGATAAGCGGAAAGTTATAATTTTGACACTATAAATCATCTTTGGGTTCCGATTCTTACCAGTTATCGATTTTAATATAGCTGTAATAAGCGAATTACTTTCCTAAAAGTCTTTTATAAAAGTTTTAAAAGTCGTGAAAAAATATTTTTTATTAAGACAAAATGATCCAGAGATTCATACAAATTTTTGCAGCTGTACATCAACAGCTGAGAAAAAGAAGAAAAAGACGCGCCCCTTATTAAAAACCCGACTATTGTACTCTGAATGTAAAGTTCTGTCTCATTGATCTGATATGTTACTTTATTAATTAACTCTGTGTGACTATGGAATGGAATGGAACTATGAATTTGATGCTACTCCATCGACTATATTGAATGAACCAGTACTCTGAATGTTTTTGCCTCTTGCCTCTTGTGGGTCTGATGTTCATGGACGTGATTTGCTTGCAAATTCAAGATGGGGAAAATTGTGGTGTTGCGAATTGCAATGGTGACTACAATAAAGCCAGCAAATGTTGTGTGTTCAGATTGCCTAAAGATGAACCAGAACGATAAACATGGTTAAACAAACTCTCTCCGCATGATGATATTGAACAACAACCGACAGAATTTGATATTTGTGAAAGACATTGGTCTGCAGGTGTTCCAATGAAAATTCTACCTGGCAGACCGATCGTCCCTTATAGGGATGAAATAGTGTTTAAAACGAGAGATCCTAATTACAACTACGATATATGTAGTGCATCCCTTAGTAGATATTTTGGTATTCATATTTTTCTTGGAATCATCCTCCACAGATTACTTCCCTTTGTTGATATTGTACATTCCTTTCCCCTTCATCTAGTTGTTCACCCTCATCCTCATCATCACTTTACATGTACATTCATTAATCAAGCTTCGAAAGAAATCATCCTGATTCGATCACTATAAGGTCAGTTTTTAGAATATCTAACTACTCATCCTTTCCGTTTCTTGGCTACTCTTATTCACTGCTGATAATAATAACCATTAAATATTTTTTGGGACCCAGAATTCACAATCACTCACTAAATAGGTAGATCTTTCCATATAATGCCCCTGATGTTATTTTGGTTTGAATTTTCTATATTTTTAGTTGGCCCCCACTAGCGTTGCCTGAAGATTCCATATGAATGTCCTTTCAGTATAGCTGTCCTTAGGTTGTACATAATATGGTCAACCGATTAGTCAACATAATTTAATTTAAGATGGTCTTCGGGGATCGTCGTTAGATCAGCGCATCCCTTTACATGCGTACTGAATGACCCGCTTAAGAATGAAAAAAAAAATTAATGATAACAATAGTCAAATAAAATGGAAGCTTCATTTTAGTTAATAGAGACAGATGATTCAGGCGTTTCGAGTTTCCGCTTTGTCCATAAAACACGATGAATGAAACACGAGTGAGAAGTGAGAGAATGGCCTTTTTGGTTGACAAAGGGGAAACCCGAAACGCCCGCATTATCTGTCTTTAAGCTTCCATTTCATTTTACCATTGTTGTTAGTTTTTTTTAGAGTTTCAAACAGCAACATTTGAAAGAATAAAATAAGAAAAGAAGAAAACTATTTGAGGTCAAGATTGAGAAAACGGTATTTTGTAATAGGGAAGAAAAGTGGTGACATCAAACCCCCTACTCTTTATGTTCCTAAATCATTGGGAGTGTGTACGTAACCAGTCCTTTGGAATACTAATAATAAACAGGTTACATAAAGGTGGCATAACTATTTCAGTAGCAGGATGTATAGGCAGATTCTTAGAATTACGGGGCGTAAAAGAGCGATGATGGATGATCTTTATCGACGTCCAGTACTTATTTAGACTAGAAATAAGATACTATCACTCTGACACCAGAAGATCAATTACACACGGTTTGTATCCAGTCCTCCGGAAGACTGGTTTTACACATCCAATGAAAAAGGAACCATTTTCGTTTACATCACACTTTACTTCCCTATTGCATGATGGTATTGATATTCAACTGGCGCCTTTAACTGGCAAAGTGGCGTTGAAAATAGGATCGAAGTAGTCAAAGTCAAAGATGGCCTTTCCCCAAGTGTTGACACAAAGCGTGACGACTCCAACTGCCATGATGTTCAGGAATATTCCAACTGAAGCCTGGTAGGGGAAGAAAAATACCGTGAAATGGGGCATTAAAAAGTTAAATCAATTGATTTGTTAGAATTAGTTTAAATAAATACAGAAAAAAGTAGTTTTTCATTAAAGCTATGGAAACAAGGATAAACTCCGGCTCCATGGGCTTATACATTATTCTTTCTTGCTTTGTCTGGCGCCGTTTCATACACACTTGTCTGCTCCTTAATTTCTCAATTTGATACTATACTTACTTTACTCAGGCCCTTCACTCCGGCTGAGGCATAGGCCACCAACGAATCCCCTCCATCTTGTGAGGCTTTGTGCCATCTTCTCTTCTCTTCATGCTAAGCCTTCAGTTTTTAAGACCCTCCATCAATGCCCTTCTCCAGATATTTCTAGGCAGCTCCCTCATCCTCGTTCCCTGCTGGTTCTATTTAAGAGACTGCCT
>NC_088362.1:34418881-34426381 GCF_034508935.2 Berghia stephanieae
CAAATATAAGTGAGTGATCCCATTTATATATATATATATATATATATATATATATATATATATATATATATATATATATATATATATATATATATAATACTGAGCATTTTGCTCTTCATATCCATATATACTTTATCATTGGATGGACTTTGATTGTTGTTGGCTCAAAATATTCGTATTGATCAATCATAATTTCCACAATAGTATAGATAATCATTAAAACGAATAAGTGCATAAGCCATTATAATTCTGAGATTTGTCTATGTCAAAATCTACTTCATGTTTTTAATGTTTTCAATTTAATCCACAGAAGAGAGAGAGAGAGAGAGAGAGAGAGAGAGAGAGAGAGAGAGAGAGAGAGAGAGAGAGAGAGAGAGAGAGAGAGAGAGAGAGAGAGAGAGAGAGGGGGGGGGAGGTGCCAGATTTATTTGCGAGCACATATAGACTTGTTTACTGGGCGGTTTTGGGTCGTTGATGGCTCAAAAGATTCGTATTGATCGAACTTAATTTCCAAGTTAGTATAGCCATTAAACTAATAAATGCATAGGTGTAATTGGTTTTGTGATTTCTCCACCTCAAAATACACTCCATGTTTTTACATATTTTACGTTTTCAATCTACAGTGGAGAGGGGTTGCCATATTCAGTTGCACACATCTACAGATATATTACTGGACGGATTTTGATCACGATTCGATCAAAAGTTTCTTTCGTATCTCTATCTTAATTTTCACAAAAGTATAATAATCAAAAGAAGTAATTGTCTCTGCTTAGTTAGCGTTTAATTATCCGCACTTTTGATGTCCTCCACTGAATACTTTTTAAAAGATGATCCAAAGTCCAACTGACTCACGTCATTTTCCCGAGTCCCTTCCATTCTTTGTCAATAACCTTCTTCACGGCTGCATTCTGGGCTGGATTTGAAGTGCAACATCCTCTGAAATGAAACCCACCAATACGTGACCCACTGCTTCACACTGGTAAATATCTGTGACATCCATATAGGAAATGAGTTAATTCCATTTTTCAATCTATTGGACCCGACGTGTACTTATTTGCAGGTCTGACAACCCAAAATTGTTGTGGTCTCATTGTTGTAATGGAAATACTCTCAAACCAACGCAATATATTGTCCATTACAACAAGATTAAAACAAGCCCATAATTCGTTCCGGTTATCAGGCCTGCAAATATATGAACGCAGATTGGACCCCTTGGAATCATCAAGTAAAATCATTACTTTCCCAAACACTCAAAGACTTGTTATTTACGACAAAGAGGACAAGTGTTTTCTTCTTCAACTCACTACAAAAACTAAAAAACAAAAAACAAAACCAAAATAATAATAATAAACCCCAATCCCCCCCCCCTCCCCCCAAATCCTAATAAATAACATCGATCTTTTTTTATTTATGGGGGTTCCGATAGATCTGTTGGTAGAGCACTCGCTCCAGACGCAAAGGGACCGAGATCATTCCTGGGTGAAGTCGAGATTTTTTTTTTGGGATCCCCACCCTCAACTGTTCACCAGCAGTGATTGGTCAGCTGGGTCTGTTTGAGCTGGCGTGAAGTATTTTTGCGATAGACAAGCGTCCTATCCAAAGGGTAGCAAGCGATTGCAATTCTCCGTGTCACGCTCTGAAGAAAAGAAATCACGTGGTTGCACCTCAATGCTTTGCTTCATTGACCAAAATTGATCATTTATCTGAAGTGTATATGGTACATAGGGGGTCTAGTGGTAAACAGCTCCATGACGGGAATATACAAATATAACTTGAATTTTAAACAGTAATGCACAATATAATCTCAACATGCTCAACGCGCTTTAAAAGGGGCCCCAAGCCAACGGCAAGAATTCACATCCAGGATGAGACATGACACCTTTAACTCTCTCCATACCAGCCATTTTCAGGATTTTCTCCCAACTAACACAATAATATATTTTTTTATCACTCAAATACAATAGCAGTGAGTTCTTGCGACAAATAATTTCGTTATCAAAACATGCTCCACAACAAACTGTTAATTTTCTTTTATTTCATGATGTAGGGAAATTTGAATAAGAAAAATGTTGGTTGTATTGTAACGAATGTGACGATTTTCCTATAGTTGGTAAGGAGAGGGTTAAGGCGATATTACATGATTTTTGCACAGTTACCTGCCAAATATCAATTTTACATCTGAGTGCGGTTATAGAATGTGAGCCTTTCCCAAGAACTTTGCGCCGCCTAAAGCGGTACTTGACCAGGGCTCCTCACAGAGTCCACTGTAGTTTTAATCAATAGATATTTAAATAGAATTTCTGGCCAAAACAAAATAAAGGAAAGAAAATGTTTTAACAATATATGTGGCAGTAGACCATCATATCTTCTTGTCATTTTCTGGCCGAAACAAAATAAAGGAAAGAAAAGGTTTATACAACAATATTATATGGCAGTAGACGATCATATATTCCTGTCATTATCTGGCCAAAACAAAATAAAGGAAAGAAAACGTTTTAACAAATCATGACTGTTGAAAATATTACATTTTATCTGGGAAACTGGATTTTGAGAGATTGAAAGGTGAAGGTCAGATGGAACCGAAAGACAAACGGAAAGACGAATGAAAGAAGAATCGACGGATAGAAATAGAATTGAGAGGAAGAATCAGGAATCTATGAATTTAATCTACACATGACATGTGTAATAAATGCACAGACAAATTGTGCGCCTACGATTATTTATAATGGAAGTATCTAGATGGTCATACCTTCCTGTCATAAAGAAAAGCACGAGAATCAGCCAGGCTAAAACCAATGCGATGAAAGACAGAGGGAAGGCCATGGACATCCAACCAGCAAACGAGATACCTGCGCCTGACGTATCGTTGGACTTGGACGCTATCTGGTAGCTGCGATAAAAGCTGACACGAGAAAAAACAAATGAATATTATGATTATTGTCCAAAATATGGATAGTTTGCGCTTGGCTAAGAAGCTCAAAACAATGCCATCCGGAAGTATAACGGACCAACACACAAAACTCTGTGTAACCCTGAACTTTTATAGATAGTTCGAAGTTGACATCACTCAGGTCTTTGTTATTGTTTTTTGCCATCCGCGTTTATGAGAAATTCTCACTAAACTGTATTAACCTGACTATAAACGATCATGGTTACACACCGTTTTGTGTGTTGGTCCGTTTTACTTCCGGATGGCAATGTTGTGAGCTCCTTAGCCAAGCGTATACTATATATAGTTTGGATAATACAGTTAAGTGAGAATTACTCATAAACGTGGATGGCAAAAAAACAATAACAAAGATCTGAGTGAAGTCAACTTCGTTCTAAAAAATAATACTCTTCAACAGTCGTGTCGTCACTTCCTTCCTAATGACGCATGGTAACTTAGTAACACTGGCTCTAAACCATCGGAACAATGGCGGACGCCCGTATGAAATATTTCTCCAGCGAGCATAAAAGCGTATCCAGAGGAAAAAAACCCCATAAATTTGATCATGTTTTGACTTTTACATATTCTGATCACAAGGCATATGAAAAGTTCTAGCCTGAAGAATAAAAAGTAATAATTTTCTTTGTTTAGAACCAAGATGGCCGTCGTTGCCAGGCGGCGTGACACCAGACTACTGAATCCAATTGTAAACGTGGTTCTTGATAAAATCTTATTATTTTATATCATTATATATATATATATATATATATATATATATATATATATATATATATATATATATATATTATTATTTATATTATTTATATTTTTAAACACTTGATTGTTTCTTCAATGTATTCCAACAACATGTTAAAATAAATTTCATTTTATTAAATCCCACGTTTACACACACACAGACACACACACACACACATATATATATATATGTATATATATATATATATATATATATATATATATATATATATATATATATACATATATATTTATATATATATATATATATATTAGATCTAGCTTTCATTTTTTAAATAATCCAAAACCCAATGGATCTAATAAGCACCCCCATTACTTTAACTTTTAAAATAGCCAATCTTTATTTCAGTAAGTGTCCTATGTTATACCTGGTGGCCAAAGCAGCCCCAGTTGACGGTTCTGATTAATTAGGATCCCCCCCCCCCCCAACCCCCCGAAACGGCCATAAATGCTTCTTATAAGGACTATGTTCGGAGCAGAGTTGGTAACACATAATATAGTTGGTAGGCCCGGTAGACAATATGAATTATCAGGGTTAAATGAGGTTCTAGTTTAACCTGTGTCGTGCAAGAAAAAAGGCTTTATCACACATGTACGGCAAGAACACGAGGTGGACAGAAGCATCAATTGATAAACAGTATTTGCCAACTATAATGTGACTAGGGTAACCCCTCTCAAACGCACAATGGACGTGTCCCTAGCACGCTCTGAAACAATTCCCGGCCGACCTTCTCTGACTACTGACTACAGACAGGGTTGCAAATACGATAGATAGGAGTCGACTTGGAAATATTCGGTCCCTAGTGGGGGTGCGAGGGGGGGGGGGGGTGGTGGTGGCGTAGTCTTCTCGAAACTAGGAGAGAAGTTGCCAGGCTTCAGTACCAGCAAGAGGAGGCTCTGGGTGGCTGCAAACAGACTATGGTCTCGAACCTGTCTAACAGTAGCCACCCTACATCAGTGGGGACTTTCCACCAGTTCCACACGTACACGTTGTGGCTAATAACCCGGTGTCACAATACAACGTTCAACCAAATGCTCTGCCGGGCGGAATCGTGACTGTAGTAGTAGTAATAGTAGTAGCGTATGGCTACACCTCCAGATTCATTTCGTCAACCCAGCTTCGAAAGTCTTCCTCCGCCCCAAGGACGGTTTCATAGCCACCTTCAAGTTTAGTAACTGGACAGTGGAGGACCATGTGATCGCTGGTCTCTGGGGCTGAATGACATTTCCGGCAGGTATCACTATTCCCAAGTTTCCATTGCACATATTTGATGCAGTTATGCCATGTCCAGTTAAGAGGCGATTTGAGGAAACCCAGTATTTCCTGGCGTTGTGGAATGCAGGTACTCTTTTAGTGGGATCTTTTATGATGTTTACTCCTCTTGGTGCTTCCCTGTTCCACATTTCTCTCCAGTTTTCCTCCACACTGAGGTCTGCCACTTTTGTTAGGTGGACAGGTCTTCTCGATTTGAGTTTTGTTGTTGAAGGTGCCCCCTTTATGATTGTTTTTATCGGAGTGTTATCTGTGGCTTCGTTAATTCTTGCATGCATCCTTTGATTAATGTCTTGTCGTCTAAGACTTGGTGGTGCACTAAGACAGTGTTGGGAGCCACTGAGTTGGAGTTGACTTGAGACATCCTGCTATAATTCTCATTGATTCTCTTAATCAGATAGATGTCAATGCAGTTTACATGTGGGCTCCTCATCAAAACAGGGCGATAGCATTCTCTCACACTATGCACAGTACCAAAGCAGACGTTCTCAGAGTTTTGTGACTAGGGTAACCTCTCTCAAACGCATAATGGACGGTGTCCCTAGCACGCGCTGAAACAAGTCCCGGCCGCCCTACTCTGACACCGGACAACAACGTTCAACCATGCTCTGCCAAGCGGAATCTCGACTGTAACGAATGAGGTAACGAATTTGCTGCCTGGATAGAACCTCACAATATTCTGGTGTGAGACCATTAGAAGCCACCACGGACTCGAGTTTCTAGTCTGTTGAAGCCACTGCCAATTACCGGCAGCTGATCTGAACAAACGAACAAGGACTGAATTTGTACTCGGCACTCGACTGCCATTTGAAATTCGCTTCGAGGAAAACATACAGGTGCTCGACGCAAACTCCGCAATACGTCTTGGAAGGGAACTGAAAAAAAAAAAGTATAATGATCTTCAAAGAACTTACTCATCAGCCACCCCTCTCATGACTAGATTCGGGGGCGTGCCCGTGAGTGTGGCGATTCCACCGATGTTTGCGGCGTAAGCAACACACAAGGTGAAGGCTATTGTCATCCTATGGGATTGTCTGTCACCTTTGAACTTTGCTGGCATTGCTTGATGATTATCCGGTGCTGGGGTCCTTCCGTCTCGGATTTCTGTGGCTGTCTCGTCTCTTGATCATAAATAAAACAGATGAAACATGAATTTGCCCGATTTTATAGTGATAATTAGCTGCTAGAAGCTGTGGACTGTAAAAAGTAATGAATGAAAATGAATGTAACAGCTTAAAAAAAATAACAAGAAACCTAACACGGAACGTTTCGGGATCAAACCCTTATTCGGCCAATAACAACAACAATAAAAACATTAATATATCCCGACAGACTGCGGAGAAATATTAAGATCATTTTACTCACGGACAAGACTCGCCAAATATTTATCTGCACAGACTGAAGAGGGGTTATTTTGATCCGAAACATTCCTTGTTCTGTTTTGAAGCTATTGTATTCATTTTTGCCCGTTTCTAAAGGCAACGCTTTTCCATAGTTTTTGATTTTATAATGTTTTATTTATTCCCCCAGAAAACAAATTCAATTTCATTAACTGTGAGAGTCGTCTGTAAAACGATCATTTTGTTTGTTCACGCATTTTTATAATATATAATTTGTCAATGCCTACAGTCAGGTACTCATTCACACCAGAGTCCAGTGGAGACAATGTGTGTCCTTAAATGGACATCATATAAAGACCTGTTTCCATTCAATAGTTACCCAATCCTATCCGCCATTTTTATTCTGTCTGGACGTGATCAGATCTTTTATTCTTACTAGATTTTACGTGAAGTTTCAGTTGTTTTTATTGTTGTCTGAAGAAATGTTTTGGTCCCAAAAGTTCGATATCAAGTATTTTTTACAAAATCTGTTTTATTCAGTTTATTCAATATCTCCTTTTCAAACTAAACACATGAGCTTTTATAGCGCAATAGCCACTAAACGTGCTTTACAAGGGGTCTCTAGTCAACAGCAACATTTAACGTGTATGAAAGACATGACGCCTGTTACGCGATGTTACAATTATTTTCGGACAAAGACAACGCTGCTAACGGCCAGGTACTCATTTTACACCTGAGTACAATGAGAGAATGTGATTAAAGAGCCTTTTCAAGGACTCAACTATGCGCCGCTAGGGATCTAACCGAGGGGGGGGGGGGGGGGGGGGGATCGGAAACAAATCTCGACTTCAGCCGGGATCGATATCGATCCCTTTGCGCGTGAAGCGAGTGCTCTACCAACTGAACTATAGGGACTCGGCCATATTATTATAAAATAGCATTGCTTTACTTTTCCAAGTCGGGTTGTTGGTTGTTGTCATTCATTCTCGTCTCGTTGTCATTCCCTGTCTTGGTGGCGGTGCTGGTTACAGTCATGGCTATAGGGGAATTCGGGTCTGGAAAATATTCATATGGCCACAATCATGATGATGATGATAATGATGATGATGATGATGATGATGATGATGATGATGATGATAATAATAATAGTAACAATAATATTAATGATATCAATGCTACTA
>NC_088362.1:34431381-34441381 GCF_034508935.2 Berghia stephanieae
GTCGAGTAAAAAAAAACAAAAACAAAGAAAAAACAAAACAATCTCCCCAAGAAAAAAACAACAACAAAAAACAACCAAACAAAAAAAACATTTAAAAAATAACCCAAACAAGCAAGCAAAAAAAAAACAAAAACAACAAAAAATAAAAACAAACAAACAATCAACGACAACCTAAACCCCCCCCCCCAAAAAAAAATATATATAAACAAATAGCAAACAAACAAACAAACAAACAAACAAAAACACACCAAAAAAAAACCTACCATGATTCAGTTTTATTTCATACGAGATTCAGGAAAAATTTAGCAGATTAAAGCAAAACAAAACAAAAAAAAAAACAACAAACAAACAAACAAAAAAAAAACAAAGAGAAAAAACAACCCCCCACAAAATAACACAACAAAACACCCCCAACCACCCCCCCCCCCTCCCCCCAAACAAAAAAAAAACACCCCAAAACAAAACAAACTTCAATGTTTAAGCTGCAACAATAATATAGATCGGATTGGATAGGATTGATAATTTCTGATTTGACCAGTTAATTGCCGTACCTGGGAATTTAGTTGAGGAAGACATCGTTATGTCCCAGGGTTGAGAGTTTTTGCCTAGGTGAGAGTCATTTAAATCGATCGATATTTGAAGGGTGAGTTTTCTGGCCAAATTAAAAAAAAAAATACGAGTCTTTCTGAGCATGGCCGTGTTCTGGTTTAAGATTCACCTCCCAACATTTGATTCAACCAGATATAATATTATATATAATAATATACAGTTGGTTACATTTAACTCTTTCCTTCCCGATCATCTTCTAGATTTATTACCCGAAACGTCACACCCACCACCATTATAATAGATATTTTAAACTTTAACTCAATAGGTTACAGTGAATGACATAATCAGTCGGATGGTGAAAATGTTTGAACTGAGATATTGCCAAGTTTAGTTAGAAGGTCAATTTTGATCAAAAACGAGTTCTTGTTATAACTGATTAAATCAACCTTTTTTTGTACATCTTCGGGAAATTTCAAAGCTTAATTTCACTTCTACCTAAATATTTTTTACAGCTAGACAAGTTGCAAGTTGGAAAAGTATGAAATTTTAGAAAAGTTGCTGGATACCTTTCCCATAGGCATCTGACCATAACTTCATAAAAATCACCCGATTTACTTCAAATAAAGATTAAAATGCTCTGGGGAGCAAATTCTTTCAGAAAATGAAAAAAAATGCAAATCCATAATGTTCACCTTCCCACTTATTATGTTATGCACTGACACCGCCAAAAACAAACTGTTTAACACAGTAGTAAGTACTTAGAACTAAAACAAATGTATTTATCTAAATTATGTGACGTACAAAAGAAATCAAAATGAGAAAAAATGTTGGTTGAATCGTAACGAATATGACGATTTTCCTAAAATTGGAGGAGAGAGTTAAAATGACTTCAATGATCCAAATGCGTCACAAAATTGGTGTGAGAAAGTTAAATGTTATCAGAATACATTGTTGCTGTGCTATGACCCCCCCCCCCCCCCCCCCCCCGCCAACGAATCCCATAAACAAGTCTTTAAAACTCATCCTTCAAATATCGATCGATGAAAATGACATGTCAAAAACTCCAAAATAAAAAAAAAAAACAAAAAAACAAAACAAATAAAAACAAAAACAAAACAAAAACAAAACAAAGACACCCCCCCCCCCAAAAACAAACAAACAAACAAAACAAAACATGCTCCCAATGCGTGGCTATTGTTATTAACTTAACAGTCATGAAAACCACAATCAATACATGCCATCGCATTATACAATCAAAGTCTTTGTCATTTATTGGACAATTAAACTGTTAAAGGCATAATTTGTATTCACCCTCAATGAATGGAACATCGACAAGGCTTGTTCTATCATATATATATATATATATATATATATATATATATATATATATATATATATATATATATATATCTACACACACACACACACACACACACACACACATATATATATATATATATATATATATTAATATATATATATATATTATATATATATATATATATATATTGTGTGTGTGTGTGTGTGGTGTGTGTTGTGTTTGTGAGTGGTACAAAATGACATTAACTTTTATAGTATAATGCGATATAAAAGCAAAACATATATAAAAATGTATATATATATATATATATATATATATATAAATATATATATATTATTATATATATATATATATATAAAGAGTAGGGTGGCGTAAATTTCGTTCAAACTTTTGAGATGGATCCATTAAAAAATTTTTAAAAACTGTTTTATTATTGTATTATTGGTCCTGTGTTGTTTAATCAACATACACACACGTGTACACCTTTGAAATCTACGTCAATAGGCTCCAACAATCATGATGTCACTTCCCTCGTAATGACGCATGGTAACTTAGTAACTGGTTCTAAGTTATTGGAACAATGGCGGGCGCCCTTATGAAATATTTCTCCGATGAGCACAAACGTGTATCGTTGAGGAGAAAAACATAAATATAATCATATTTTGACTTTTATACATTCTGATCACATGACATAATTAAAGTTCTAGCCAGCATGAAGAATAAAAAGTACCCATTTTCTTTGTTTAGAACCAGGCTGCTCGCCGTTGCTGGGCGACGTGACATCAGAATAGTGAATCCAATTATCGTATATTTTATCAAAACCAGTTGAATGGGTCTATTTTTACTCTAAACATTAAAAAAAAAGGATTTTTGGGGTCCGTTATCGACCAATAAACGTGAATCGATAACCAATAACAAACTTAAGCGCATACCTATCACCCAAAGTAATAGCCTCACAGATCCTGGGTAAAACTCACAATTTTAACACAGGCGGTTAAGTAGTAGTAGTTAGTGCGGGGCGGTCCTTGGCAAGCTTAAGGACCACGGTCCTACGGTCCTTGGGAAATGAAGACCGCAAGGACCGGTCCTTTTCGACATTGAACATTCCTGAGAGACTGTTGGAAATTCGAACCGGTTTGACCTTTGAGACCGTGGGATCGTTCATTCTTGAACCGTTAAAGACCGCTACACGATGAAAACCGTGGTCTACAGGAGTAAAACACACGGAGTAGTCACACTCATTTCAAATTGTAACCTAATTAGAGAAGAGGGGTGATGCCTTCTTTATTTGCTCACCGTACTTCATTGTTACTTCGATAATTTAATAAAATTTGAAATTTATCCCCATTAACGGAGATAATGGCATCGCCCAAGGCGTTGATCGAGTTGTTCGTGGCGTTGATACATACACGCAACTCCTACCCCCCCCCCTCCCCCTCCCCCCCCCCACTCACACACACATTAGAGGGCAGCGAGCATTGAAGAGTACGAGAGAGACGTGAAGTTATAATAAGAGGGGGTGGATGAGGTAATAAGAGGGGTCGATGGTGACTTTTCGCCAGATCTAACAAACTCAGCTACCCATTCATTGCTGAGTAGACAGGGATTCAGAAAAAACTCGATTGCACCCGGGATCGATCTCTGGCCCTTTGCGTATAAAGAGAGTGCTCTATCAACTGAGCTATCGGGGTCCCCAAATATTCTATTGGACTTTTTAAAAATTCAGACGTTATAACTGGGTTTTTTGGAAGGAAGAAACTAATGAAACTCATATTATTTGATTAGTAAAAACACCAAACGAAATTTTAATATTATTGTATTATTTTAAATGACAACACTGCGATAGAAAGGAGTGGTGACAAGAGATGGACAAAAGAAAACAAAAAATCGGATTTGCTACTTGCTAGGTTCGACACACACACACACACACACACACACACACACAACACACACATCTTTAGTAGTCACATACATTTCAAACAATAACCCATTAGAGAAGAGGGGTCATGCCTTCACCATAGATCATTGTCATTGCGATCATTATGGTGTAGTAAATTTTGAAATTTACCTCGTATAATGGAATCGTCCAAGGCGTGCGCCTCCTGTTCCCCCATCTCACACACGAAAGGGCGGTTTGCGGAGTGGAGGTTGGTGGTCGTCTGCCTGTATGGTCGTCTGTGTCGTTTAGTGTGTGGCAAAGGGGGGTGGGTGCGATTAATTAAGTGGGATGGGTGGTGATTGGTGGAAGATAGGCAACCGAAGCAACGAATCGCTGGGGAAGTAGTAGGCTATGGCGCGAGACCGTAGGACCGTGGTCCTTAAGCTTGCCAAGGACCGCTCCGCACTAGTTGAAAGGTGATAAGAAGTGAAGACCGCCGCCGGTCTTCCCCTATGGGACCGGTCTCCGGTTCACAGCTAAAAGACCGTGGGACCGCCGGTCCAGACCGGTCTTCAGCGCGGCACTAGTAGTAGTAGTAGTAGTAGTAGTAGTAGTAGTAGTAGTAGTAGTAGTAGTAGTAGTAGTAGTCGTTGTTGTTGTTGTTGTTGTTGTTGTTGTAGCAGTAGTTGTAGTAGTAGTAGTAGTAGTAGTAGTAGTAGTAGTTGTTGTTGTTGTTGTTGTTGTTGTTGTAGCAATAGTGGTGGTGGTCGTAATTGGAGCAGTAGTAATAGTAGTAGTAGGAGTAGTAGTAGTAGTAGTAGTAGTAGTAGTAGTAGTAGTAGTAGTAGTAGTAGGAGTAGGAGTAGGAGTAGGAGTAGGAGTATTAGCAGTAGTAGTAATAGTAGTAGTTGTTGTTGTAGCAGCAGCAGCAGCAGCAGCAGCAGCAGTAGTAGTAGTAGTAGTAGTAGTAGTAGTAGTAGTAATTGTTGTTGTTGTTGTTGTTGTTGTAGCAATAGTGGTGGTGGTGGTGGTAATTGGAGCAGTAGTAATAGTAGTAGTAGTAGCAGTAGTAGTAGTAGTAGTAGTAGTAGTAGTAGTAGTAGTAGTAGTAGTAGTAGTAGTAGTAATAGTAGCAGCAGCAGCAGCAACAGTAGAAGTAGTAATAGTGGTATAGTAATAGTAGCAGTAGTAGTAGTAATAATAGTAGTAGAAGTAGTAGTATAGTAGTAGTAGTAGTAGTAGTAGTAGTAGTAGTAGTAGTAGTAGTAGGAGGAGGAGGAGGAGGAGGAGGAGTAGGAGTAGTATCAGTAGTAGTAATAGTAGTAGTTGTTGCTGTTGTAGTAGCAGCAGCAGCAGCAGCAGCAGCAGCAGTAGTAGTAGTAGTAGTAGTAGTAGTAGTAGTAGTAGTGGTGGTTGTTATTGCTATTGTTGTAGTAGTAGTAGTAGTAGTAGTAGTAGTAGTAGTAGTAGTGGTTGTTATTGTTATTGTAGTAGTAGTAGTAGTAGTAGTAGTAGTAGTAGTAGTAGTAGTAGTAGTAGTAGTAGTAGTAGTAGTAGTAGTAGTAGTAGTGGTAGTAGTTGTAGCAATAGTGGTGGTGGTAGTAATTGGAGCAGTAGTAATAGTAGTAGTAGTAGTAGTAGTAGTAGTAGTAGTAGTAGTAGTAGTAGTAGTAGTCGTAGTAGTTGTAGTAGTAGTAGTAGTAGTAGTAGTAGTAGTAGTAGTAGTAGTAGTAGTAGTAGTAGTAGGAGGAGGAGGAGGAGGAGGAGGAGGAGGAGGAGGAGAAAGAAGAAAAGCAGTTGTTCCTCACCATTTGGGCTCCGATCCAACACCTTTCAGGATAAGAATGGCAATACGCCTATGTAGACCCCACTCTTCCACCGCCACAGCCACTATGAGGCCCCCGAAGAATAACATGGTCGTGTCCTAGTGAGCAATATTCATTCAGTCACAGATTAGTAAACCGAATATAAAAGACAATGAAACAAGAGAATGCAACAATTTTAACAAAAAGGAGTCTTCAGAGCCACCAGTCCAATGGAGTCGGAGTTTATCCCGGTTTCTATGGCGTGAAACGGACAATAGCAATTACTTGCTACCCTTAAGAGAGGACGCTAATCTATCGCAAAGTACTTCCGCCAGATCTAACAGACCCAGCTACCCAATTAATGGGGTGGGGGAGGTCAGAAAAATAATCTTGACTGCACCCGGGATCAATCTCGGCCCATTTGCGTGTGAAGCGAGTGCTCTACCAACTGAGCTATTGGGACCCCCTGAATAAAACAATAACTAATCAAAATCTCAAGTCTCAGAACGGTATAGTTGTCGGGATGGGCCAGATGCCACAAAGTCATTTTATAGTGAAATGACAAGAAATGTCCGATTTAGTGCTTGGCCGTTCATAAAACGATAGACTTTCTCCTCATAAAGGTATCTATAAAAATATGACTCTTGACCAAATAGTTTGGCTATGCCCTCAATAGGCTTCAACAGTCGTGACGTCACTTCCCTCGTAATGTCGCATACTAACTTAACCTTATGGTTCTAAACTATCGGAACAATGGCGGAAGCCCTTATGAAATACTTCTCCGACGAGCATAACAGTGTATTCAGTGGAGAAAAACATTATAAATCTGATCATGTTTTGACTTTTATACATTCTAATCACATGACATGTGAAAAAGTTCTAGCCAGCATGAAGAATAAAAAAGTACCGATTTTCTTTGTTTGAACCAAGCTGCTCGTTGATGGGCGGACGTGACATCAGACTATTGAATCCAATTGTTAGCATCTAAACCACGGCGATATAACATCGTTTAGCGGCGGTGGGTCACATGAGAACTATCATCCAAAATGTGTGCTAAATACAATAGATACTATGCGCTTGGCTGAGAAACTCTCAACATTGCCATCCGAAAATATAACGGACCAACACACAGAGCAAAGTGTAACCTTGAACGTTTATAGTCTGGTTAATACGGTTTAGTGAGAATTATAAACAGGGATGAGGAAAAACAACAAACAAACAAACAAACAAACAAAAACAAAACAAAACAAAACAAAAACCAAAAACCCAATAACAAACATCTGAGTGACGTCTATCTATATGATGGTACCTGGCCGTTAACGGCACTGTCTCTGTCCGAAAAAAAATGCAATATCGCCTAACAGGTGTCATGTCCCGTCTTACATGTTAAGCGTTGTTGGCCAGGGACCCCCTATAAGGCCCATTGAGCACGTTTAGTGGATATTGAGCTATATAAAAGCTCAATTTTTAAAAAGGACATTGGAAGCAGTATTTGGACAACACACTTTCGTTCCCCATAATAGTTGTGGTTATGATATCATTACGTGTCAAAATATATTTTTTTACTTACAACCTACTATTTCTCAAACACACGTATTTTTTTTTCTACACAGGCTAATAAATAATAATAAAATATCATAATTAAATGTTTTTGTTGTCGTTGGTATCATAATCATATCAAGAGTAAAATCGTGTCTAATAATAAGAGTCACATTATGCAACACATTGCCACATAAAGAGTTCATGTTAGATGAACTATTGCCCTAGATAAAATAGAAATACATATTTTTTTATGGGAGTGCGTTTGTTGAACTCCTGATGCTTTCCATTCATAGCAGATAATTAATGACAGGTCTTTTAACACGGGTTTTGTTTCAAGAGTTATATTAATACTTCACATACATAATTCATGTGATTAAACTATCTAGAATAAACTAGATATTTTTTTTATGGTAGTGCCTTTGTTTCATAGCAGATAATTAATAACACGCCTTTTAAATTGGGTTTTGTGTCAAGAGTTATAATACTTGCATTAATGTGAGTTTTAACTAGCGTTCACAAAAGGTTTTAATTTAAATAAAATTGTTTTTACCAATGACTGCATGATTTTAATGAGCATTAACAATAACTCTCTTTTTACTTTTTCAAAATTATTTAATTTATGGATTAATTTGATTAAATTGATCGCTTTCCGGTCGAAAGGTCCAGGGTTCGAGCCTCGCTAGGCATAGTTGAGTCCTAGTAAAAGACTCACATTATCTCACCGTACTTAGGTGAAAATGAGTACCTGGACGGTAACAGCGTTGTCTTGTCGGGGGAAAAAAATATAAAAACAGCCTAACAGGCGTCATCTCTCGTTCTACAAGTTGTGTGTTGCTGTTGGTCAGGGACCTTTTTTAAAGCGTGTTGAGCACGTTTAGTGGATATTGCGCTGTATAAATAAAGTTTTTCGGATTTAGAAAAAATAATTTGGTGATTGTCGTCATTTATTGGGGCCTATCACCAATGATGTACCAAAGGCTGTAAACTCAGTGCATTCATTTTCTATTCAGGTCCAAGTTGCTCTCAGTTTGACCTCCGGTCTCAGATGGTCAATTTTTTTCATCGTAAAACATGACCACCCCCTACCCCTCCCCCTACCCTTTTTTATTTTTTGTTTTCGTTTTCAGCTGCGAACACGAGCAGAACGCGAACGTTTTATTTTAGAATTAATTAATTTCTCTCAGTTTCTACCAACAAAGTGAGACAGCACACATGGTCAAGGCTGGGTTTCTTCAATATGGGAGTGACAATAGTATGTTTAAGATTGTTAGAAACCTCACCAATAAACACAATAGCATTTACAATATGGGTATGAACAGGAACGAAAATATTAGCACTAGAAAGAACAAGCCATGAAGAATTGGATCTATTTGGCGAGTTGTTTTAAATCATTGTCTCAGCGCGGACAATTATATTTCCGTTTCAGTGGCGGTCTCAAATTAATCGAATACTGGTCTCAAATTAATCGAATACTACTTCGGCTGCGATTAATTTGAGACCGCCACTGAAACGGAAATATTGTCCGCGCTGAGACAATGATTTAAAACAACTAGCCAAATAGATCCAATTCCTTCATGACTTTTTCTTTCTAGTGCTAATATTTTGGTTCCTGTGCACTAGTTTCCTATTCTTGTGCTTTATTTGTTTCCTCTTTGTCCAACTCGTTCCGAATTCTTGATATTTTATCTCTAAAGTGTAGAGAGAAACGATTTGCGGTAGCAATGGGGTCCTCGGAATTATGTGAAGGGTGATCATTATTCAGTTTGTTCAGGGTGGCAAACAGGTCAGGCGGGTTTCGTTTGGCGCCTGTCATTTTATTTAGAAGATTGTTTTTAAAAAAAATCTAAGATAGAATCAATTTGTTCCGTAGTTTTTTTTTTTTTGTTTTTTGTTGTTGTCTTTTTTTTTCTTTTTTTTTTTTAGTCCTGAATAGATTTGAGAATAAATTTTCCAATTTGGATCGGCGCCATCAACTCGGCAGACCTGAGTTGATGTTTTAGTATTTGTATCTCATAGCAATACCACTCTGTGTTTGATCAATAGTAATTTCTTTCGCGACCAATGGGCATAGCCCGTCGAACACAGTTTTCAATGAATTATTATAAGTATTTACCATTTCATGAACATTATCAAAACTATAAACAGAGAGACTTGAGACTTGATGGTTTCTTGAAATGTTTCTATGTTTAGTGATTTTGTTTTACGGTATGGGGTCGTTTTCTTGACGGTTGTTTTGCATTCAATCTTTAGATTTACAGCAATCAGGTAATGATCTGAAATTGTGCAATTCCAAACGTCAACGTTGTCACTTATTTTGTCATTTGCAAGTGAGAACCACTTTTTGTTGCAGTGAACGTTGTCAAGATTAAGTGACGTCATGACTATGGAACCCAATTGTGACGAAAACTGATCTACTTTTGAAATGTTATGAATGACGCACTGCTGCCATAGAGACAACTTCCAATGGAGTCGTCCGTGATGCTGGAAAGTTAGGCCTGTTTTTCTTGACTCGCGATGTCTTCGATAATCGCAGTTATAGCCTCCATTTCATAAAGTTCTTTAAGCCCCCCCCCCCCCCACCCCCGCTTTATCTGGTCTTTGGGGTTTTTCTAATGTTCATTTAGAGATGTTCTAGCTCAGTATATCAGTATCGTGCTGTTTCTAAAGAACTGATACATTTTTCTTAAGATTTACTGGAACCCCTTCTCCCTCTCTCATCCCCTCTCCTCTTCCTCCTTTAGGGTCGACGTATACTTATTTGCAGGTCTGAAAGCCCACATTTTTATATAGGAAATACTCTCAAACCAACCTAAAATATTGTCCATTACAGCAATGTTAAATCAAGATCATAATTGCTTTCAGTTATCAGACTTGTAAATATGTAGACGTTGTCTTAAGTCTAGT
>NC_088362.1:34446381-34451381 GCF_034508935.2 Berghia stephanieae
TATATTATATCATAATACATTATATTATGATCAAACCAGGATATCCACAATAGTAGTATAGCAATAGAAGCCAATAACATTATAATATATAATAGCCTATATGGAATGAAACCACATTTAGATTCTTGAATGGAACGGTTTGTAGCATAAAACTATTCAAGCGGTTGGAGAGTTTCTGAGTATTGTGTGTGTGTATGTGTGTGTGTGTGTGTTGTGTGTGTATATGTGTTTATAAGTGTCTATTCTGTGTGTGTCTTGTGTGTGAGTATGAGTGTGTATGTGTGTGTGTGTGTGTGTGTGTGTGTGGTTTGAGAGGTGTGTGGGGTGTGGGTGTGTGTGTGTGTGTGTCTACATTTGCCATTGACCGACAGAAGGAAGTATAATATTACAATAGATCTGTGTTACAATGAGAATTTCCCCCCCCCCCCCCTCCCCCCATTTCTGTTTCAAGCATAAATTCTTGTTATAGCCAACTCCCACGTAAACAACCAAATTACCATATCATTTTGGATTATAACTAGTTCTGATAATATTTAGAGAAGACAAATTTTGAGGGAAAGTTTGACAAATTTTGTGGCAAGATTCGCCTTATTGAATGATAAATTTTGGCGTTGGAGTTTAAGTTGGCAATGTCCGCAGGGACAGTCCAGTCCTCTCAAAACTCTTGACTATGTGGTCTTGTGGTATGACACTCGCTTTCGGATCGGAAGGTCCTGGGTTCGAGCTTCGCTCGACGCATAGTTGAGTCCTTGGAAAAGACTCTTTACTCACATTCTCTCACCGTACTCATGTGTAAAATGAGTACCTGGCCGTTACCAGCGTTGTCTCTGTCCGAAAAAAATGTAATATCGCCTAACAGGCGACATGTCTCGTTCTACATGGTACGTGTTGCTGTTGGTCAGGGACCCTTTGTAAAGCGCTTTGAGTACATTTAGTGGATATTGCGCTATAAAAAAAAGCTCTAGTTGTTTTGTTGTTTGTTTTTTTTTAAACATAGGATAATAATGGGGGAAAAGATCTGAAAAAGTCTCGATATTGCCGATGGCGTTAATCAGATAACTGCCGTACTCTGAAGAGACACCTATTTTATTAATTTGGTCAGAAAACTCGTCCTCTAAATATTGATCGATTTAAATGACCCTCATCTAGGCACCCCCCCCCCCCTCTAAAACCTGGGAATTCAAGGAAGACTTGTCCCAAGTTTGAGAGTTTTTGCCAAGATAAGGGTCATTTAAATCGATCGATATTTGAAGGATGAATTTCCTGGCCTAATTTTTAAATACGGGTCTTTCCAGCGTACAGCAGTTAACTGATTAAAATTAAAGCGTCAATGTATTATAATTCTCACGTTTTATTTATCAGCAACCCACTAAAGATGATTTCGTTAGACTCGCATGGCAAAATAAAACCACGTTTTAAATGTGTGTTTTATGTGCATGAACCAAACAGCACTTGGTTGTTACAAAGTTTCATTGTAGTAAGTGTTTGAAGTAGATGTGTCAGCTTATAGTAGGTACTTTTATTTTTTGCTTAAAATGCCCATTCGTTTATTTTATGGGTGTTGTTTTAAAATTTTATTTTGGAGCAAAGAGGTAAAAGGTTTTAAGAGAAGTAATCGTAATTGTACGGAGGAAACACGTATTTAAAATTTTGGCCAGAGAACTCGTCCTTCAAATATCGATCGATTTCTTTCTTTCTTTATTTTAGAATAATATAGTTTGTTTTGTGTTTTTTAATTATTATATATTTTTAAAAAAATGTAATTTATCACTCTCCTCTATTTTAAATATAACTTTGAAAAGCATCCTTCCACTCCTGTTCTACCACTTTCATTCTCTCTCTCTCTCTCTCTCTCTCTCTCTGTCTCTCTCTCTCTCTCTCTCTCTCTCTCTCTCTCTGTCTGTCTCTTTGTGTCTAAATTTTCGCCTATATTATTATGACAATATTGACAATATAAATATAAATATGTATGCATTTTGTGTTTACTTGAAAAAATAAATCCAAAGTTTTCCGGGAGCTTATTGATTCAAACAATTCTATTCAACTCGTAAGCGGTCCTACAAACAACCATGGCCACACAATAGATCATGTCATTACAGACATTGAACATTCTCTCTCTTCACCTGTATTGAATATTGATAAATTAATCTCGGACCATCATTAAATTGTGTTTTGCGTTTCACCCACTGAAACTTGAAATAAAAAAGATGATAACATCTCGTAATATGAAGAATATAAACATGAACATAACAAGACATTGACCATAACGTTAAAAATAAACATGATGCGAATGGTCTCCACGAGTCGATTGTTGGTACGGTAGACAAGCATGCTCCCTTGAAAACTAGAGCAGTAAGGGTGACACGTCAAGCACCCTGGTATAATACAGAAATGAAATTGACTGGATTAGCCAGGAGGCGGGCAGAAAGAAAATGGCTCAAGTCCAGAGATGTTGTTGACAAAAAATTGTACATCGCGGCTAGAAATGATGCGAAAGCCGTCAATTTCAGGGCCAAAAAGAAATTCTATGAAGGCAGCCTGAAAAACGTCGGGCGTTCGAGACAATTCTTTGCCTTGATCAAGGAACTGCTGGGACAACAGACGCAAGCAACTCTCCCATCTTTAATCGATCGTGCAGATCTACCAGCTCGCTTTGGTCAATATTTTAAAGAAAAAAAACGGATACCATCAGGAAAGAACTCTCATCTGAATCGATCTAAACAACATTTGACAAGTTTCATGGTGATTCGTTAACAAACTTTTCAAAGATCACTGAAGCTGACTTACGTGACTGCATTATGTTGTCTCCAACTAAAAGTTGCGATTAAGACCCCATAAATACTGCCATTCTAAAAAAGTGCATTGATGTAATTTTAACACCATTTACATGTATTGTTAATAATTCGTTGCAGTCAGGTGCTGTACCAAACATTTACAAAGTTGCTCATGTCAAACCCCTTTTGAAAAAACCTGATCTAGATAAAGAGAACTTAAAAAACTATCGCCCTGTCTCTAATCTTCCTTTTCTCTCTAAAATCTTAGAAAAGCTTGTTTTGAAACAATTACTGTCTCATCATAAAAATAATTGTCTTGAAGAAAAATTTCAGTCGGCTTAAAGGCAACACCATTCGACGGAAACCGCACTTGTTAGGGTTGTTAATGATCTCCTCTTTGTTATAGACAATGGTTCATGTTCTTTGCTGAATTTGCTTGACCTATAGTCTGCTTTTGATACTATTGATCACAATCTTCTCCTCAAATGTCTTGAAATTACTTATGGCGTGTCTGATGCAGCGCTTGATTGGTTTAGGTCATATTTGTTTAATCGTAGATTATTACGGTGGATGAATCTGAGGAAATCATTCTTGATTGTGGAGTTCCCCAGGGTTCAGTACTTGGACCCGTACTTTTTGTTCTGTACGTTGGCCCTCTGTCTAAAATCATCAGAAGTTTCGGTCTGTCTTACATCAGAAGTTTCGGTCTGTCTTACCACCAATACGCTGATGATACGCAATGGTACTGCGTTTCCAATACGAGAAATTTACAAGAAGTATCAGCCGATAGCAAGAATTGTATCCAAAGTGTTAAGAAATGAATGAATGAGAACAGACTGAAACTGAATGCTGATAAGACGGAGGTGCTGTATGTTGGGAACAGGAAGTTGAAAAGTGAAACAGATTTGAAGCTAGGTTCATATCTGAGGATGTGACCAAACACCTGGTTGTTTCCCTCGCACTATCGAAATTGGATTATTGTAATGTTCTGTTGTTTGGCGTTTGGCAATATAATCTGAGACGTCTTCAGATTGTCCAAAACAGCGCTGCCAGACTAGTATCCATGGAGCGCAGGTGCGATTCTGCAAGACCTCTGCTTCATGACCTGCATTGGCTGCCTGTTGAGAAAAGGATTAAATTCAAAGTTTGTGTTTTAGTGTATCGTTGTCTTGAAGGTACTGCCTCTTCCTACCTTTCGGAACTAATTGAAAGATATTAAAAACCCCGCCCCTTACGTTCGGTCAGTGATTCCACCAAACTAGTTGTCCCTCGAATACGGAAAAATGCTTTTCTCATTTCGGACCATCTGTTTGGAACGCCTTACCACAGAGTATTCGTGAAAAAGAATCTTTGTCTATTTTTAAACGTACGCTTAAAACATATCTATTTCGTCTTTAGTAGATAGTATGAGAAGCTAGATAGGTCTGTCTGGTTTCGGTTGTGTGTTGTGTGTGTGTGTGTAGGTGTGTATGTTGTTCATTCATGAGTCAGATTTACTCCCTTTATCTTTATCTCCATTTAATTGACTCATTTAGGCACCTCTATTTATCAACATACCCACATCTTGTCAAAAACTCCCAAACCTGGGACTTCCGACTATAGTATAGTCCGTTTCATAATTCATATCCAATCTTTGAAATTTTTACTCTCTGAAACTGTCAGTTGCATGGCACTGTTTTGCATGTCTATTCCATATAACCACGACCAAACCAAAATATTTTTTCCCTCTTGAAAACAACCCAGGTTGAGGAATTTGCATATTTATATTTGCATATATTATATTATAAACCTTTGCGGTTATTACTTCTGCCTTTCAGATGCTTTACAGTAAAATGTCATGACCAAAAACGGCCATCATTTCAAAAACAGTGGCGTCAAGTTGCAAAATGTTCAATGTGTGCACTTAAGCCTTTTCCCTCTGTGTTTCAAATCCAAACAAGTATGCTATAATTGTATTGTGTATGTAATAATTGAATTTGCTTGCAGGCTTGTAACTGCCTTTGTCCCATTAAAACTGTTGTCACTTGAGTCTTTATTAAAGTCCCAGTTTCGAAAGTTTTGCTAAGATAGGTAATTAAAATCGATCGAACTTTGAATGACGAGTTTTCTTTTCAAACTTTTAAATACGTGTCTATCCAGAGTGCTTAACACGTCAATGTATTATGATTCCCACGTTTACCTGCAACCCACTTAAATTGTACTTAGTTGAGGCCATGATAGTGACAT
>NC_088362.1:34456381-34471381 GCF_034508935.2 Berghia stephanieae
GCGAGTGTCATACCACAAGATTTTATAGCCGATGAGAAAGGAGAATACGATCTTCTTCTCAGCGATTGGGGACGATTTATATTATTTCTCCACGTGCTTGAGTCATTGGTCACATGGCTAAAAGCGTTTAAAATGAATGACCTACATAATAAAAAAGTGTTCACGTCATTGGAATATCACAATAGGTCATTTTGATCAGCTAGACTCCAATAGGATTCAACAGTCGTGATGTCACTTCCCTCGTAATGGCGCAGAGTAACTTGGTAACTATCGGAACAATGGCGGACGCCCTAATGAAAAACTTCTCCGACGAGCATAAAAGTGTATCCAGAGGAGTAAATCATTATATACCTCATCATGTTTTGACTTTTCTACATTCTGGTCACATGACATGTGAAAAAGTTCTAGCCAGCATGAAGAATAAAATGTACCGATTTTCTTTGTTTAGAACCAAGCTGCTCGTTGCTGGGCGGACGTGACATCAGACTATTGAATCCAATTGAAGTGTTGAGATATGTATAAGTAAATATTTTTAAAAAAAATAATAAAATAGAAAAACTTCAAAATAGAACGAAATTCTTTAAAAAGTGTTCTTTTGCTTTAACAGAATTAGCATTGTTCTTATTCTATTGATGCTATACATTCAGTTAAAATACTCAAAACATCCGCCAGCCAGATATAACGTACCAACACACAAAATTAAGTGTAACCTTAAACGATTATAGTCTGATTAATACAATTTAGTGAGAACTACCTACTCATAAAAATTGATGGCTATAACAATAACAAAGAGCTGAGTGTCGTCAACTTAGTTCTTTCTATACTATTCGTAGTCCGCAGCTTTACATTTGAGAGGATTTACGTGTTTTCATGTTGTGGAGATTTGGTAATTTTGGTATTTCTTTGATATCTAGTTATTGGTTGGAATGGTTAGCATTTCAATGCTTTTATGACATTTTTATCTGTAAACGGTCAATATCAATTATACATTTGCTAATAGAATGTTTTTATTTTCGTTTCTTTTTTTTCTCTCATCCATTTGACTTCAAAAAGACAATCAATGGAACAAACAAACAAACACACACACACACACACACATACACACACACACATATATATATATATATATATATATATATAATAAATATAATGTATGCTGATACGCTAATCTGTGGTAAACAGTTGTAAGGTCACACAATGTTATTATATCGTCACCAGCTCAAAGAAATATTCCAACTTCATCTCACATGGTACAATGACATGATAAAGTTAATTATGGATACATCAAAAGTTTTATGTCCCATCCATCTGAATAATAGAATTGTTTACACGATTCCTTCATATGAAGCACCTTATGAACCAGTTGACTGTCGTGCTATGTTATAATTGTTGTCACATAACGATGACTCACATTTATCTTATTAACGTTTTATTTTAGTAATATAAACGTAAGAACGGAGTTCATCGTAGCCATCGTTAACTAAAAGCCTGACCGTAGCCATCGTACAGTTATAGATAGTTCGAAGATGACGTCACTCAGGCCTTTGTTATTGTTTTTTGCCATCCGCGTTCATGAGTAATGCTCACTGAACTGTATTAACCTGACCATAAACGTTCATGGATACACACAGTTTTGTGTGTTGGTCCGTTATACTTCCGGATGGCAATGTTATGAGCTTCTTAGCCAAGCGCATACTATCTATAGATAGAATGCGCTTGGCCAAGGAGTTCACAACATTGCCATCCGGAAGTATAACGGACCAACACACAAACTCTGTGTAACCATGGACTTTTATAGTCTGGTTAATACAGTTTAGTGAGAACAACTCACAAACGCGGATGGCAAAAACAATAACAAAGGCCTGAGTGACGTCATCTGCATACTATCTATAGCCTGACCAATAATTGACGTCAAAATGCCAGTCTTTGGCCACAAAAGAAAACGAATCGTGAGTTGTTTTCAATAGTTCAACCAATGTAATCCCTTGTTTCCATGAGTACTACTAACGACAACTCACTCGACGCTCTACAAACCTGAAAAATGACATCAAACTATAAGTCCTGGTTGGTTCTTGTGTCAGTCTATAGATAGTTCGAAGATGACGTCACTCAGGTCTTTGTTATTGTTTTTTGCCATCCGCGTTTATGAGTAATGCTCACTGAACTGTATTAACCCGACTATAAACGTTCATGGATACTCACAGTTTTGTGTGTTGGTCCATTATACTTCCGGATGGCAATGTTATGAGCTTCTTAGCCAAGCGCATACTATCTATAAGTTAACGATGGCTACGGTTCATCTCATTCCAGTTATATATCGGTAGGCTTAGAAAAATTTTACCTTCTAATATAAGATTATCATTCCTTTAATAGCATTCTCTTTGCATTCATTTCAAATTAGTGAATACTTTTCGTTCTACCTTCTGTCACGTTGCCACTTAATTTAAAAGCGGACTGATTGTATCGTCTTTACTCACTTCTCTCAAGAATTTATTTATGCCTTGACGGCCAGACCACTCCACGCCTCATATTACTTATATTTTAAAGATTTATATCTTGCTATCGGGATTTTGGAGAAAACTCTATTCTTTTATTTCCACTAACAAGACGCCGGAGCTTCCTTGGTCACCTTTGCCAGCAACAACGCTGTCGAGATTGTCGAACTCGGGTCTCGCTGAAAGTACTCTCTGTCCGGAAATGGAACTTCGCAAGTCTGTACAACATTACCATCTAGATTCAGAAGTTACGTAATATTGCCATGTCATCATTTGTAACTGTGATCACTATTTATTTATAAGAACATTCATTTCATTCAATTCCATCTTTCTATATTCACATAATCTTAAACCAACTCGTCATTTGTTCTTTAAAAAAAGTAACTAGTAAATTCTGGAGGCCTTATTTATCACATCTTTATTTTATAAATGTAGTAGGATTTGCTCTTGAAAGCTCATTAGACCATGCCAATTGTATTTAAAGATTTGGCCAGAAAACTCGTCTTTCAAATATCGATCGATTTAAATGACCCTCATCTTGGAAAAAAAAAACCCCAAACTCTCAGACCTGGGACATCCGCGCAATCTTTATTAACTTTCAGATTTGGGAGTTTTTGTAAAGATGAAGGTCATTTAAATCGAACAAAATTTGAAGGACGAATTTCTGACCAAATTTTAAAACACGTTGTTTATCCAAAGTACGGCAATTAACTGGTAAAAAGGGGTATATTATGCATTAATAAATTGTGTTGTCTTCTATACAAAGACATTTTTAAAAGTCGGTCAAAAGTATGTTTAGAATGCAAATGATTTCGCCTTTTCGTGACGCCATCTGTTCATCTCTCATTAACTGCTTCAATCGCCCATGTTATTTAATTATTTTTTTAAAGATTGCGTTCGGCGCTCTATTTTGCCAGATATTCTTGAGTATACTGATTTTGCCAAAATATTATCGGCCTTTTAGTGGGCAAAACAATTATTATTTCCATGTATATTGCTGTTTCCGTCTGGTAAACAAGAGACAATCAAATAAATCTGTCATGTAAACAGGTGGACGGTGTTGATTTTGGTGAGATTTACTCATAATCTATTGTGTGCTGAAACCGACACGAAAAGGCCTTAAATATAACCCGTGAGTGAAACATAAAATCTGTTGACTCATCTGTCAGTTTTTATTCATTTTTATGTCCTGCCCTCCCAAATGTTACATTTGGTGACGGGTCTTAACCAATATTGTAATGATTTAGGTCGTGTTGTTTTTACTTTATCTTTATTTGTGGGATTAAATTTTGATTGTTCTGTTTGAACTTTAACGTATCAAAATGTAAGTATTTAAATTCAATTTATTATCACTAATGGAAAAACCCGCAATATTTGAGGAGAAATAAAGTTTAAGAGGAACACGCGGTCTTGTATTTTAATTATTTTACTACTGTATTGCATTTTTATATTTGCCGGTAATACGCTTCAACAGTCATGACGTACTTCCCGCGTAATGACGCATAGTAACTTATTAACTGGCTCTAAGCTATCGGAACAGTGGCGGACGCCCTTATGATATATTTCTCCGACGAGCATAAAAGTGTATCCAGAGGAGAAGAACATTATAAATATGAGCTCCGATTCTGCTCCTTAGTTGCGTCTGACACACTGAATACTGGTAAGTTTATAAGGAAAACGTAAGCACCATTCTTCAAGGCTTGAGAGGTTTTACGAAAGGACGCAAATCACAATTCACACCAACGCATGCAAACTATGTGGCTATGTGGTCTAGTGGTATTACACTCGCTTTCGGATCGGAAGATTCTGGGTTCGAGCCTCGCTCGGCGCATAGTTGAGTCCTTGGAGAAGACTCTTTACTCACATTCTCTCACTGTACTCAGGTGTAAAACGAGTTCCTGGCCGTTAACAGCGTTGTCTCTGTCCGGAAAAAATGTAATATCGCCTGAAAGGCGTCATGTCCCGTTCTAAATGTTTAATGTTACTGTTGACCAGGGACCCCTTGTAAAGCGCTTTGAGTACGTTTAGTGGATATTGCGCTATATAAAAGCACAATATTTTTTTTTCAAACAGTAAACCACAACGCTTAGACGACAGTCCAGTCCTTTTAAATATTATTTTGTCACTAACCAAGGGATTGAATTGGGCAGAAAATGCATTTACTCAACATAATTATATCTCTTCAAACAAAAGTGGTTCTTCTTATTTATTTCAACTCATGCATAAATCTATCTATCATTTTTTTAAAGTAAGTTTTACCATCGAGTACATAATTATTGACAAATCTAAAAATTATAAAACAATTTGCTAAAGACTGAAATACGAGCAACTTGCAATCCCTCTATTTATTTCAGGCTATTTCTATCACCGTTGACTTCAATTAAAGCGATCAAAATCTGCTAGGTCGTAATTCTCTGTCCGTTTTTGACGATTGACTTTCATCGCGAGTATAATTTATATATAAAACTGTGTGTATCCATGAACGTTTATAGTCAGGTTAATACAGTTGAGTGAGCATTACTCATAAACGCGGATGGCAAAAAAAAAAAACAATAACAAAGACCTGAGTGACGTCATCTTCGAACTATCTATATGTATATTGTTATGATTTGCAGTAGACCTATTAATGCTGTACATTTATTCAAAAAGACTCATGACATCTGCTGCCAGCGGTTATAGATAGTTCGAAGATGACGTCACTCAGGTCTTTGTTATTGTTTTTTGCCATCCGCGTTTATGAGTAATTCTCACTGAACTGTATTAACCGACTATAAACGTTCATGGATACACACAGTTTTGTGTGTTTGTCCGTTATACTTCCGGATGGCAATGTTATGAGCTTCTTAGCCAAGCGCATACTATCTATAATAGACCAGAACACAAAACAATGTGTAACGTATCAAGAATTGCGTAGAATAAATTGTTTATAGTTTATAGTCTAATTAATACAATTAAATGAGAACTTCTCATAAAATGGCTGGCTACAAACAATAACAATGAGCCGAGTGACATCCATTTCGTTCTATCTATTGTGTTCTATGGCGCTTACAACACATTAAGGTCATATCAGCGCCAGTAAAAAGGAAGAAAATGGGATAGTCAAAAGTTCTAGAATTACAATTAAAGCACCCAAGAAAAGGTAAGACAAAGGGGAATTGGTTCAAATAAGAAACAGGTGTAGATTCCAAGAGCACACTATCAAAGTATTTAGTTTGAGATCACCTAAAAGTCTCATCCAGGCACAAGCACAGGTCCCCAGAGGAATACACTCAAATATTTTACAAATCATATATAATATAAAGAAACATAATACAGTGCATAACAGAGAGATAATTTACAAGGTAAAAAATATCATCTCCCAAAACTAACTATACATTTGACTGTTTCCCTCTCAGCCAGGGCATCTAGCCAGGACCAGGACAAAACCAAGTAATCTCATTCCAAGACAAAAACAGAAAGTTGGAAAAAAGATATAGGGGGATAGAGACGCAGTAAGTTCCTCCCTGCCCGCTATGGGGGTCGGGAACCCCCCCCCAATTGTCTTACTTTTCTGGTGGGCTTTTAATTTTGCGTCTACAATAGGGAAAAATAGTGTGACGTCAATGTACTGGTTCCAATCTCATTGGGAAGTTTAAAATCAGTCATCCGGAGGACTGGAATTATGTATCATGCTCAGATGATCTTCTGGTTCCAGAATGATGGCATCATCAGAAACTAGAGGTGCCTAAATGAGCCAAAAAGATGGAGAGAAAGCTAAAGTGAGTAAAGGTGACTCATAAAAGGTTTGTTTTGTGTTGTTCCCTTATATATATATGGCTCACATTTACTCACTTTATCTTTATCACCATCTGATGGTATCGTATTTTCAAGACTAAATAAATGATGGTCGTCAATAAAGTTTATCCATCCTCGCTCTTTTACGTCCCGTAATTATAAGAATCTGCCACCAAATCCTGCGGCTATACGGTCTAGTGGTATGACACTCGCTTTCGGATCGGAAGGTTCTGGGATCGAGCGCATAGTTGAGTCCTTGGAAAAGCCTCTTTACTCACATTTTACTCATGTGTAAAATTAGTACCTGGTCGTTAACAGCGTTGTCTCTGTCGAAAAAAATTGTAATATTTTCTAATAGGCGTCCTGTCTCGTTCTACATGTTGCTGTTGGTCAGGGACCCTTTCTAAAGCGCTTTGAGCACATTTAGTGGATATTGCGTTATATAAATGCTCAAGTTTAAAAAAATAGTTATGCACCACCGCAGGATTTAATATGTAACCTATTCATTGTTAGACCTCCAGAGAAGTTTTTAAACTCACCTCCAAGTAGTTTAAACTGTTTTGATTACAGGTAATCAAGAAGGCTCATGTTCGATCCCCAGTCAAGGAGGACTGATGTTTGGAATGGGTTTTTTTATTATTGCTTTGTCCGGCACTGTTTCATATACACTCTATCAGATTTTTATTTTACACCAGCGCCTACTCCAAAATATTTCTCAATATAATGATGTCATGGTACACGGATTTCCGTGCGGCTATGTGGTCTAGTGTTATGACGGTCGCCTTCGAACCGGCAGGTCCCTGGTTCGAGTGCCGATCTTGGCGGCGAAACGGTTGGGTCCTTAGAAAGGCTCTTTACTGACATCCTCTCATCGTACTGGTGTGTAAAATGAGTACCGGAAATCCACATCATGGCCGCAAGCGTGCGTCAGGTGGTCTGATGACGGAATGAATTGATTGAGCTTGTAAGCGAGTTGAAAACCTGAAAAAGTTTGTATGAAATGGTGCCAGTCAAAGCAGATAGATATACAAGGGGGAAAATACATCAATTTTTTTTTTAATATTTAAAAAAATCAAAAATCAAATCAAACCAGCCTGTCTCGACTGGGGATCGAACCCGAGTCTGAAGTTCGACCACCATCAAGGTAGGTTGATTTTTTTTGGGAGGGGGGGGGGGTACATTTCTGTCTATTTTATCTGGCACTATGTATTTCATACACACCCTTTCAAATATCCATCTCACACCAGTGCCTGCTTCCTAATTTCACGCAATCCGTGCGACTCTGTGGTCATGTGACATGACACTGGCCTTCGGATCAGAAGGTCATGGGTTCGAGTCTCAATCTGAGCGGCGCATTCATTTATTCTCTATAATGTTAAGTGGTGGACCCGTTTGGAATTCGTTTCAAATATTCAGGGCGGACATCCGAACCCACTTATGGGCCTAGTTTAACATTTTTGTAATTGACAATATTATTTTGCGTCATTTTTAAAGATTTCCAATACAACAATGAGCCCACAAGGAATTGGGTTGTCAGACCTGCAAATAAGTGCACATCGTTTCATTCCCATGTTCCTCCATGACGCACGACATTTTGTATTTTAACTCAAAGTTTTTATAAACAGGGCAGAGAAGTTATGACGTCACACTTTCTTTCGCGTTCAGTCTTCTTGGAAGTGTGTATGTATCCATAACTTCGGAGGACCAATAATGAATAGAATAGGTTACATATAGAATCATAAGGTGGCATAACTATTATAGTCGGAGGATGTATAGATAGTTCGAAGATGACATCACTCAGGTCTTTGTTATTGTTTTTTGCCATCCGCGTTTATGAGTAATTCTCACTGAACTGTATTAACCTGACTATAAACGTTCATGGATACACACAGTTTTGTGTGTTGGTCCGTTATACTTCCGGATGGCAATGTTATGAGCTTCTTAGCCAAGCGCATACTATCTATAGGCAGATTCTTAGGATTACGGGACGTAAAAGAGCGAGGATAGGTGAGCTTTATTGACGACCAGCATATTACATTTAGACTGGAAAATAAGATATCATCCCTCTGAAATCATATCAAATACACAACTGTGTATCCAGTCCTCCGGCAGAGTGGATTTACACTTCCAATGAGATTGGAACCAGTTTTTTACTTTTAAAAATTAGAGCATTCATATCGCGGAATATCTACTAAATGTGCTCAAAACGCTTTACAAGGAGTTCCCAACCACCAGCAACACTTAACGTTTAGGATGAGACATGACGCCTTTTAGGCGACATTACAATTTTCCGACAGATACAACACGGTTAACGGCCAAGGACTCAACTATGCGAACCCAGGACCTTCCGATCGGAGGGCGAGCGTCATACCGCAAGACCACATAGTCGCACATCACACTTCATCATGTGATTTTAGACTGTTTTTTATCATTCGTGTCAATAAAATTGTTATAACAACAATAAAATTATTAGTGAAAGGCACTTTTAAATAAATAAGACATGCCAAAGATACGATACTGTCCTACTGTGGAAAGAAAACCCATATTTAAAATTTGGCCAGAAAACTCGTCCTTCAAATATGGATCGATTTAAATGCCCCTCATCTTGGCAAAAAACTCTCAAACCTGGGACTTCGCGAAGTCCCAGGTTTGAGATTTTCTTGGCAAAATGAAGGTCATTTAAATCAATCGATATTTGAAGGACGATTTTTCTGGCCAAATTTTAAAATATGGGGTTTTCCAGTCTACGGCAGGATATGATACCTAATATTAATTTGTAGTAGTCTTTGTTTTCTCCATCTTGGTTAGATCAAGGAAACTACTGGGGGTTTTTTTTCATATAGGTCATTGTCTTTATCCAGTGACGAGAATTTATCTCCTTATACCCCCCCCCCCCCCCCAATCCTCATTACAGTATTAGAAATCTCATCAAAATACAGTCGTGTAGGCAAAAATTTCAGTTTTTGCTAAAAGTTAGGTTTGACTTACCGTCCAGCGATTAGTATGTTGAGGGTCGTAAAATGGGAATGATCTACGTATATTCAGGTTTTCGTCAAAACGAGTCATCAATCACATGATTTGTTACTGTCCATCGATTGGATATTTTTTATCATATAAACACATTGCTTTGTTTATGAAAAGTGTAAACATACCCGTGGATCAAGTTGAACAAAGTGACATATTGTGTGTTGGATATTTTGAAAACTGTAAGCATTTTTTATTATGTAGGTCATTTTGAGCAGATTTGCTATGTGACCATTGACTCGACCGCATTGAAAAAATAATATAGATAATCGCCATTGACTCTTCATTGTTTTTTTATTTTTGTTTAAATATGTTTTTGGTTTGTAACCTTCTATTGACCCGTGACATACCAAGAAGTTAAAAAAAAGTTTGTCAGGTAAAATTGTTCGACACAGACAATGATCTTTTTTAGAAACAGAGCGTCACACAATTTTACATTTATCACGCTAACCATGGGCATGACGGCGATTTAACCAACCTTTTATCCAGTTATTGAAGATGTTGATAAGTAGATAACAAGCGAGTATGTTTGTTTTTGTTTTTTTTTTCATTTTGGAAGTCTAGATTAGTTTGTTGAGACCCAAAAGATGTTGTAGATCCGGCAACTGATGACGTTGATCACTTGCTTTCGATGACTTGTCAACACTGGCATTATCATTGGAATTTGAGTTTGAGGCGTTTTTTCTTACATGTGCATAGATCTGCATTTGGAGTTTATGGTCGATTTCCCTGCTTTCGTTAAAGGATGACGTCATTTCCGTTCTAGTCTTTGGAGATTTGGGACAGGGTCGAGGATTTGCCTGGACTTTACTGAGCCTTTGGACGGATGGTGTTAAAGATGGCGCCTCTTCCGGTTGGGTTTTTAGAGGTTGTTGAAATTGGTTTGTGGTCGAAAACGAATGATGGTGGTGGGAGTTTGGAAGGTGTGGGTTGGAATTCTGAAGCTGCATTTGAACTTGGTTTTGTTGGGATTTAGTTCCAATATTGGTCGTCTCGGTGTGGTATCTAACTAGGTCATCGATGAGACCTCGATCTAAAGACACTGGTCTTTTCTTGGAAATGAAACTATTGTCTCGTGGCCTTGACCTATCCTGATTGACCCCTGATATAAACAAATCGTCCAAGGCTTTTTGTTTATCTGGGAAATTCTCCGAAGGGTTTATAGGTGGAAAGTGACATGTTTTGATGCTTGTGGTTGATACATCGTTATTGCGGTCAGTCTCGGGGTTGTTCGTGGATACTTTGATTAAAGGCAATTCTGGTTTCGATCTATACAGAGGTCTTGATTTGTGAATTGATGTTGGTTGTGGCTTTGAAGTCGTTCTTCGATCGTTTTCTATAGGTAGACTAGAGTTATCCACACTGTACAAAGACATAGACCTATGATTATTTGGATGTCTGTCGCTTTCAATGACAACGTCATATAATAAATTATTACGTTCACCATATAAAGTCGAACTGTCCATAGATTTTGACAAAGATATATTGTTATTTTCTTTACAAGAAGCATTCTTTTTAGATTTACCCACACCAGTTATTTCAGAGTCCGGATTAATGATTCTGTTTCTGTTCGTCAGCCCGTTGTTTTCTATTGGAAATGATTTGACAATGAATCCGCATTTCCCTTCGTCAACAGACCTTTTCCAGTCGTTGAGGGGATACACCTGGTGGACTACTCTATCAGGTACAATGTCCGTTTCCTCGGAATTTTCCAGGTCGATTTCTTTTGCCAAATGAACGGTGCTGGACCTTATCAACATGGTCTGGTGATGAATCTGACCTTTTCCGTGTCTTCCGCCTTGCCGACCAGGACTGTCTTTGGTTGGAGTCGAGTCTTGGTCCGCTTCCTTTTCGTCTGATTTGGATTTGGTGTATTTTATCGTTGGTTTAGATTTCATCATTTTGTGATTGCTGATATATTCAATTTCCTGATAAGGCGTTCTCTGTCTAGGGTAAAGATCTACGTTGTCGAGGGTGAAAAGAAAATCGACCCCATTTTTCTCCTTCAAAACCGATTTGGACTTTGACGGAGTTCGTTTCCTTTCCGTGCCTTGTAGATCGGGAGATTTCTCTTTGTTAGAAGAAGAATTCGCTTTTTTCTTACTTGAAATTTTAACATTGTTTTTCATTTTGTTGACTTCTGTGACTTTATTTATCATATTTTTACTGTCTTTACCGTTTGGCTCGTCTTTTTGATCACAAGATATATTAATTCCATTTTTGGACAGCTCGGTATTGTTCAAAAGTTTTAATTTTTCATGAAGCTCTTTCCCCAGTAGTTTGCTTTCCTCTCTACATATTTTGACAGCTGTCTTTTTCTTTTCTTCCTTTTTGTCATTTGAATCTTTTTCCTTTTTCGTTTTGTCTGTGCTAAAAACTTGAATTTTTACTATAAGGCTTCCGTCGTTTTCCCTTTCTAGTTCTGCCTTCAAATGTTGAGATTGCGCGTTTTCATCCTTGCCTTTGGTTTTTGATTTATGTTTGTTTCGTTTACCATCCGATCCGCGTGGCTGAGATGAATTTTTTGAAAAACTTTCTTTGGAATTTCTATCAACTATTTTCTCATTTTCAGTTATCGGATTTCCGGTTTGATGTTTATCTACAGAAAAACCGGCTGTTTTCTCTATGCGCATTTCGTCTGCGAATCTTTTTGGAGACGGGAAAGGATTTTGCCAAAGCTTTTCTCCCTCTTCCTTTTCGGTTTCGTCAATGTCCTCGTTCTCATCGGTGTCGACAGGATCCTTTCGATGGAGGATTTTACTGCTAACGAGGTCAAGTTTGACGTCATCACCAGATAACTGGGTCAAACCGGGATGGTGGAGGTGGGATTTGCGGACTGGATGTTGTGTCCCAGGCTGCGACTGGTTTCCGTTGCTGAGGGTGTTGTTGTTGTTGTTGTGGATGAGGCTGCTATTGCTGCTATTTTTATTTTTTGAAGCCTGTTGTCGTTTATCCTTGACATCACAAACAGTAGACTTTGTTGTTGTCTTGTCTGACTTGGAGCTGATGGTGAAAAGAAAAATAAAATAAAATAAAATAATTTTTTTTATGATTTAAGTCAATGGGGAGGGAGGGGGGACGGGGGGGGGGGGGGGGGGGGTGAGGAGCGGAAGTGCTGGGATGAAACAGCCTTTTAAGTTGGTCAGTTGATTAAAGTACTCCCTCCGAGTTATTAAGGCCATTGAGCCTACAGCGTGATACGGACAATAGCAATTGCTAGCTTCTCTCAGAACAGGACGCTGGTCTTTCTCGAATTACTTTACGCCAGATCTAACAGACCCAGCTACCCAATCACTGCTGGGTTGACAGGGGAGGTCGGTCGGAAATAATCTTGACTCCCCCCGGTCCCTTTGAGTCTGAAGCGAGTTCTCTACTAAATAAACTATCTGGACCATTTCAGTTGATTGATAAAAAAAAAACAAAAAACAAAACCAGATGTTTTACCAATCAAGATTCGTTCGTCACCAACGGCAGTTTTGAAATAACTAGTAAAAAGCCCGCAATTTCGCGGGGAAAGAACTATTTTCATTAGATATTGCCAGAATCATTTTCTTGATTAGCTTGATTACTATTAGATGCATATTTTAATCGATGTGCTTGTCGTCGCTGCCATGCTTTATTCAGCATGATTTTAGTTTATCAGTCAGTAGATATCAATATCAATACGTCGCAAGTCTTTACCACGCTTTACTTGGGAGTGCTTTGCACTACATTCAATACTTCACAAATTAAAATGGTGGCCGAGAATCAAAACAATGGTCAAATTAGGAAATTTTAAACTTTCACAAATCTATCAAGGTTTGTTCTATAGTATTTAAAACGCTTTTATATGGTGACAAATTGAATAAATAAACGCCTGACAAAAGATCAACGGTGAAAATACAAATTGAATGAATACTGGGGATGTAGGAGCTTTCGGAATGTCTCCCCTTTACTTATGTGAGGTCAAATGATAATCTGAAGCGGATGCGAAAAATATCAAGTCCCCGAATCTGTCTATTTTTGGTTTGTTCGGGCTAGAAGCTAGACAGAATCAATTGACAGTTTGCCGAAACGTTTAACTAAATATTTCCCAGGGCAATAATTATCACATCGATGGCATAAAAACGACAGTAATATCAGCAGTAATATTAGTTGATGTTGTTAATCGGTGAAACTTGTTTAAAATTTCTGTACATCCGAATACCGTCATGTGATCAAGTGAATTATATCACTATGAATGCCACGATTTGTTGAAAAATGCCAATCTGACAGTTCCTAGCAAACACACTCCCTCCATCCCCCCCCCCCCCCTTGCTCAGGAATTTTTCTACTTGATGGACATCCCCCCCCCCTTTTTTTTTTTTCTTCCACGCAACCACATTCCAAAACACACACACACACACACACACACATGTATACGCCACACACACATACACACACACGCACACACATAAACATACACGCAATGAGAACACACTACTACATAACAACACTGATCACTGATCACCGCTAAATCAACACAACGGAAGTAAGGACTCTACTGGACAGATAGAGTTGAGGGTGTGGCCATGAGAGTGTTTAGTGTCTTCGGTAATTTTTTTATGATATCTGTTTGACTTAACGAACTTTCAAACTGACTTTAAATTATAAAAGGAAATCAAGTTATCTGTTTATCTATCTGTAAAAAATACATTTCTATTTTTTAAATCTTTCAGTAGAGTTGTGCGCCGTATCAATTTTTTTATTGACTCAAATAAGCACAATGTTCTCCACAAGGCTATATTTTTTAAAGAAAGGATTTAGAAAAAGTGTTTTGAATAATTAAATCAAATATTGGGTAAGGCATGGGAATTTGCATTATAGAATGCTAGTCAAAGAATGACGATGATGATGATGATGATGATGATGATAATAATGATAATAATTATGATAATTATGACGATAATAATAATAATAATAATAATAATAATAATAATAATAATATAATAATATAATATAATAATAATAATAATAATAATAATAATAATAATAATAATAATAATAATAATAATAATAATAATAATAATAATAATAATAATAATAATAATAATAATAATAATAATAATAATAATAATAATAATAATAATAATAATAATAATAATAATAATAATAATAATAATAATAATATAATAATAATAATAATAATAATAATAATAATAATAATAATAATAATAATAATAATAATAATAATAATAATAATAATAATAATAATAATAATAAATAATAATAATAATAATAATAATAATAATAAAATAATAATAATAATAATAATAATAATAATATATAATGATGATGATGATGATGAATGAATAATAATAATGATATGATAATGATATATATATAATAATAATAATAATAATATAATAATAATAATAATAATATAATAATAAATAATAATAATAATAATAATAATAATAATAATAATAATAATAATAAGAATAATAATAAAAAAAGAAAATGAAAATGCTTTTATTCATCCCTATCGGTGGACTTTGTCTCTAGGCTCTAGTAGTGAGAAATTGAAATAAACACGTGCTAGCCGCAGTGAAGCGACGCAAAATGATTAAGGGTGCTGCTGGGTATTCAAAATCGGTAACCCTTGGGTACGAAACTAAGAACATGCCATTATCGCTGTGCTACGATGGCCCTTATAAATTATAGCTTTTGTGTTGAGCGCATACGTGAA
>NC_088362.1:34478881-34571381 GCF_034508935.2 Berghia stephanieae
AATGTAAACAAACCAGTAAATATATATATATATATATATATAATATATATATATATATATATATATATATATATACCACAATGTTTGGGGCAGTCTACATCGATGTTTCAGGCTTAATTTGCCATCTTCAGGACTGAGTTGTTTTGTTGACTGTTGTTGTTTCTTGAAGTGGTTCCGGTTTGAAGTTAATTAAGAGGAATTTGCGCCGATGGGACACTTTCCGTAGATCTCATTTTTCATGTTGAGTGTGGCTTCATGAGGTTGTTTGATTATGGTATATTTTTCTTCCAGGCATAAGCTACATTGTTTTGAAATGCCTGGAAGAAAAATATACCATAATCAAACAACCTCATGAAGCCACACTCAACATGAAAAATGAGATCTACGGAAAGTGTCCCCATCGGCGCAAATTCCTCTTAATTAACTTCAAACCGGAACCACTTCAAGAAACAACAACAGTCAACAAAACAACTCAGTCCTGAAGATGGCAAATTAAGCCTGAAACATCGATGTAGACTGCCCCAAACATTGTGGTAAATATTTTAAATAATAATTCGCTCCATTACTACATGTCGAGCACTTTTCGTACCATATTTGTATCAAACACGATTCAATATATATATATATATATATATATATATATATATATATGACAACTCTACTAGAGTAGAGTCATCCTTGATATATATATTATGATGTAATGTTATCAAGTAAAAAAACAAAAAAACAAACAAACAACAACAAAGAAAAAGGGGGAAAAAAAGTCAACCCAACCCCCCCCCCCCCCTAAAAAAAACAAAAACGAAGCAAACAAACTTACACCCCCCCCCCCCACCAAAAAAGACAAAGACAAAAAAAAAAATACAAATACAAACAAAAAACAAAAACAACGAAAAACAAACAACCCCCCCCCCCCCCCAAATAAAAAACAACAAAACAACAACAACAAAACACCCCCCCCCCCCCCGCCCGCCCCCAACCACCACCACCAATTTATGGGGTTACATTTTCAATCGCAGAATAATCGATTATAATGGAAGCCTAAATTAAATTGAATAAAATTGTACGGAGTTGCAAATCAAACATTACGTTCTTTAGTTCTTTACACAAGTCGTGCCTTGTATCAGTCCAGAGCAAATTCAAGCTAAAGGCTCCCATGTTTTCTCACCCCCCCCCCCCCAACACACACACACACACACACACACACACACACACACACACCCACACACCACGCCCATGTATTGTTTTGTAGTAGTAGTTCTACACTTGCCTTTCCAATTCGTGAATTTCAATCATAGAATTGAATCACACATTTTCTATAAGTTCATTTAAAGTATTAACTCAAGATTACCCGAACACAATAATACCTTACGGCAACGTGTCATATATTGACTTAAAGAATTGTTATAAGAGGACTTAGAGCAAATTGGGAAATAGATTTATACCGCAAGATTTCAACAAGCGTCTTTTTGCATGTACAAAATAGGGAATAAAAGTGTGATGTAAGCAAAATATATATTTTTTTAAATAGATAAAATCTGATTGGAAATGGAAGTGTAAAACCAGTCTTCCGGAGGATTGGATACATACCTTGTGAAATCGATCGTTATATTTCAAAAGTGACACCTTATCACATCTTATTTTCTAGCCTCGCTCTTTTACGTCCTGTAATCCATCGGACCTGCCTATACATCTGTCCTGCTTCTAAAATCGTATGCCACTTTATGATTCAGTATGTAATTTTGGCATGGTTAGTCCTCCGAAAGACTGGTTACATACACACTTCCAATGAGTTTTGAACCGGAACAGAGGTAGGTGTGACGTCACTCATTCTCTGTCTTATTCCTCTTTAAGTCAAGATAGTTGCGGTGCTAAAGCTGTGTCTTCTGTCTGTTTGAAACTCGTAAAAACATGTGGCCATTATAAAATGGAATAGCCATCACAGACAGACAACAAAACACGATGAATGATACTCGTCTACACCATCTGTCTTTGTCAATGAAATGGCAGCTGCTATTCCATTTTATGATTGATATTTAACGTTGACGACGTCCCGATTGCTCAGTTGAGAGAGTACTCGCTTCATACAATGGGACCAAGATCGATTCTTTTCTGGCCTCATACTCCTGTCTACCCAGCAGGGATTTTTGGATAGCTAGTTCTGTCAAAACTGGCGGAAAGTACTTTACGATAGACTAGCGTCCTATCCAAAGGAAAGCAATCAATTGCTATCGACTGTTTCACGCTATAGAAACCGGGATTAACTCCGACTTCATCGATTCAATGGTATTCGAAAATAACTCACGATACCATTTCACGCTAATGTTCTATATTATCGTCACAACGTTTGTTTTTGGTCATCGAGGCTGTCGACATTTCCATTAATCGTTAATTCGTTGAATCCTAATTTGTCCTTGTTGCTACTGTCTTAAGTACAAGTGTAAATTGGCTTTGTGGATCGAGGGGTTCTAGAGATTAAGTAAGTGCTTGTTTTGAGAGTTCATTCACGCTTTGGTAGCCAAGCCAAATGGCTTTGACAGGAGGAATTCATTTTTAACGGACAAGCTTTGAATCGTTGGGTGCACTCCCTTTACAGGTGATTGGCCAGTGACAATGGTGGGGTATGAGGGGTGGTTGAGAGGGTGGAATGGGTGAAACAATGTGTGTGTGTGTATGTGTGTGTATGTGTGTGTGTGTGTGTGTGTGAGAGAGTAGGAGATGGAGGTGGAGGGGAGAGAGAGAGAGAGAAAGAGAGCGAGAGAGAGAGAGAGAGAGGGAGAGAGAGAGAGAGAGGGGGGGGGGGGGGCTAGTCAACTCGACATTTTACAGTGGACATACCAGTGTCATGTCACCGTCAAAGTCGGCGACACATTATTATCCTAACCAAAAGATTGCAAGCAATTATTGGTACTAAGGTTTACTATTAGGAAAACATGATAATCTCCCCCTCATTGACACACCGGACAAACCAAACTGGAGGAGAAGAACGTGTTTTATAGATAGAATGAAGTTGACGTCACTCGGGTCTTTGTTTTTGTTTCTTGTCATCCACGTTTATGAGTAAGTCTCACTTAATTGTCTAATCCAGACTATAAAAGTTCATGGTTAAACAGAGTTTTGTGTGTTGGTCCGTTATACTTCCGGATGGCAATGTTGTGATCTTCTCAGCCAAGCTCATACTATTTATAAATATTTAATGAGATTGATTACTAAAAACATGAAAATTAATCTTTAATAGATAAGGTTTCAAAAAAAATGTTTTAAGTACTGAACAAACGTGAATAACAATTTGGAAATAGAACAAAATCCAGCCTGACAACAGACAAGTATTTGACACCCAATGTCCGCTAGTGTGTAATATGATATTAAAGATGATATGCGCTAGGCTAAGAAACTAACAACATTTCCATCCGGAAATATAAGGAGGACTTTTCGATGTCCCAGGTTTGAGAGTTTTTGCCAGGATGAGGGTCATTTAAATCGATCGATATTTGAAGGGCGAGTTTTCTGGCGTCTTTATTCGGAAGACTGCAGAGGACGGCGGTGCCGGGTCGTCGGAGTCAGTCTTCGGTGTGGGTTAGCCCTTAGTCAATGTCCAGACGACAGGCGTACCCTGGTACCGGAGGTCATTAAAAAACAAACCAACCCTGCCCCCCCCCCCCCCCCCCCCCCCCCCCCGTTTCAAACCACTGGCCTATTTTGACGTGTACCGCATTTACTAATATTATTATGTCCACCTAGACCAATATCTTTCTAGTGATAAAACATCTTATTCGGGGTTAATTTTTTGTTTGTTAGTTTTTTATTTGTTTTTTGTTGTTGTTTTTTTTTTGGCTATGAAACACAATTTCATGAATCAATAAGTCTCAGGTTTGAGAGCTTTTGCCAAGATGAAGGTTATTTAAAATCTATCGATCTTTGAAGGACGAGTTTCTGGCCAAATTTTAAAACACGAGTTTTTTCCAGTGTACGTCAGTTATCTGGTTTATCAATTCATCTCACCTGCCATTGACGACTCGTTTCCCCATTGTGGCGTAAGGATCGGGGACGTCCACGCCGAACCTGAGTTGCTTCTTCTTCTTTTTGATCCCAACTCTCCCCACGGTCTGGGTAGCGTTGTATTCCTTGATGTACCATCCTAAATCGTCAGGTTTGTGCTGGAAGCAAAACTCTCGGAACCGCCCTAAACTGGCGAGCCTGTCGTAAACGGATGGCACGCCCAAACTATTGTTGACGTTGTCATCTTTCTGGGAGGAGGACTGGGTCATCGTCAAGGACCGCTGTATTCTAAAAGGGTTCATTGACACATTTTGTTGTTGTTGGTTTTGAAATTGTAACCGTTTCGAAGTCAATCGAGATGCGTTTGTTTTTAAATCTACTGGCGAAGACGAACTTATAGTCGGAGTCCAGGCACATATATGCCCGTGTTCGAGTTCCTTTTCCTTGGAAAGAGTCTGCGAGAGAATATCATGTCGGGGTAGCTCTGAAGCTTCTAATAAGGATGTACGAAAGGATTTTGCGTCAAATGTGGAGTTTTGATGTAAAAAAGAAGTAGATGTATCATCGTTGATGTTGATGGTGGATATTGATGATATAGATGATGACGACGACGATGGTTTACAAGGCACAGGCGATGAATTATTATCCAATCTATTGAAGCAATCTTTCCGTTCTAGAGACGTCCCGTTTGATATTTTGTCGAGGTATGCGTCAAACGTGACGTATTCCGTAGAAGACTCGTCTGACGACCCATCATCCTCTTGTGTATTCCGTTTTCCAGACGGTCGCTTACTACTCTTTACGACTGGACCATTTTCTTTTGTTTTATCCGTTTCATTATCTTTGGTTACCTTCACACTTTTTGTATTCTCCTTTAATTTCGAGACCATCCCAAAACGACTTTGAATTTTGTTGTTTCTTATTGTGTTATTTTTTATAGTCGTCTCCTTGATTTTGTCGGATTTTGTGCTATTTTCTACTTTATTTACGTCTCTTACGTCATTGCGTTTTTGATCATTTTTCAAGCTTAACGACTCGGAGGGAACACTTCCGGTTATTTTGCTATCGACAACATCAATGCTATCTGCACGTCCAGTTGTTTCTATAGAGCGAATCATATTGGAAAGCCTGTTGTTTTTTACATTGTTTTGGTTCTTGTCTGCTTGTTTTATTGTTGACTGAGTTGTTGTTTGGAGAGCCGTGGCCGTATTCAATATTGTATCAACCGCCATTTTTATCTAATTTTATCTATATTTAACAATAATTTTATGACATTTTGAAAGATTTTTGATAGTTTCAATCAGATCGAAATAATAGTTATCGATCTGACTGTGTCGAAATGAACATTTTCCGTTACACTTTTAGTCAAAAATTACGAAATATCCTTTTAGGAAAACCTTAATGTTAGACCTTAAGAACGGCAATCGATTGCCTTTTGTATACACCTTAGTCGTTACGTCATGTCTTCATTTAGATCAAATCAATAGAATGATTCAAGTTTGTAAAACTATAAAGAAGTTAATAGAAATATAATTCTATCCATTTATCCACAATGGCATTTTGAAAAGGTTCTCATCTGTACTGGTATAAAATACATCGGCATAGCCATCCACTTGTAATCTATCCGTCATTTCACCCTTGCCTCAATCAAAATCCAATCGTTTTCATTCTATAGAAGAAGCGAAATTGACGTCCCTCAGCTCTTTGTTATTGTTTTTAGACAACCATTTTGGTGGTTAGTCCTCACATAACTATATCCATCAGAGTATAAACGTTTCAGGTTACTCATAGTTTTACGTGTAGGTACGTTATATCCGGCTGGCGGATGATGTGAGTCTTTTAACCAAATGCAAAGCATCAATCTATCATCCAACGCTGACACAGGAATTCACTTATCTCTACGTTATCTGTCATAATTGTAAATATAAACAATTACACGTTATCATTGAAGTGTTTCCACGCCTTAGAATTCACACACAAGACAAGTCTGATTAGGACAGACGATAACACATTTCACGTCCAAATATCACGGTCATCATTTCACTGTGTAGCCAACGCCTTCAAAATTGAATCAATACACTGAAATAAGTGTCAGTATCTAAACACTTTGTAATACTTGACAATTCGTTGTTAGACGTTCATGGTGTTATCATCAACACTGGGATAACAGTTTTGTTTGTTTGTTGTCACTGATGTTCTTATTGTTTTTGCAAAGTTTCACGGCGCTTGCAGCTCACACGGGTCCCGTCCCGTCCCATTCATCGTGAACGACCAACACAGAGCCAGATGGTTTATATTACAATTCCCCCGTCATCGATATGGACATAGAAACGATGTCTGAAAGATAAAGAAAAAAAAAAAAAAGACAAATAGATATGACGCATTGACAAATAATTGTGATGCTTAGATGCTGGAAGCTGTTGACTGTAAAAAGTATTGAACAAGCAATAATAATAATGATAATAATAATAATAATAATAATAATAATAATAATAGTAATAATAATAATAATAATAATAATAATAATAATATAATAATAATAATTATAATGATAATGATAATAATAATATAATGATAATAATAATAATAATATAATAATAATAATAATAATAATAATAATAATAATAATAATAATAATATAATAATAATAACAATGATAATAATAATAACAACAACAATATAATAATAATAATAATAATAATAATAATAATAATAATTAATAATAATAATAACAACAATAATAATAATAGTAATAATAATGATAGTAATATTAATAGTAATGATGATGATGATAATGATAATAATAGTAATAAATAATAATAAAATAATAATAATAATAATAATAATAATAACAATAATAACAACAATAATATAATAATAATTATAATAATTATAATAATAATAAAAATAATAACAATAATAATAATAACAACAGCAACAATAATATAATAATAATAATAATAATAATAATAATGATGATAATAATATAATAATAATAATAATAATAATAATAATAATAATAATAATAATAATAATAATAATAATAATAATAATAATAACAAATAATAATAATAATAATAATAATAATAATAATAATATAATAATAATAATAATAATAATAATAATAATAATAATAATAATAATAATAATAATAATAACATAATAATAAATAATAATAATAATAATAATATAATAATAATATAATAACAGTATAATAACAGTAATAATAATAATGATAATATGATAATAATGATAATAATAATAATAATAATAATAATAATAATAATAATAATAATAATAATAATAATAACGATAATAATAATAATAACAATAATAATAATAACAATAATAATAATGATGATGATGATGATGATGATTATGATGATGATAACGATGATGATGATGATGATGATGATGATGATGATGATGATGATATGATGATGATGATGATGATGAAGATGATGATGATAATAAAAATAATAATAATAATAATAATAATAATAATAATAATAATAATAATAATAATAATAATAATAATAATAATAATAATAATAAAAAAATAATAATAATAATAATAATAATAATAATAATAACCTAACCATTTACAAGTATTGAAACAAATCCTAACTGGATTAATGTGTCCTCTATCCCCCTATATCTGTTTTTCTGAGTTGCTTTCTGTCTTTGTCTTGGAATTAGATTATTACTTTGTATTGTCCTGGCCCTTGCCGGAGTCCTCGGCTGTGAGGGAAACAGTCAAATATGTAGTGTCGGTTTTGGGAGGTGATATTTTTCCCCTTGTAAATCACCTCTATGTTCTGATAGTTACATTTTTTGTTATAAACATTTGGTGTTTTCATCGTATTGGTATCCTGTGCTGGTGTCTGGATGAGACTTTTAGGTGGTCTCAGACTAAGTACTCTGATGGTGAGCTCTTGGAATCGACACAATTCTACTTTGTCTTACTTTTTCTTGGATGCTTTAATTGTAATACTAGAATTATTTTTTTTTTGACTTTCCAACTTTCTTCCGTTTTACTGATATGACCTAAATGTGTGGCAAACGCCATAAAACCGATCATAATAAACAAAACAAAACAAAACAAAACAAAACAAAACAAACAAACAAATCCTTACGGAATTTCACAGAAATACACAAATGTAAAATGAATCCATACCAACTCGAGAGTCAGCCCTTCATGTAATCCTTTGTGAACGTCACTCGTTACAGGCAACAATCGATGTGATATAATTCACTCATCAGAACCATTCAAACCAATTGACTACCGTACTCTGAACAACAACCAAAAAAAAAACAAACCCAAAAAACACGTATTTAAAAATTTGGCCAGAAAACTTATTCTTCAAATATCGATCGATTTAAATGACTCTCATCTTGGTTAAAACTCTCAAACCTGGGACTTCCGCGAAGTCTTCTTTGAATTCCCAGGTTTGAAAGTTTTTACCAATATGAGGGCCATTTAAATCGATCGATATTTGAAGGAAGAATTTAATGGCCAAATTTTTAAATAGGTGTTTTTTTGTGGTTTTTTTTTCCGGAGTATGGCAGTAAAACCAATTGACACAGACACAAGAACCCATCAAGACCCCGCCACGCCACGGACCCGATCAACCGAGACGGGGATCAAGATATTGTTGTAATTTATTGTGCTGTGTCAATTGGAAGCACAAAGCACAATGTATGACAGCATAGAGCACAATGCGGTCTTTTATCATACATTTAACCGTATCAAGTGTGTGCTATTATTAATAAACAGTTAATAATAATAATAATAATAATAATAATAATAATAATAATAATAATAATAATAATAATAATAATAATAATAATAATAATAATAATAAATGATGAATTTATATAGCGCCTAAACATCCACGTTAATCGTGCTCTGCACCGTTTTACATAATAATTTATTTTTTTAATATTAAAAAGCACGACACAAGATATATAGTAAGCATGAGTACAGAAAAAATATCTAAGCAACATCTATTTCATAAAAACATAAGCCTTCCGGAAAATCCATTCTGGTTTCTATTTTTTTTTATTACAATAAAATAAGCATGAAATGGGTCACGTATATTTATTGTTTTTGCCATGATTTGTAAACATTCTTTCAATCCTGTCCATATGATATTATAAAGGGAGTTGGGGATCCCAATCGCTCAATGGCTGGAACATTCGCTTCACACGCAAAAGGACAGAGATCGATCCTGGGTGCAATCAAAATTCCCCCCACCTCTTCCACCACCACCCCCGTATCCACCCAGCAGTGATTGGGAAGATGGGTTTGTGTTAGATCTGGCGGAAAGTACTTTGCGATAGACTAGCGTCCTATCCGAAGGGTATCAAACAATTGCTATTGTCGTTTCACACTATAGAAACCGGGATAAATTCCCAGTCCATGAGTCTAATGCAGAGATGCCTACTTGAAATGTCTAAAATTTCGTCGTTTCCAAGGGGAAAAAAAAAGAAAAATTCACTTTAAATAGCTTTACAAATAAACAGATTGCTCTCAGAATGATCCAGAAAAGCTCCAAAGTCCTGAATACAGGCTCTAAGGAGCTAAACTTTCCTTTTCAACAAATTTATTGAGTCAAAGACACCTATGCAGCTCTGTAGATGGAGCCAAAATTCGTGTTTCTACGAATTTGTCGTAGTTCTAGACAGGTTTGCTTGTAATGGGTCCGAGGACTACTTTTTGCCCAAAAAAAAAAGTGTAGGATTATAAAATAATATATCTAACTTGTCACTGTATAAACGCTGTGAAACAGATAAGATATCAAATGATAGGGAATTTTCAAGCATTTTGTTCTGTTAAGCATTCCAGTCGACGCGCACTTATATGCAGGTCTGATAACCCAATTCCTTATGGGCTCATTCTTGTAATGGAAATGTAAAAAAAAAAAAATGACGCAAAATATTGTTCGTTACAACAATGTTAAACTAAGTCCATTATTGGGTTCGGATGTCAGACCTGCATATCTGTATACGTCGCTATCCAGTCTATGACAGTTGCGGTTTTCAGGAAACTTTCCTATCAGTTTAGGAATCGCTTTATTAATTCAATTCACATTAATTTAATGGTTTTTACATTAAAATTTTCTCAAATTGGCGTTCAAAATGGCGTTGTTAAAAAAAAAAAGTTAAAGTAATCCTTCAGAGCCAATAGACCCATGGAGTCGATTTATCCCGGTTACGATAGCGTGAAACGGACAATAGCAATTGCTTGCTATCCTTTGGATAGGACGCTAGTCTACGCAACGTACTTTCCGACAGATCTAACAGACCCAGCTATCCATTCACTGATGGGTAGACAGGGAGGGGTGAGAGGGGAGGGGGTCAGAAAAAAACCCCATCTCGACTGCACCCGGGGATCGATCTCGGTCCCTTTGGGTGTGAAGCAAGTTCTCTACCAACTGAGCTATGGGAACCCCCAAAGAAATATAAGTATGTATAAAACTGACGTAATCTGAACTACCCCCCCCCCCCACATTTTTCAGATTTTGACCAGAAATATTTAAAGGAAGAGTTTTCTTGTCAAAATTTGAAGAATGTGTCGTTGTTTTTTTTTTTTTTTTCAGAAATGTACCTGCCTCAGAAAAGTGATTGGCGAATAACGTGAAAGGTGAAAATAAATAAACAAAATAAATAAAATTCCCTTTATTCATCCCATAGGGAAATTTGTCTCCAGGGTATATTCCAAAGGAAGACTGGAATAACCCAGGCGTCAGCCGCAGTGCAGCGACGCAAATTGAGCTAGGGCGTGGTGATTTGCTCAAGGCCGCACAGCGCAAGGGGGGGGGGGTGGTGATCGATATCGAACTCGGGACGAAGAAAAGACCGTACCGGTGAGCCACGCTGCTCCTGAAAATGAATTCTTTTAAATTCTAAATAAGTGAGAAATGCCCCCTGTGGTAGTGGGAAGTGAACCGTAAGACAAAGATCTGAAAAAAGTGTTTTAGGAACAGTGTCAGAAATTAAGCAAGAAATAAAAATACAAAAAATATCGATCGATCGATTTTTTTCTTGTATTTATTTTTATCCTTGGCTTGGGTCTGGCCCCTACATACCTTTCAGATGGTTATCTTACTTCAGTTTCTGCTCCCTGATTTGTCCCTGTGATTGTTTTGCCAATTTTATTTTTCAAATACAAAGTCTATTTATTACTTTGGCACTTGTATACCAGAAAATTACCCAAGTTCAATATTATTTGGGTTTTTTTTTTAGAATAAAGATTGACTAGTACAATTGCAACCCCCCCCCCCCCCCCCCCCCCCCGGCCCACTCAATGCCCTTTCGCCTTTCACCCATAAAATATCAAGATAATTGATTTGCCATATTTTGTCTTATCCACTAGATTTATACAACAATGAGATATTCAACGAGCGTCTCTTTACGTGCAAAACTGAAGATCGTAAATTTCTTCTTTAAGTCAAGATAGTTGTGGTGTTAAAATTGTGTCAATTTGATAAATTGCTTCTTTCATTTCTTAGATTGGCCGCGCTCTAACGTGCACGATGTTTTATGACATCAAAAGGAAGCTTTCAATCGAGAAAATAATGCTAGATGTACATCGTGTATTTAATATCTACGGTGTCTGTCCACAGCAAATATTTGTAGACTGGGTGGGAGTGGGGTAGCCTAGATCTAATTGGAAACGATTCAAATATTTTTGTTTTGTATTGAATTCCTTAGGTGCATGAACCAATTAAAACCTTTTTTCATGCGCACCCAATAGCTGAAATATTTTTCTTTTAATTTATTGACGACGATAATAAATTTTATTCAAATGCCAATTTTCATATTTTTAATCTATGAGTAAAATTCAGACTAATCGTTTTCACTAAGACAGCAGTGACACCGATGGGACTTACAGACTCAGAAGCCAAAGTCGCATCGGTGTCCCTGCTGTCTTGGTGAAAATGACTTTGGCTTTTAAATATGATTCCCATCTGTAACACTTCACTTTGATTAATTATTAGCGTTCAATTTTGTTATTGTTTACAAGGATAACCAATGGTCCGGCCATGTGGTCTTATGGTATGACACCTCGCTTTCGGATGGAAGTTCCTGGGTTCGACCCTCGCACATAGTTGAGTCCTTAGAGAAGACTCTTTACTCACATTCTCTCACCGTACTCAGGTGTAAAATGAGTACCTGACCTCTAACAGCGTTGTTTCTGTCCGAAAAAAAATGTAATATCGCCTAATAGGCGTCATGTCCCGTCCTAAATGTTAAATGTTGCTGTTGGCCAGGGACCCCTTGTAAAGCGCTTTGAGCACGTTTAGTGGATATTAGTCAGGGTTTTATATAATTTCTCTCTGGGTTTGGGCAGCTTGATGTGTTGAGTTTGAGAAATCTTTAGACAGAGTTTCCCTTCTCTGTCCCTTGACGTTTCCAATCAATTACTTATATATATATATTATATATATATATATATATATATATATATATATATATATATATATATATATATATATATATATAACTATTTTGCGAGTTTAGATTCTTTAAAGGTTTGTCGTGAATGCGGCATTTGATTATATTGGCTTAGTTCTGTATGCAATTATCAAAACCTGGCATTCATCGGGATGAAAATCCCTTTTTATTTTTTTTATCCTGTTGTTAAAATCCATCCAGGTAAACTTTTAATGACGTTTTAAGCGCTTTATCTATTTATTTATTTATTTGTTTAATTATTTATTTATTTATTTATTTGTTGGTTTAATTATTTATTTTTGGTCTAGGCAAAAAAAAAAAGTAACATGTAAGAATAATCTTAGCATTGTTCCTTATATTTTATCAAAATATGAACTCTCTCCTTACCAACCACGGATATAAAAGAAAACCCGGATAGAACGACATCAACGTCACTCACCTCTTTGTTATTGGTTTTTTTAGCCAGCCTTTTTTTATGATAAGTCCTCCCTAAATTCAATCAGACTATAGATAGTATGCGCTTGGCTAAGAAGCTCACAACATTGCCATCCGGAACTATAACGGACCAACACACAAACCTCTGTGTAACCATGAACTTTTATAGTCTGGTTAATACGGTTTAGTGAGAATTACTCATTAACGTGCATGGTAAAAAACAATAACAAAGACCAGAGTGACGTCATCTTCGTTCTATCTATACTTCCGTACTCTGGAAAAACACATATCTAAGAAGTCCTGGGTTTGAGAGTTTTTGCCAAGATGAGAGTCATTTAAATCGATCGATATTTATTAGAAGGACGAATTATGTGGCCAAATTTTTTAATGTGTGTTTTCCAGAGTACACAGTATAAACGTTCAAGGTTACACATAGTTTTATGTTTTGGTACGCTATATCCGGCTGGCAGGTGTTATGAGATTTTTGCATAAACGAAACGCATCAATTACATACAATGGGCCCATAACAATTTGGGTTATCGGACCTGTAAAGAAGTACACATTGACCTCGATAGAAAACCGTTTTGAAACGAGGAATCACAAGTTATATCACCACAAATTGTATATACACACACAGACACTCTAACACACACTAACACACTAATGCATACAATATGATGTCAATAATACGTTATAAGTCCGATTCCGCTGTCACTTCTCCTGTACCAAGGGAGACAATAACCCAACTCCAAACACCTTAATCCTTTATCGGAACGTCGTGCATTGGACGGTAGCATACGCGAGGGAAAACAGCACTCCATGTTATTCCAGCAGCCGCCAGTATGCCGTATGCAGTCCAAACAACAATACTTTCTGTGAATCCTGTTTGCATTTGGGCCATGGTCAACATCGATACATGCCAGCTACCCGAAACAATCAGCCCCATAGATCATGAACATTATTCAAAATTTTAACACAATGTATTGTCGAAATATAAATCAGAGCATTTATATAGTGCATTGTCCACTAAACGTGCTCAAAACGCTTTACAAGTGGTCCCTAGCCAACAGCAACACCATGTAGGACGAGACATGACGCACATTAGGCGATATTACAATTTTTTTGTGGACAGAGACAACGCTGTTGACGACCATTTTACACCTGAGTACGGTGAGAGAACATGAGTAAAGAGCCTTTTCCAAAACTATTCGTCGCTCAGAGCGGGTGGCGAACCCTGGACCTACCGATCCGAAGGCGAGATTCAAACCACATGACCACATAACCACACAAGCATGGTGTTGTCAAAAAGAAACCAAAAAAAAAAAACAAAAAAACAAACAAAACAAACGAGCTTTTATATAGCGCAATACCCAATAAACGTGCTTAAAGCGCTTTACAAAGGGTCCCTGACCAACAGCAACACAGAACATGTAGAAAGAGACATGACGCCTGTTTGGCGGTAAAACAATTTTCCCGACAGATACGACGCTGTTTACCGACATGTACTCATTTTACACCTGAGTACGGTTAGAGAATATGAATAAAGAGCATTTTCCAAGGACTTAACTATGCGCCAAATGATGCTCGAACCCAGAACCTTCCGAGCCGGAAGCGAGTGTCTTACCACTAGACCACATAGCCGCACAAGTGTCAAGTGTGACGATATTAATTCCTCACATTACTGTGTCAAACCGTTGGGATAAATGCTAAAAAAAACTTCAGGGATGACTGAATCGGCTGCTTGGCATGATATAAAAGTTGCTATGGTTTGGGGCTGGTTGGTCATTCTTACCTTACTCTGAAAACAACACGTATTTAAAATTATGGCCAGAAAACTCGTCCTTCAAATAATATCGATCCATTATAACGACTCTCATCTTGGCAACAAAAAACAAAAACTCTCAAGCCTGGGACTTCGGCGTTTGAGAGTTTTTTGCCAAGATGAGAGTCGTTATAATGGATCGATATTTGAAGGACGAATTTTCTGGCCAAAATTGTTAAATACGTGTTTTTGTTGAGAGTAAGGCAAACGGTTTGTTAGGTGGACAGAATCTATCGACGAGGACAGACAGTGGAACTACGTACGTATTGTCTACTGAACCACTTGGTACAAATCGGCAATAATAATTGACGTTGTCATTGTCATCGATATCAAATCGATTATAGGTTTTAGATCATAACGTACACACACACACACACACACACACACCACAAATGCCATTGAGCAATCACTGTACACATTGTTGTAGATCCCTCTTATTGTCTAGGTGAGGTATGTAGGCAGTAGTAGTTGTAGTATTAGTAGATACATAGTCGGGCGGATAGTGCGCTTGATTGCATTGACAATGGCCTTGGTTTGAGTCTTTAGCATGGATACTTACATTATATAATGCTGGTCAAAGACTGATGATGATGATGATAATGGATTTTTTTTATAGCGCACGATATCCTCAATCACGATGAATTTCCTTTTATAAAAACATGCCTGTCATGTTGATTTAGACGTCTATTATCTATTTTGTTTGTTTGTTTGTTGTTGTTTTTTTATTACACTAATCTTAAAGTAGACTGAAGTCGATAAAGAGCTTCATGACGGAAGAAAGCATCAACCCTGACCATGCAGCTGTCTACAGACTTTCCACGAGGAGGGAGTGGGTCAATCATGCAAATGAAGCCGTTGAAGATCCGAGAGAAGAACTGGCCTACGGAACTGAGTTCCCCAGGAATGAATGGGTAACACTGAACAGAGCACGGGCAAAACTTGGGAAAACAGCTGGAAGCATGAAAAAGTGGGGGCTGGCTGAGACTACCTTGTGTACATGTGGATGCCCGATGCTGACGATGGAGCACATCCTTAGAGAATGCCAGGTTGGGCTCAGCTGCACTGACCATGACCTAAGAGTCGGCTCCCCAGATGCTGTGGAGTGGGTTCGGTGTTGGAGCGACAAGCTATGATGATGATTATACTTTTTAGAAATGAGCTTTTATATAGCGCAATATCCACTAAACGTGCTCAAAGCGCTATACAAGGGATCCCTGACCAACAGCAACACTTAACATGTAGGACGGAACATGACGCCTGTCAGGCGATATTATAATTTTTTTCGGACAGAGTCAACGCTGTTACCAGCGCCAGGTACTCATTTTACACCTAAGTACGATGAGAGAATGTGAGCAAAGAGCCTTTTCCAAGGACTCAACTATGCGCCGAGCGAGGCTCGAACCCAGGACCTTCCGATCCGAAAGCGAGTGTCATACTACTAGACCACATAGTCGCACACTAATGGAGAACCCGCAATATTTGCTGAGAAATAAAGGCTATTACGAACAGGCACTCATCTATTTATTAATTATTATACAACTGTATTGTGGAAATTAACATAGATCGAGATGAATCTTTTCAGTCGTCAACGGTCAAAACCGGTCCCGTAATAGAGAGTCAGTAGCTGGCGCAAATTAATCTGGCCAGATAGCGATTCCCAAGGCCAAGGTCAAATTAAGGACCGATCACTATGCCCTAGCAGATATTCTAAATACTCATTTGAGTCCACCCATTACCCTTAATTTTTTAAAAAAGGTTTCAAGTTACTCCTATATCAATCTGTAAAAATAGTTTTATAATATTTCGATTTGCCAGTAATTCTGTACCGAACAATGTCAACCCTCAACCCTATTTTTTTTTTTTTTTAAAGAATAGATTACGTGGCTCTTATAGTACTTTGTGATAAGCTAACGTCCTAGCCAAAGGGTTTTTACCAATTGGTATTGTCTGTTTAAACTCCTATCCCTTTTAAGGGGTCTATATGACTAGTACAATTTTATTCCCCTGACATCCACCAAAGACCTCAGAAAATTCTCATTTTACCCCAGAACGATCACAGATTGGAACAATTTACTGTGGGGAGTTACATTTGCATCCACTTTCAATCTTTTTAAAAGTGCTTCCAGATCACTACTGAATTTTCAACTTGATGTCAAAATCTTCATGAGTGAAGGTGGACATTAAAGGAAGATTCAGATTCAGATAGACACTATTCAAAATGATAGGACAAATTATTCCTGATTTTTATCGTCTTCTCTACGGCGTCATTGTTTTTTGTTTTTTTTTAACGAATGCAGAGAGAACTTAGAGCAAAGCATGTATACGCTTGTGCACCGTACCCATGTGTAAAATGAGTACCTGGTCAGTTTAAGCGTTGTCTCTGTCCCAAAAACAAACAAAAAATGTAATATCGCCTTTCAGGCATTACGTCTCGTTCAAAAATTCCCTGCGACTTTTGGCTTGGGACCAATTGTAGGAGGCTTTGAACACATTCAAGTGGATATGGCTCGATATAAAATCTCACGATATTTTTTTCTGACACAACAGAATTCAACCAATGTTGTGACTGTAGATTACCAACACTGTCTTTGTTGTCCCTGTGTTATCATATGGACTTCATTACTTGTTAAGTGTGTATTTACCAGGATTTAGGTAGAGATAAGGTTGCCAGTTCGGGGTTTTAAACGCTAAATTCCAACAACTTGTCAGTTTTGTTGTTGGTGGGTTTGTTTTGTTCTTTTTCTTTTTTTTTTTTTTATGACTGTTTGTTTTGTTCTTTTATTTCTGTTTTAGCCGTTTTACATTAAGAAATTGGGTTTGGAAATTGAGCATTGTAAAAAAATAAATCATTATTATCTTAATTATTTAACATACAAATCAAGCCTAATTACACGACATAAAAAAAACAACAAATTTTCACCGTTGAATATACAAGTGAAGGAGAATTTTTACATTCATTCAAGGCAGTGAGATAAGAATATGGAAATATTAATTTTATCTTTATGTACTTTTTAAGCCAACCCCCCCCCCCCCCCAAAAAAAAAAAATAAACAAACAAAAACAGAAAAACAACACAGACACAAAAAAAAAAACAAAGCAAGATAAATATAACAAAACAGCAATGACAATTATGTATTTGTTATCATTTTTATGATTTGTTTGGCAATCTTTTTTTTCAGAAAAAAAAGTCTGGCAATCCTATATGAAGATAAGACACTATTGCCATGCTAGGGATTGTTAGTGGTGAAGTGTCCGATTTAAATGTAGACACAGTAAATCTTGTGTCATCCACGTCTCCAGATTGTTTTGATTACAATATTGGCTATTTATTATTGTAGTCATAAACTGTGATTGATTGAGGCAGAGGCTGGATGTGTTAGATAGTATTCGTGTGTACTTACGTATTTACGTCTGATAACACTTATACTTATAAAAGTCTCAAAACCGTTTTTTAATTATTATTATTATTATGGTTATTATGATGATGATGATGATTATTGTTATTATGATGATTATTATTGTTATTATAAATATTCTTCTTCTTCTTATTGTTAATATTTTTCTTCTTCTTCTTCTTCTTATTATTATTATTATTATTATTATTAATAATAATAATAATAATAATAATAATAATAATAATAATAATAATAATAATAATAATAATAATAATAATAATAATAATAATAATAATATTATTTAGTGCCTGGCGCAGCGGTACGGTTTTTGCTTCGTACCCGAAAGATACATTACAACCGAGTTCGAATACCCGCTGCGTTGTGTGGGCTTGAGCAAGTCACCTTGCCTTAGGTCAGTTTGATGTGTTACACCGGGGCTGACGCCGGAGTCATTCCAGTCTTCAATTGGAATAGACCCTAAAGAAAAATTTCCCCTAAGGGATGAATAAAGGGAACTAATTATTATTATTGTTATTATTATTATTATAGCTGGGTAGCGAATGCTTAAAACTGAATTATTGAGGAGAGCGATTTTGTTTCTTAAACTTTCCACCAGATTAATTAGACCCAATCACTAATTGGTGGCCAGGGGAGTCAGAGAAGAATGGTTTTTTTTTGGATTTTACTCTGTATCACTACTAATCTATTTGTTTGTACAGGGAGTGTTCTACCAACTGAGCTATCGGTACCTCCACCCACCGTAAAACCTGGCTCAAATTTTCCAAATATCACAGTAAATCTTGTGTCACCTACTTCCACCTCGGGTCGATACTGAACTGATCTATTTGTTTGTGGAGCGAGTACTTTACCGACTGAGCTATCGGTCCCTCCACCTATCGTAAAACCTGGCTCAAATTCCCAAATCACAGTAAATCTTCTTCACCCAGTTCCTCTATCTGTTTAGACGATATTATTGGAGATTGTGGTCATAAACTGTGATTGATTGGGGCAAGGGGAGATCAGCAGCATTTTCCATTGAGATAACTCCGTTGTATCATTATTTGCCATTTATATTGTGGAAAAGCAACTTGATCAAATCAATAAAGATAAAGGGACTCTTCATATTCTAGAGTAAACACTTTATACAAAGGATTGAATGGCCTTACTTAGAGACATACTGCGTGAACAAATGTAAAAGCCCGAATGCCAACTAGTGGCTTATTTATCATCAAATGATAAAGAAGAAAGCACTGGAAAGTGTCGATTCATAAGACGTTTTCCCAGAAATTTCCATAAATCTGAATGTTTCCAACACAGGAGTTCAGGAATCTTAAAATATATTCCATGACGACTTAATACATTGTAATTGTTCATAAAAGATTAAATCTCGCCTGACCACTCCCCTTCCTCCTCATTCTTCTTTTACTACTATCTACTGATATTACTACTACTACTTCTACTATTACTGCAACAGCCACTATCACCACTACTAATACCGCTTCTACCACTATCACTAGTACTACTACTACTACTTCTACTATTACTACAGCAGCCACTATCACCACTACTACAACTTCTACTACTACTACTCCTAGTCTGAGATTTCATATATTCAGATAATTCCACTCCATGGTATTTTACGGATTCAACTCTTTTTAGTGTTTCATTATGTAATAAATACAGTAACTCAAGTGCGAGACGATTAATTTGTTACTAATTGAGATACCTCGCGAGGTCTTTATTAAAGTCCCAGGTTTGAGAGTTTTTGCCAAGATGAGGGTCATTTTAATCGATCGAAATTTTAAGGACGAGTTTTCTAACATTTTTCAAATACGTGTTTTTGCATGGCAGTTAATTGATTAATCACGTGATTTGATTCATCATGGTACAAGTAAGTTCAAATTAATTATGAAGCGGAACGAAATATTATCTATCCCGGATGTGTTGCTAATTTCCTCTTTGGAAATCTTTTGCGTTGAAAGTATGAAGGCTGGTATCTTACCTGCATCGTGTACTCGAGAGCTTAATGTCACCAGCACAAAATAGCCGAATTAGTCACCGTTCTTGCAACGCCCACTGCTAGTCAACAGCCTAGCTAGTCAGACATGAAAACGTTCATAAATTCCGATATTTTTAGTCACTTGCTCCGCTTAGCAAGACATTTACTAAACTAGTAAATACGTAACTCTAGTCCGCTTACATGAAATTGGGCCCAGAGTGTTTGTTTGTTTGTTTGTTGCTTTAGGTCTCTTCCAACACAAATGAGGTTATATGAGAGACCGCTGAAACAAAAAAACAAGCAATCTAACAAAAATAGTACAAATGTAAATCAAAATCATAACCTAAAGATATCATAAGCTAAATTATAAATAACCAAGAACAAACAGGCAGAAGATTTACAGAAAAAAAAATATCCCCTGTCAAAAATACAATCACAAACCAAAGAAGCAGGATAGGCTAGTAAAGAGAAGAAGAAACGACATCACTATCGGATCGTACACCCATGCGAACATCATAGGTATATGATTCAAGGGTGATGCTCCCATCCAACCACCCGCTGGGCCCAGAGTGTGTGGGTAAACTAAACGTGACTTTTGAATAAATCATTTTGAAGCGCATTGAGCATGGTAAATTCGTGAAAAAGCGCTATAAGAATGATCATATACTCCATTATTATTTATCATTATCACATTTTTAAAAAACACACACAAAAAAAACCCAACTAAGCGTTCCATTAAAGAGAAAAAGAAAAAAAAGCCAAGCAAAATAAAAACTAAACAAACAAGAAAATAAAAATAAAATACCCCCCCCCCCCCCAAGAGGCAAATGAAAGCAAAAGCAAAAAACAACAACTGCTCCTGTTTTATATCCAGTACTTGTATTACTCACGCAAACAATAGATGCGATGACATCATAGTGGTCAGTGGCAAGGGTGACCATCCAAGGTGTGACCACAACTCCATCGTAAATCAATGAGAATAACCCAGTCAAGACGTAGTGTAGTGATTGAGATCGATACACATTACCCATGGTTAGATGTCCCAACTGTGTGACCACAAGATATGAAGTGAATAGAAAAGTGCCAGAAGACATAGAGAATAAAAATTTTTCGCGGCGGTGGTGGGGTTTGAACCTGCGACCTTATTGGTACGACAACTCCGCCTGGCAGGTGAGAGCGTGGCTCTACCGTGTGAGCTATCCACGAACACAAAAATATTCGTTTCAAACTCAAAGTCATTACTAGATCCCTCTCTCACCCACTTCTTGAGACCGCCGATTCGTTCGTACACCACCATCGCGAATAATTTTGACCAGCAGTTAAGCCTAATAGCCAATATTCTCAACACAAACATATAACATAGAAACGATTGAGACATTGAGTATGCTCCGGTGTATGGGGTGAATTTTTAATTCAGAAAAGTGAGTGGAGCAGGCACTTATGTTGGTAACAACAAGATATGAAGTGAATAGAAAAGTGCCAGAAGACAATAGAGAATAAAAATTTTTCGCGGCGGTGGTGGGGTTTGAACCTGCGACCTTATTGGTACGACAACTCCGCCTGGCAGGTGAGAGCGTGGCTCTACCGTGTGAGCTATCCACGAACACAAAAATATTCGTTTCAAACTCAAAGTCATTACTAGATCCCTCTCTCACCCACTTCTTGAGACCGCCGATTCGTTCGTACACCACCATCGCGAATAATTTTGACCAGCAGTTAAGCCTAATAGCCAATATGAGAGAGGGATCTAGTAATGACTTTGAGTTTGAAACGAATATTTTTTCTGAATTAAAAATTCACCCCATACACCGGAGCATACTCAATGTCTCAATCGTTTCTATGTTATATGTTTGTGTTGAGAATATTGGCTATTAGGCTTAACTGCTGGTCAAAATTATTCGCGATGGTGGTGTACGAACGAATCGGCGGTCTCAAGAAGTGGGTGAGAGAGGGATCTAGTAATGACTTTGAGTTTGAAACGAATATTTTTGTGTTCGTGGATAGCTCACACGGTAGAGCCACGCTCTCACCTGCCAGGCGGAGTTGTCGTACCAATAAGGTCGCAGGTTCAAACGCCACCACCGCCGCGAAAAATTTTTATTCTCTATTGTCTTCTGGCACTTTTCTATTCACTTCATATCTTGTTGTTACCAACATAAGTGCCTGCTCCACTCACTTTTCTGAATTAAAAACTGTGTGACCAGTAGCTTTACGGAAACCAACCCAGTTGAGCTGGTAGTGTGCCCAGATAGCGACTAGTGGCGTAGCCTTCGTATAGATAGTGTGCCAAGAAACTCACAACATTGCCATCCGGAAGTATAACGGACCACAACACAAAACTATGTGCAACCATGAACTTTTTATAATCTGGTTAATACAGTTTAGTGGATGGGAAAAAAGCAATAAAAATAAATAAAAAAAAAAAAATTCCCTTACGTTATTCATCCCCAAGGGGAAATTTGTCTTTAGGGTCTATTCCAAGGGAAGACTGGAATAACCCAGGCGTCAGTCGCAGAGCAGCGCCGCAAAGTGAGCTAGGCGAGGTGACTTGCTCAAGGCCACACAGCGCAGCGGCGGGTGATTGAACTCTGTACCTTTCGGGTACGAAGCAAAGACCGTACCGCTGAGCCAAGCTGCCCCTTAAAGATCCGAGTGACGTGATTTTCATTCTATCTATAACAATTAGCTTTACGGAAACCAACCCAGATAGGCTGGTAGTGCGGCCAGATAGCGACCAGTGGCGTAGCCTTTGTCTAGACATAAAATAAGACGATATTTTGTTGTTTTTAAGGGTTTTACGGCGCTTGCAAAACATTTAGGTTATACCAGCTCCAGTACAGTACAAAGGAAGAAAATGGGATAGTAAAAAGTTCTAGAATTACAATTAAAGCACCCAAGAAAAAGTAAGACATAGGGGAACTGGGAACAAATATGGATCAGATGTAGATTCCAAGAGCATACCACCAATGTACTTAGTTTGAGATCACCTATAAAACTCATCCGGACACAAGCACAAAATCCAACAAAGAGGAATACACTCAAATGCTTACATCATACATTCAAAATAACAAAAATAAAAATTCATAACAGAGAGATGATTTACAAGGAAAAAAATATCATCTCCCAAAACAATAACTATGCATTTGACTGTTTCCCTCCAAGCTAGGACTCAGGCCAGGGTCAGGACAAAACCAAGTAATCTCATTCCAAGACAAAGACAGAATGCATGTTGGAAAACAGATATAACGGGATAGAAGACACAGTATGTACCCCCCTGCCCACTATAGGAGGTCGGGAACCCCACCCAGACCTATGATTCTCATCCGGACACAAGCACAAAATCCAACAAAGAGGAATACACTCAAATGCTTACATCATACATTGAAAATAACAAATATAATAATACATAATAGAGACAAAGACAGAAAGCAAGTCAGAAAACAGATATAGGGGGGTAGAAGACACAGTAAGTACCTCCCTGCCCACTATGGGAGGTAAGGAACCCCACTCAGATGTAATATTCTGAGATATGATGTTTGTGTTGTTTTTAAGGGTTTTATGGCGCTTGCAACACATATAGGTTATATCAGCGCCAGTAAAAAGGAAGAAAATGGGATAGTCGAAAGTTCTAGAATTACAATTAAAGCACCCAAGAGAGAGTAAGACAAAGGGGAATTGGGAACAAATAGGGATCAGATGTAGATTCCAAGAGCATACCAACAATGTACTTAGTCTGATATCACTTATAAGTCTCACCCAGACACAAGCACAAGATCCAACAAAGAGGAATACACTCAAATGCTTACATTTGATTATAGATGAACAATAACAAATAAAATAATACATAACAGAGAGATGATTTACAAGGAAAAAAAATATCATCTCCCAAAACAACTATGCATTTGACTGTTTCCCTCCCAGCCAAGGACTCCGGCCAGGGTCGGGACAAAACCAAGCAATCTCATATCAAGACAAAGACAGAAAGCATGTTGGAAAACAGATATAAGGGGATAGAAGACACGGTAAGTACCTCCCTGCCCACTGTGGACGTAGGGATTCCGAGACACAGACAGAAAGAAACTTAGAAAAGGAAAGAGGGGTGGGGGGTAGAAGAAACAGAAAAGGTGACCTCCCCGATCCCCCTGCCAACCAATAGAATCGTAAAGGCTTGGTTAACAAAATGTGAACACAGCATATAATGCATCACTTCAATTTTATTATTCAATGTGATGAAACTGATAAAGACAATCTACTCGGTGATAAAATAATTACGTTTATCATAATGGCGTCATTCGTAAACATTATAGAGATGGGGAACAGTTCATGGGGATGGTGACCATACGACCTAAATGACACTGACGATGATGGAGATCATGATCTTAGTGATGGTGATGATGATGAAGTTGATGATGATGATGATGGATATGGCAATTACTTTTACTCATCACACATACAGTTTGTTATTCCGAGTTGACAACAGTCGATTCAACTCATAATATTGGGTCAAGTCAGCGGGGAAAGAAAAGTAACATTACCAGAGTGTGATTGGCCAATCATATTTGGTCGGGGTAACCAGATGATTGCCATACTTGTGGTATTTCAAAATTTGGCCAGAATATTCGTCCTTCAAATGTAATGTCGATCGAATTAAATGATCCTCATCTTGGCACTCTTAAACTTGGGAATTCAAGGAAGACTTCGCAAGGTCCCAGGTTTGAGAATTTTTGCCAAAATGAGGTTAATTTTAAATCTAGGAAATATTTGAAGGACGAGTTTTATGGCTAAATCTTTAAATACAGAGTTTTTTCCAGAGTACGGCAATTAGCTGCTTATTTACAAGTAGGCTATCCCTCAGTATACGTCCACATTCATACATTCAATATCACTTTATCAGTTCTTTAACTTTAAAAAGTAATTTGCTTCACTTGCTTCATTTGATTAGAATTCTATTTTGCTATCTTTTCCTGTGTACTTTTTATGACAGACAGGCACGTGTCTCAACCATTCATTTCAAAAAGATTTTCACTCTATTTCATATAACATGTGATGCAACAAGAGATCCCCTAAACCATTACAAGAACAAGCCAACCTGGCACCAAGAACCACAATACAACTGGTAAAATAGTGGAGTAACATTTTGGCCAGGGGACTGGCGTCAAAATAAATAAAATATGTACAAGGAGCTTCACATCCTTTAGAATATACAAGAATATTTAGTTATTAGTTGTGTATTGCCACTATTTCAACAGACACAGAGCATTTGAAAAAATAAATAAATTCAGACCAAAAATACCCCCAACCCAAAAGACAAAAAAAAAAAAAAACATGTTATTTCCCAAGCAGGCCATATGGAATTAAATTTCCACTTCTATATCATGGTAGAAGTTGAAGATTGGGGAGCAGGAAGTGTTGTACGGTGGATATCTGAAAAGGTGCCTCTGAAACAGTGCCGTCATGGTTATGCGCTGTAGAAATGCTATTTATTATTATTATTATTATTATTATTATTATTATTATTATTATCATCATGAATATTTAAAATGTAAATTTTAAAAATCCCCCACAATTTGGCCTGCCCCATTGAGGCAGGTGAACTGTTTTGGATGAACATTTCTTGTATTTTTATTTCCTTTTTATCATGTACTGTTCAATTCACACCTTTTCAGACAGTTGCCAATTTGACTTCTCTTTGTATTCCTGGCACAATACAAAGCTGTCACTCCCTATAATCGGAGGTCGCTATTCAATACAGACCTTTGCTCACCTTGCATGAGGAATCAATACACTATACAGACATTAATAAATACGACCCATCACAAAATGGCTGAATGTAAATAAAACAACATAGCATTTGAAATCTCCTGTCTTATAAGTATCTTTTATATGTACTTATCACAAAATTTCTCCAGAGTCATCTCTCCGTATTGCATTTACATAAATACAGTTGACAACCAAGAATAAACAAGATTTTGAACAATTCCCAAATTCCCTCAAAACCTTAACCTTCAAATTTAAATTCAATTTATCTACAAAAGATAAAAACGGAACGAGTGGCATTTAAAAAATCCATATTAATACCAAAGAAAAGGAAGACTATAATATGGTATACTCTTAGGATAGGTGCCTAATTTTTAGACTGCAGTGCCTGCAACACTATCGGGTCATGGGTGCCTAGGAAATGCTAAGACAAATGGGATAAGTTCAAAGAAGTCAACAGAAGGCCAAAGGCTGAAATGTTGTTTACTTTGTGTTGTCCTCTTATGAGTCACATTTACTCCTTTATTTTAGGCTCTAATTTGATACAACTCACCTGTTTGTTTTTAGAGGTTTAACATGACTTGCTATACACAAGAGATATTAAACCACCAGTAAAAGTAAGACGACAGATATAGATTTATTTTTTAAAAGGAGACTTGAAACAACGGGAGCAGGCGATAGAATTGTCGACTAAATTACCTTAAAACAAATCACAAAATTAATAAAATATAACTAACTTCACCGGAGATCTTATGATGACAGTAGATAGAAGGAGGGGATTAATACTTAAATGAGATTCCCACAAGAAAAACAAATTATAAATTAGATTCAAATTTCAAATAGGGGGGAAAAAAAACAAAAAAACTGTAAGAGTTTAAATTGAGAATCATATTGCACGAGGTGAGAAATCACAGCGATGTGTATCTTTCATCTTTTGGCATTGGTTAAAAAGAGATCATGATTGGTTTCCACTCAAACAGACTTTAAGCATAAAATAATACACACAGCTTTTGTGTGTCACATGATGAATTGGGCGGGCAGAACCGGTGAGTATTTTACTTACATAGCATCAATAATTTGATTACAAGAAAATGATGAGAGATGACAGAGTGGATATAAATATTTGACGTTAATGACATCATCAAAATATATCCATGCCTGAAACGTTGACCTTTACATTATTATGAAATACATCAAAACATTTTTCTTTAAAAAAAACCCCTCAAACCTATTTCCCACTTCTTCCCCCCGCCACTCTTCCTTCGTGATTCTCTTCCATTTCAAATTGGATTTGTTGCATCACAAACAGGATGGACAGATCCTAGCATAGATTATTATCAATCACTCGATTTTCACCGCTGCTACAAAATGATACATTTTGGACCACAATTTTATTCGTTGACAAATATTAATGAGCTAGATAATTATACTTACATGGGAAACTCAAATCTACAAGCTATGTAACTTATCTTTTGGAACAGTACAGAATTACTCTATTCAAAAAAACATTAGTCTTCTAAGGTTATCTGGTGAAATCATTTACAAGGAAAAGCTCAAAGATTGCATAAGTAACAAACTGCTCTAAAGGTGAAGATTGCTAGTGCTGTATATTCACAAGCAAGCTGAGAGGTATAAAAAACCAGTGAGAGTAGAAACACGGTAACAGATCTATCCAACTCTAAATAAAAAGAGCTACACATCTATTTCTATCTGTCATGTGATCACTTGTATTTGTGACTGATCAGGTCAATTCAGTGTTATGTCGGGATGAAACTGATGAAAACAACCAAGTTTATCAAACTGATATGATCAGAGTGATACTTGGTTGGCAGAGGCTGTAGACTGTAAACAGTAATGAATGTAATTTGGCACACCACATCTGGTCAAGAAGCATGACGCATCGATTAATTATATTTGTCAACTTGATGTGCCAAGTACTTTTCTGTCGTTTGTCTGGATTTTAAGTCATGTATTAATTTAGGTTTTTACTGGGGGTTTTTCTATTGACTGAAGAAGGTTTCTGAGCCCAAAACATTCCCTATTTGGTACCTATTTTATTATTTTCTGAAGCTGTTATATTCGTTTTTGTTTCAAAACTTGAATGGTCGGAGTTACAAAATTTAAATATTTTTGGTGTTTGAATATCTGACATCCTACCCCCTTAGTAAATACATTTAATTTATGTGAAATCTGTTGTGGAATGTGGTTACTAAGGCCAGTTGGGATGACCAAGATTAACCCCCCAAAATTAAAAATTATTAAACAAATGTGAAATGTACATCATTAGATAAGATTTCACCCTGCCCCACACTTTAGAAAAAAAACATCTATCAGGTTAGTCTACTTTTTTAACATCTTTATACGCCATATCTTGACATTGAAATAACCTGTCCGATGTTCTTTTCCTAACGTGTGGGGAAGGGTGAAATCTATCAAAAAATAATGTACATTTCACCTTATTTATTTAATAATTCTCAATCTGTGGGGTCATTTGGGGGTTGGCCTTAGTCATGCCATTCCTTAGTAATTTAAGCTTTAAATTCAATTTTCAGCATCAAGCCAATCCCAACATAACACCAAATTGAGACACATTAAAAAAAAAAAAAGTACAATTATTAACTGTGCAAATGTACAAAGGGAGGAGGTTGTCGAGATGCAAGAGCAGGGCGCTGGTTTTGGTGGTGTAGAGAGTAAGGTTGTTGCATGAACCGATGGGTAGATGTTGTAGAGGTGGTGGTGGTATCGCTGTATCGGACCACGGGAGTGGATGTGGGATTAGCAAGAAGTTGGTGATGAGATTGTTGTTGTTGCTGTGACAGGTGGTGATGCTGATTTTGCTGACGGTGATGATGAATGTTATTATTTCTCTGCTGAGACGAGGAAAGGTTTTGAAGCTGTGACTGAGGTGTATCGTTCTGTAAGGTTGGATGTTGTAGTTGCTGATTGAGACGCATGGCAATGGGATAAGGAAGGAGCTGTTTTTGTTGTAGTAGTAGTAATGATGGTGGTTGTTGCATCTGCTGCTGCTGCTGGTTGGATTTCCTTCTCCGCTGATGTCTGTTCAGGCTAGGTGACCGTGACAGGCTTCTGAAGCGTGACATGCTGCTGCTGGTGTTCGTATTGGATCTTGATCGTCGTGGACTGTAGTAATCGTCACTGTCAGAATCCGAGGATGACCGGGAAGGACGGTGATATGGCACAGGTCTTTTCCGGGCACTAGAAAAGGTTACAAGATTGTATAAAAATTTATTTTTACAACTGTTTACTTCACAAGTAAAGAAACGGACAATTATTTTAAGCAAACTGTTCAGACTGTTATTAAACTACCAAATGACTGGTTTATCTTTCAGATTAACAATCAATTGAAAATTAAACATTACAGCACTATAAATTTAGGGGGGAATTGTAAATAATCACTTGACACATCATTCAAAAAATTATTAATCTTAACCTTTTATCAGCATTTACTTTTAGACTTGCATCATAATATCTTTAGCAGTTAACATAACATCAACATGATTTAGAAGAGTATATAACAAAAAAATTGGTGATGAGCAAGTTTTACAAGCTGTAGTTATGGCCATAGGATTGGAGTTTATCCCGGCCTTCGTTGAAATATGTTTGACAGGAATAATAGCACGCCATCCTTTATATATATTGGATGCTGGTCTATCACTTAGGAATCCATACACAATCAATCTGAGACCCAGAAACCCAATCACAGGGTGGGTGGGGGGCTTGTCAGAGAAGGGTAAGCCTATCCTTATAAGTCTTTATAATAAACTAATAATATATGTTCTAATAATCAGTAAGCAGTGATTTTTGTATTGGTTTGGATTTTCTTTCTTTTTTTTTAATTAGTTATTTTTTAAAATATCATATAAAGAAGTTTTATTAAATTCAAGACAATCAAATAAAGGGTGAAAACTCAAAATCCACTTCGTATTAGTAATGTGTAACAACAAAGACTTACCCTGATGAGTTAAAAATAAAAATCTTATTGAAAATATCCAATACAATTGCAAAGTATAAAACAAAACAATTTTAATGGAAAGTCGAAAAAGATCAATAACATGCATTATAACTTTAGAGATAAGAAGTGAAATTCTACTGAATTCAGTGGACAAAAGGCATGCTCCACTTTGAAAACAAATCAACTCCCCTCCAAACACCATAAATATTAATTAATTTTTCCTTTAAAGACAAACAAATTTAAAACTCAAAAGACAATGAAAACAAAAACAATGCATAATTTAACTTATTCCTTTATTTCTTATTATGGAATTTCAAGAATTTTAAAATATATAAATAAATAAGATTTTTAGATTCTTCAGTAACATGACCAGAATGATTTTAAATAAAAATCTGAGAGCTTTTTCAATGAGAACACCCCTAATACAAAATGAATATATAAATTTTTACGCATAAATTATACAATTAGCATAAACTACAAGCAGTGTTAGATGCCATACAGACTAAACAGATAAGTAAAAGTGGATCAGCAGTGCCAATTTACTAATTCAACGATGAAAGTAAGAAAAATAGAGAATACATTCCTTATTACAGAGGATCAACTTATACCATAAACATCATCATATTCTCTGATAAGTAAAAAATGGCATCTTTATCAAATTCTCTGACAGTTTTTTTTTTTTTTTTACGCTCTTTTAATCTGATGGTCTCTATCGACTGAAGGCAATTTTTAATAAAAGTTTTAACAAATTTGCTGAACTGACAAAAAGAGAAAAGCCGGAATTCTCTGCAAGATATAGAGAAATGATCCAAAAAATCTCCAAAATTGATTGAGTGGCTCTGGTATCAACATTGTCAAGACTAAAATAGGCTGAAAATCCAGTTTTGGAAAAATCACCAACTTGCTTCACCCGTATAAAATAGCCGAGATACGATTTTTACAAGGGGGGGGGGAGGGGGGGGGCTGTTATTGTTTTGTTTTTTTACTTTTCTTTGTTTTTATCTATCCCCCCCCCCCCCCCCCCAATAATAATATAGACATGCACATTTCTTAGGAAGAATCTTTCAAAATCTTGTCGGATTTTTAAAAAACTAAATACATTATCAAAAAGTTTAGAAAAACAAACCGGATGAGCATTTTTATACTTAATTTTCACATTTTGTCCCTCTTTTTATGCAAGATCATCCTTCTTTAATAGAAATCAATGTGTGTGTGTGTGTGTGTGTGTAATTTTAATGTGTAAAATCATAAGGATAACCCAAAGTAGAATCCTCCTTATTACCACAAATGATCTTTTGATTTCTGACCTTCCAAATTCCTGAATTGCTTTGACTTGCAGTAAAACCCAATGTACGAATTAAAAGAAGATTTTTCAGTTTGTCAAAAATGGAGAGCCATCAGTGTAATGGACATTCTGAGAAAATTCAAATCCAGCGATAGATTCAAAGAAAAATTCCTGATTGTCACTGATTCCATGCCAGCTCCACAATCATTTCAATCAATCGACATGCTGGCCAAATAGGCAAAAAAAAAGGCCTTTAAATGGTCAATAACAAAATTTAGAATTTGTAAAGAATACAACACTAGACTTATCATTAGCAATGAGAATATTGAAACATTTTAAGAAGTAAAAGCTCATCAAATAAATTACATTGTCTGTAATAAAGAAAGGTTATTCATCATATCCGTATCCTTATCTACAGCAATCTTGAAGATTTAGAGAATCAAGACACAACTTTTGGGTTTAAAACTGCCAATCATTTATTCGTATCCACATTTTGATGAGATTAAAGAAGGGTGAAAAAGTCCTACAATGGATACTAAAGCGTCGATAGATCCAAAAGAAAAAGAAAATTTAAGACAAGCTAGCCCCTACCAAAATATACATGCTGACAAGGAAAGAGATGGGTTACCTGTAAGCTTACAACCTAATAGAAAAATGACTAAAAACTTATACTAAATATGGACAGTGGGCGAAAATAGACAGAAATAAGGTCCTGGACAAAAGTGGACAATGGAGGAAAAAATACTCAGTAGTTGGAAAGCTATGCACTTCAAGCTAGAACTTGCCACTGTTACCAAACAAACATTTGAGCAACGTTCAAAAGGACCACTCTCCATACCACAAGCTGTTGTCAAATAACATGATATAGTTCACAGTCTACTAAAATATGCACCCACTTTTAAAATCAAGACCAGAGTTATTTCCCAAAATGCCAACCGTGGAGATTTGACTCTAGCCGACGTCTATAAAAGAATATATTTTTTAATGCAACATCATCGGTTATGCTCAGTCTCAGTCTGAGTCCGTTGGTTTATATGCAGAAGGAGGAGGAGGAGGAGGAGGAGGAGAGGGACTAAAGAAGGGGAAGAAGGAAGAAGGCAACAAGAGTTTTTCAAAACTGACTTGCAATTGGTGGTCAGCAAAGTAGGTTTATATAGAGATTGTTTACATATATTAGAATGGTTAGTATCTAAATCTATTTGTTAATAGCGGGGTATTAGTAGAATTAAATGACTATACTTTTTTATAATGTAACTAATCAGCTACTAATCAGTCTTTTTAAAATGCAAAAATCAATATCCGAAACAAATCAGTCAATTGATGGTTCAAGTGTTATGAAGCATTAACCAATCAGAATATCGAATATATATATATGGACGATTACCATTTAGCCCATTCTGTCCCTATGACTATTCATTTCCAGAGGCCTGGCAAACATTCCTTAATTCCATAGCTACCTTTAGTAGATGCCAAATATAAACTGGTCAGTCCCACAGTTAGTGAGCGTAGTTATTAAAATACTTTTGACACTGGTGAAGGTATTGCATCACAACACCTCATGACACTAAGCATTATTTTTCTATAACTATGTTAAAATTGTGAGTGGGGCTCAGGATCTGTATGGCTGGTTGCTTCAGATGATAAGCTACTTAAGTCGGCTACGGGTTGCAAGTTCACAGTTGTCGATTGATAAGGGGGAGGAAATATTGTTTTTTTGTTTTGTTTTTGTTTTGTTTTTTGATTTTTTTTTTCGATGGGGGGGGGGGGGGGGGGTGTGTGTGTGTGTGTGTGTGTGTGTAAAATTAGAATCACCGAAATGTTAACTATATATAACACAAAAATTTCAAAGGTGTATGCAATGTATGTTGATTGATTAATCTGGGACTTGTTCTACAAGATATTAGTAAAAAAGCATCCATGTTAATAGCTTGCCAGGGTCAACAAGAGGTCACAGAGGAACCATCAATTGTGTTAATAAATGTGTTAAAAAGAGTAAGAGTAAAAGCATGGAAAAGGGGATGAGTCGGTCAAGCTGTAAATGATTGATATTCACTATACCAATAACACGCGTGTTGATGATGATGATGTGTTGCGTCAATAGTATCTGCTTCTTCCATAATGCTGAGATTTGTGACAGTTTCTAGACGAGGACCTCTTGTGTTGATTCCTAGATCTAGATCTAGAGTATTGATAGGAATGAGATCTCTGCCTACTTCTACTCCTGCTGTAGCTGCTGCGTCTGTTGAATTGTTGCCTTGACCTGCTACACGTACACACGTAGAAACATGTACACATCACACATACACAAACACAAAAATATACACGACACCGAAACAAAAAACAAAAAACAAAAAAAAAAGGAAAAAAGCAACATCCATGGGAGGGAAAAACAAAATAATTTAGATATCAAATCATAAAAACAAAATAAGCATGTGGGAAAAAACTAAAATGAATGATAATGTGTTGATGAACAAAAAAATAAATTGTGGGTGTATCAAAATAAAACGGTACCCCAGGACGATGATTTGAAAACATAAATTGGAAAATAATAGTAAGCATGCAAAATAAAGATAATTGCCCATATTTAACATTGATAAAAAAGCTAGAAAAGTGATTATTCTTATATAAATTTAAACAAAAAAAAACAAAAAAAATTGATCTTTTAAAATTGTTTAACAAACATCAATAATTTAATACCTAAAATACAAATTGCAAAGAGAAAAAAAAAAAAAAAAACACCTCTGGAATGGAACTAGCTCAGATCATTTTTAAAATACATGTCACTCAATTTCTTATTGGCCACGACTATAAAACATTTTATTCTGAAAAAACTGAATTGAGTTCAATAAAGTGTGAAACCAAACTATTCTTAATATGTTCAGACAATAGACATAAAATAGAAGATGTACATGAAATGTTATGTTCACTATTGAACACTGCCTATCTGTGTAATAATACATTGTGTGCGTAAAATACCACAACTATCTTGACCCACTGAGGTATTTATTATCTTCATTATAGCACACACAAAATACGTCCCTTGAGCATTTATTTATGATATATGTATTATAAATTTTCAGTTTCATGATCAGCGAGCCAATTTCATTCCACTCCAATCACTACAGAAAGCAATAAGTAGATCATATTTACTACATCAATAAAAATAAACAAGGTGTCTACGAAATTGTACATATCCATATCTACATATATCCTGTCATACACAGACAAAACAGCCTTTTTGGTTTCCCTTCAGACATTTTTTTAACCCTTCAATATTGATGGATTAAAATGACACTCTACTAGCTACAGGGGTCCCGATAGCTCAGTTGGTAGAGCACTCGCTTCACAAGCAAAGCAACCAGGACTGATCCAGGGTGATGTTGAAATTTTTATTCAGGCCCCACTTTCCGCCCAGCTTTGATGGGTAGCTAGGTCTGTTGGATCTGGTAGAAAGTACTTTAAATAGACTAGCCTCCAATAAACAGGGTGGTAAGCAATTGCTATTGTCTATTTCACATTCCATGGGCCCAATGGCTCTGAAGGACTACTTGATACAGACTTGTAGAAAGTCTCAAGTTTAAGAATTTTTGGCAAGTTGATGGGAGGGTACTCTTAATTCATCAGTATTTGAAGTGCATAAATCTTACTAGTCAAAATTGAACACCATCGACTGGGATAATTTTGCCATTGTAGATTCAGGGCATTTTGAGCATTGCCAGCCTTGCTGCATTTATTTCCCTTGTTTAAATATCTTATCAAAAGGAATAACTGCCTAAAAATTTAATATACCCTCTATATGGTTCAAATATATAGAGGCAGTTAGATATCCCGTTTAATGGTAAGGCATTTTGTCAGCTTATGACGGTATATTTTCTTTTTTTAATTTGACAACACATAAATTCTGTCTGACAATCGTGTGAAATATTTAAAATATCAAAATAGAAAATAAAAAACAAACACCTATCAAAAAAAAAATCAACTGAAGTCAAATGTGACCAACTGTCTCAAAACAGTATGATGTCAGCGAGAACAATATGAATAAAAACGCAAAAGAAACCCCCCAAAAAATTAAAAACAACAACTGAATTTTCAGTGTAAATTATGAACTTCGAGTGAGATAAATATGCTTAAATATAAAGAATGATCATCATTTCCTGATCTGCAGAGATAAAAATGTTGACTTTATTATAGTGATTTTGTTTTGACTTTATAAATTCAATTTTCAGCATACAACAGTTGATTCAATTGGCCACAAATAAAGATTGTAAAAATATACATCTACTATGAATAACAAGTAAAAAAACCCCATAGGTTTGCAAAAAAAAAAACAACTTACAGCTAACACAAATATCCCATTTACCGATGAATAACGTTCAGTGATATTACCTGGTGATCCTTCGTTTATCCAAATAACACGGAGATCCATTCCGCCTCCGAATGGACGGAGACCGAGAGTCTCTGGATTGAGATTTCCTGTCTTTGCCGTAACTGTCATAGGATGTACTCCGACTGCGGGATCGACTGTAATCCCGACTCTGAGAACGAGAGTAGCTTCTGCTACGACTGTGAGATCGAGAATGTTTCTTACTACGTGGTGGCGAGACCGAAGTACTTCTCTCTCTGGATAAGTAGGATGAAGACGATGATCGCGAGCTGGATCTCCTAGGGGGAAACAAAGACAATTAAAATTGACTCTTGTCTCGCTTTTATTCCAAGTATTTTTAAGCAGACTAATATTTTTTTCAATTAAAAAAAAACCCAAAAAAACCCCTGAAAACATTTCGTTTTCAATAGAAAAAAACAAAACAAAATATACCTGAGCTTTAATTTATACAATATCCACTGAATGTGCTTCAAGTGTTTTACAAGGGGATCCCAAGGCAACATCAATACTGTAGGACAAGGCATAACCTAAAGTGCTATTGCAACTTTTGTTGTACCAGAGGCAACTCTGTTACTGACCATTTTACACCAGAGTGCAGTGAGATAATATGAGTAAAAAGACTTTTCCATGGAGTAACTTTGCACTGCCCAGGGCAGGACTCGAACTAGGGACCTATCATTCCAAAGGCATGTGTTGTACCATAAGACCACATAAAATATGGTGCAATATCCATTAAATTTGCTCAAAGTGATTTACAAGAGGTCTCAAGTCAACATCACTTCACGATGCTTGTGATGTGTTATTACAATTTTATTCAAAGCTTTACTTGTGAACGAGTGCTCTACCAACTGAGCTATCAGAAGCCCAAGTACTTCCCTAATACTTACCCTCTATGCCTGGAAGAGGAACGAGATCTGGATGAAGATGGAGACCTTGACTTCTTAGTTTTCTGACTTGTGTTCACAAGAGATCCATTGTTTCCCACCGTTGATGAGAGTATGGACACAGGGTTGGATTTCTCATGATGCTGGAAGGTTTCCGATACATTCAGCCCGCTAATCATGTGTTGATTTGAGTCATATGTTGGCGATTTCAAGCGATTTGTTGGTGGGGTGATCGGTTTAAAAATGTCAATACTGTAAGGAAACAAGATTTGAAAAAAGCATTCAACAATAATGATAAAATTGCTTCAAATTAAAAAAAAAAAAAAATTTAAAAAAAAACCCCAAGAAAACCCATACATTCTTGTTAAGATCTTTGTCCAAAAAACCAACAAAAAACCCCCAGAAAACTCCCCAAAAATTAAATGTTAGTACGGATTGTTTCATACTCATGCCCTTATTCAGTCTACAAAATGGTAATAACATGCAATACAATTCTTGGGTTTATTGTTGACTCGATTGGTATCAATTATCAATTAAACAAAACTGACTTATCACTTAACTGAATCGATCAAGTAGAACACTAAATCTAACATAAAAATGATAATAAACCTTTCCAGTTGTAAAAAGGCTTTCTGATTATCTATTTATATATTAGAAAAATAAAGAAAATTCAAAGGAATGATGAAAAGAAAAGTAAAATAGCTATGGAAATGACCAAACCTTTTATTCTCTGGCTTTTCACCAGCCTCTGAATCACTGCTAGAATCGTAGGAACTCTCTCTCTTTTTCTTTTTCTCCTCACTTCTAAAGACACAAATAAAAGAAAAAATATTACAATAGGTTATGTTTACAAGTAGTCGGGTCATATGTGATTTGTATGTCAGCTTATATCTGTAATCAAATGTATTTCATTTTTCTTTGCTTATACCTGTTAGTTGTATTTAGAAATTTTTGAAAGTAGGATGGCAAAATTCTTTTTGGCGTTTTTCTTCTTAAAATTTTACTGTCAAAAATAAATAAAATATGGAAATAAAAAAAAAAAAACTTATGTGAAGCAGATGAGAGATTGTAAAAAGAAACCACTTAAGGCTTAGTTGATAATGCATTGTCCTTCAATCTTAGGGATTCAGGTTCAAACCTTGCTGTTGGAATATTTCTTTTTCCCTATGCAAGAAACTTGATCCCTATTGCCCATTTTGAATCAGTGCTCTACAGATTACTCCCGTTTTGTCTCTATCTTTTCTCCAGAAAAATTTCCACTGACGATGAATGAAGGGAATTTTGATTTTATTTATCCATCTTTTTCCAGTAATGGTAATTTTAATAGCAACCAATTAAGATCATTTAGCCCGAATTTCAAACCTTAATTCTGAAAAAAAAAGAAAAAAGACACCAATGCAAAAAACTCGTTTGTTTTGTTTTGTTTGTTTTTTTAAAGGGTTTTACGGCGCTTGCAACACATTAAGGTCATATCAGCCCCAGTAGAATTACAATTAAAGCAACCAAGAAAAGGTAAGACAAAGGGGAATTTGTTCAAATATGAAACAGATATAGATTCCAAGAGCACACTATCAAAGTACTTAGTTTGAGATCACCTAAAAGTCTCATTCAGACACAAGCACAGATCCCCACTAAGAGGAATACACTCAAATGTTAAAAAATCATATATAATATGTAAATAAAACATAATGCAGTACATAACAGAGAGATGATTTACAAGGAAAAAAATATCATCTCCCAAAACTCGAACTATACATTTGACTGTTTCCCTCCCAGCTAGGATATCCGGCCAGGGCCTGGACAAAACCAAGTAATATCATTCCAAGACTAAGACAAAAAGCATGTTGAAAAACAGATATAGGGGGATAGAAGACACAGTAAGTACCACCCTGCCCATTATGGGAGGTTAGAATCCCCATCCAGGATCAATTTTGGTTTCTTTGCATGTGAAGTGACTTCTCTAACAACTGAGCTGTTGGGACTGCCAAAATGTAATGATGAAGAACGACAATTCTCCTTTTGTAAAAAATATATTCTTAAACTGGAGACTTCAAAAAAGTAAATCTCTTTCTGTCCAAAATGAATAAAAAGGTGTTCTATCAACACGCTCCCTATAGAAACAACAAACTATCGTATATCTTGCCATAATCCTGTACACAATATCACTGTTCATACATTACCATTACACTCCTTCCAAAGGTAACATGATGAAAACAAATGGTAAAATTGAACAATTTTAAATCAACTGTGAATCACCATGTATCATTGCATAAACATTCTAGGCACATAACAAATCTTTAAACAGTGATGCCAAATGGTATTAAAAACCCCAAAACACTGAGATTGAGCGGAGCATCACATATCAACTAAAACTAAAACGAACCTTGTAGATGAGTCAACAAAACAACTCTATTAACTCTCCCCTTTCCTTTGTATGGGGCCTTTGTTGCTATAATTCCAATACTATTATTTCTGTCTTGAGAAGAAGGACCTTCAGTGGCCCTCTTATTGGAGACAAGAAAAGCTGCTGAGGTGTGAACGAAGGAATGAAAAAATTAGCCAGAAAAAGTTGGAAAAACCGCACACATTTGGCATCCCTGTTTCGAGTATATTTGACATAAATCTCGTTGTTATGATAAGAAAGGAATTTCTCAAACTTTTTGTGATCAAAGAAAGGTAGACAGTAAGATATAAATAAAAGAGAAAAAAAAAAAAGATTTAAAAAATTGAGAACAGAAATAAAGGACAGAAAATTTTTGAAAAGAGAAAATTTAGAGAAAAAAGTTATGATGTTCAATGATGTGCTTTAAATTATCCATGGAACAATGCAATGGTATCTAAGATATGTTAATTTTTTACCCGATGGGACACATAAAAACAAACTGAACAAACTGAAAGTGAAAGAAAAACTGACTTGCTCCTATTTGTCATGGTATTCCCATTCATTTGACAGGCCAAGGAAATGAAATTCAACTTTTACTCAATTACTCCCCATTTTTGGACTTGGTGGAAATGTTTCACAGACTCGTCATAACCTGCTACTACCAGCCACTTGTCATTGAAACTAAGACTTGGAGCATACAAAACACGATCCAAACTTTAGATTTTGAGATTAATATAGACCTGCCTGTCTCTATCTAGATTTCTTTTTAAAACCTTTAATTTAGTCAAACCTGTTGTTGTAAAGGAGCTTTTATGCAACAATCTATATAGATTCAAAGCTGGTAATTGAAACAATATGTATAATTAAGAGAACTTCTGGTGGTTAAAAGGAATACATGTCGGCTGATTGGAACGATTTCTACTGAATGGTACTGTAACGGTTTTGAATGGATTAAGAATTTTTGTGTTATTTAATCCTCCCAAGTCCAAATTGGCAATTATTTATAATGTATTTTAATAGTACTTAAATTTCTTTCTAAAAATTACGAATTTAAAAAATCCAAGTAGGAAGTATGGGTAAACACATATTCATTTCAATTGCCCAAAGGACATCATTTTGTCTCATTGACCCAAAAAGGCAAGTTCTCTATGGAAAGATGGTCATTTCAACCTAACCAAAGCATCAACGTATAGAATTATTTGTTTTGCAAAAAAAAAAAAACAACTAAAATTCTCTCTAATAAACTACAAGTTGTGTTGATAAAATATATTGACACAATGTGTGCCAAAATTATTTTTTTAAACTACACTTACCTTCTCTGTGACCTATGCCTTCTTTTCCTGTGTTTTTTGGAATGAGAACTGTAAAAGAGAGAAGAAAATATGGCTATGATTCCTGATAGACGGTGCAAAACGCTACTGACTAGATAATATGTGGTAATGTTCACCACAACACAGATGATGGAGCTAGTGTGAGGTGTGTTAGTTGGACAAGAAATGCCCTACCAAATCCATGATGACTGAGGTCAATCAAAATGAAGACAACACACTTGGTGTACAAAACAAATAACTTTACCTTACACACATTTACTATATTTCAGAAAAACTATTGAAAATATTACACCCCCCCCCCCCATTCTTTGACCTCCTCCCCCCCTCCCCCCCCCCTCTCTCTCTCTCTCTCTCTCTCTCTCTCTCTCTCTCTCTCTCTCTCTCTCTCTCTCTCTCTCTCTCTATTCTATTACATACATCTATAAAATATACATCATTTCCCTATTCAAAATTCCACACACAGGGCACAACTTGCATAAGTAAATAAATAAAAAATAAATTTTAAAAATAAAATAAATGAACAAATAAATAAGAGCCACATCATTTTTCTTTCATATACAACAAATTCTAAATTCTGCAATATCTGCAACTTGTCATTTCGGAGTCTGGTCTATAAAACCTCCTACATATGTGACTATATTATTATAATCAGATTATTTGAGAGGGAGGAGATGTGTGAAAATGAAGATAAATAGCGAAAGTTTGAATGCTGTTATAACTCAATCTTTTTTTTTTTTAAATTAAAAAAAATGAAAGCAAGGGAAAGGAATGATAATATATATATACAATATATCATAGCAAGATTGGCTGGGGTGCATTAATATATCGGTCGGCGGATCAAACCTATGAAAATTTGATTTTCATAATCAGCGGATCAAAAATTCTGAAGTCTACATACGGCCTTTGAGCACCATGTTTTATTTAATTTTGGGCATATCAGACCCCTGATGTGTGACATTGTCATCAGAGACCCGATCCGCCCAAAATTAAATAAAACATGGTGTGCAAAGCTTGTATGTAGACTTCAGAGTTTTGATCCGCCGAACGTGAAAATCGAGACTTCAGAGGTTTGATCTGCTGACCACCGATATGTATCATGAATAATTTTATAAAGAGCAAGCAGAATCAGGAAATTTTTGTACAAGTTTGATACACGTTCGTTAATATTTTTTTCTCTCTTCCTTTAATGTGTGATTTGGGTGACATTAAACTCATTGGAAGACTTGCTCTCATTTTTAACGAAATGTTTCGGGTAAAGTCTAGTTCAGCACACGATGTCCATGCTTTGTGTTAATCCTTTTAATCTTTAAAAACTCTTTTTGTTCTTTGAAAACACTTTTCAAAAATGGCGTTTGAAGTAAGTTAAGGAAAATCTATTATAATGTGGAATAGCCGACTTGTCCATAAACTGACCGATTGATCCATGGTGAATTGGTAAGTTCGTGTCATGTAAAGAATCAACAGACCTGTAAAGTTCCTTCATATTTAGTTTTTCTTCTTTGCTTTCTGTTAATTTATCCTCAGTATTTCACAAATATATATATTATATATATATATATATATATTTATATATATTATATATATATATATATATATATATATATATATATATATGGTAGAGTGAGAAATGAGTCATTTTTGTACAAAGGATCAAAAGTTCAATCCCTATTAGTCATAGCCAGTATTTTACAGTTGATTCTAGCTGAAGCATTATGGGATATGTAAATAAGCCAAAGCTTTTTGACGTTAAAAATAAAAGTTTCCATTAAATTCGGCGTAACACCTGTTATTAGTTTCATAAAACTGATGGTGACAGGATGAGGCAATGCAGGGCATGGTAAATTGAGTAGCAAGGCAACTTTAAGAAAAGCAATCGGACATATCTAGACTGTAATAATGATAACAAATTTATGGTTCAATTTTTCTAAATTTTATTTCAAGTTCAAGAAACTCCCACAAAGGCTACCTAAAATAAATAGTTTGCCTGAAATCAAAATGGAGTGATATTCTGTATTGAGTAAATTCCACACAGCCAAATACAATCTGTTGGAATGATCAAATTGTTCAAGTACGGGTGAAATTCGCAATTTCATTTGTTTTCATTATTTCTGGAACAATTTTATGTGGATTGGTTTCGTTATCATACAGTTATGTTATCCAATATATAGATATAACTGTCAATTCTAATTTAGTCAGTTAATGTTGATAAAATCAGCCAAATGAAACATTGTAATCACTAAAATGTACAACCCTTTGAAATAAGACATGAATCATTTATAATACAAAGAGACAGGGAGAAGGGGGGGGGGGGGAGTAGTGAGGGGCAGTAGAGAAAATGTACGACTTAAATTACTTAATTTAGGATTGTAATAATGGCGCACAAAACTGGAAAAGGTAAAAGTAAAAATGTATTCCTTAGACTCCTTAAAAAAATGTTCAAAAATCTTAAACAGAGCATGAACAGATTGGACAAAATTGCTCCATTCTTACCTCAAATACTTGGCTCAAATTTGATAGCACGAATAACAAAAAAAAAAAAAAAAATACAATACAATACATACATTGTATAGAGGCAGGTGAGCTAAAAATTATACAAACTGATTTCAAATCTAACAACAAGATTTAAGGTTAATGGTCAATAAAATAAACAAACAAAAAAACAAAACAAAAAAAAACCCAATAATAATAATAAGAAGAATAAGAATAATAATTTAAACAGTAAAAATTATCACATGATTATTTTAAACATAGCAGTCAAATTGTATATACCATGCAGTTTAAAAAAGAAAAAAAACAAAACCCCAAAAATAACATACTTGTTAACGTGACTACATTTTTCTTAGCCATCCCAATTTGTTAAAGCAATTGTGAGTGAAAGAAGTAAGTGTTTTGATACAAAAAGAAGGGAGGGTAAGTCGGATAGCTCTGTTAGAAATGTTAAGGGGTGGAAAAAATTCACAAAACTCAAACCGCTACAAACTATTTGCAGTCATGCAAATGGCCAATTCACATTCTTGTTTAATTTCTTTCTTTCTATCCTTTTTCTTTCTTTTTTTTTTTTCATTTTATTATTATTATTATTATTTTTTTTCATGGTGGTAATCTGTAGTAATAAAATAATATTACAGGCATACTCATAACATATGTATTTTCAGTGGACAATACAGATTATTACTATGTGTTAAATGACTTGAAATAAAATGATGCAATAACGTATTGTGGATATAAACCAAATCTCTAATTTACAATATTTTTCTTCCATTGTAGGTTAATGGATTGTCTTTAAAACCAAAATCTTTACTTCTGAAAAATTTCACTTCTTGACATTTGGAATATTCAATCTTCCCATTGGCATAACAAGTTATAAAAGCATATCATCATCATCAAAAATATGTTTTAAAATTTGTCGATAACTCTCATCTATTTTTAATATGGCAACAAAATTGGAAAAAATAATTTAGTTCAGACCTTTTCAAAGCCAATTGCAAAAATAAAATGATGACTATTTTAGGCATAACAACAATATAATTAATCATGTGTAAAATGAAGTGATTTATCAATGGACTTTCAAGACATTACCTGTGATAGCAATGCTTATCGTTCATAAGCTACTACGTATTCACAAAGTGAAAAGAATGCAGTGAATGGGAAGAAAAATTCAAAAACAGAGGTTGAGTTGGGAAGAAAACAAAACAAAACAAACAAACAAAAAAACCCACGGAGAATAATTAATTTCGATAATTATGGATTAAAGTTAAAATCATGACAATATTGCTTAACGGTAACATGTGAGGTTGGTTAAATACAAATACATAGCCACATAGACAAAGGCACAGAGAGGAACCATACACCAAGCAGCGTTAGCTTCTCTCATTACAATTGTGTGTGTAAAGATTAAGGGTGTTAAATTCACTTGCACAGATCAGATTGCATCCAAATGGTATAGCCCCCCCCCCCCCCCTCCCCTAAAATCATTAACTATAAAATCAATTATTTACTTTTAACTTTATAATAGTTCTGATTACTCAATAATTTCAATTGAGTACAAATTGATTGATTTTCTTTTTATTTACGGACTAATTTTCACAAAACACATTACCATTTAGGCATGCATAATAAAAAAAATGGCAGTTTTTTAAATAAGTGACTGCTTATTTTAAATAATATTGATTTTCTATCCAAAGGATTTAATTTAATGCAAGCATTCATTCTGTTAGATGATGCCTAAATCGGTATCAAATTGTTTCTTCTCAGCTTCACTTACTAGTCTCTAGAAGATTCCACATATTTTTAGTGAAACCAAAGCAACAGAAAAAAAAACAAAATAAACATACACCCATGATGTTCAGACCAATGTAAGAATTATTTGCATCTGATCAAATGAACAAGTTAAAACAAGACAAATAAAATAACACAACATTCCTTTTGGAAAAAATGAGTATGATGATAATGATGAGGATTTGATTGATGATATTAAAGGTGAAACAAAAAGCCTCTCATCCTGACGATTACACATAGCGGTTAGCTAGGACATTGTTAGTTGACAGACCAAATATATTTTTATAACACCAAGCCAAAACTTTTAAATATCAAACTTTGAGAAAATCATTTGATTACATAAGCTCAAGCTATTGTTATATTTGAATATATCGATATTGATCTAAGGGTTAAAACGAAGGATACACTCAGCTAGCTACATAGATGAAAACAAGTAACAAAATTTTGATAAATAAACATGAATGAAGAGAATTAATATGATAAAGGTTACCAAAAAAATTAAATTCACAAACAGAGACAAAACTAAGAATCAACCAAAACACATCTCTCTCTCTCTCTCTCCCCTCCCAACCTACCTAACTGCTTCCATCCCACCCCATCCCCGACCCGCAACACCCCCTTCACCAAATATTAAAAATACAATATTGATAAGTCACGGCAAAGAAAATAAAGTTTAGATACACAGCTATGACTTATGACAGTCATTATTTGTCCATTTTCCTTTTCAAACAAAACGGAAGGATCAAACTGGGAAAATGTTTCCGTTAGATTCAAACCTCAAAGAGTAGGTAGTTGAAACTGGCATCAGCTACTGGCAGCTTCTGTAAATTGCATTGGGTAAAAACAACATGTCACCTACCGAGAACGTATTCCGGTTACAGTAAAATGTTTTCCAGTTTGACCAACTTTTTCAATTATATGACTGAATTGTATTGATAATAATAATAAATAATAATAATAATAATAATAATAATAATAATAATAATAATAATAATAATAATAATAATATAATAATAAAAATTTAATAATAATAATAATAAATAATTTTTTAAAAAATTTTTAAAATAATTTTTAAATAATAATTCAATAAAAAATCTAACAAGGCACAGCCGGGCCGGTTCTTCATGCATATCACCCAGAATTCCATTTCCAACATCTGGACCCCACAATATGGATTAACTCCTCTGCAATTATTTTTCCCAAAGTTTCTTCTCGTTGACTTTAGAGTTGGGACAAGTTTAAGACTGCTGTAAAATCAAACACATTTACAGGTTTAAGGACATCCCGTCCAATGACCTATGAATCCTTCAGAGGAGAAAATAGAAGAAGAAAAAAATTGGGAAAAGTGGGCAGTAAAAGGCAAAGGAAGGAAAAGAGTTTCAACAGTTTATAAAGAGTAGCGCATTCCACCAGAGCAGATCCATGGATCCGAGTGTCAAAGATCAAATGTCAAAAGTCACCTATTTGATGATCTGAGTGCCTAGAGGAGAAAAATAATGTACTGCTGTATAAACAGCCGATTGGATTACCGGGAACCTTCTTTATGGTGTCAACCGAACAAAAAAAAATGTTCATATTTCACGAGTAATGAATGGGTGAGAATATGACTTTACCTGTTCAGATCACAGAGAATCTGTCAAGAATATAAAAGAAAACCCCAAAAGGAGAAAACGAATCATATAAAGCTCACATTGATAGTGGTCATGGTGTTTAGTGGTGAAATGGGAATTAAACATAAAATATCAAACAAAACGGACAATACAAATCAATAGTCAAATTGAAAAAATAAAATAAAATTAGAAAACAACCAAAAAAATATTAAAAGTAAACGGTCAAAACAATTTTTCAAAAATGATATATAGAAATATGTATATTTGGAACAGCCAATGGGGTACAAGCCAAAAGAATGGAAAAATATAAGAATAAAGAAAAAAATAAAATTACTAGTACTGATGATGAAATTGTTTTCACCTCGAAAATAAAACATCAGAAAATTCTTTTAGCATGACATCAGCCTTGTCTGAAAAATAAATTGTCCAAAATACTTAACATGTACTGATTTCGTTTCCGTTATATTTTTTTGGTAGTTTGTTTACTCTTGTACTTAAAAAAACCCCCAAAAAACTAATCCAATTAAATGAATAATGTCATGCTTAAAGTTTTCTATCTTTGGATTGATAAACAACATCTATAAGCAGTCTTGAAAAAGTAAATAAAACTAAATAGACTACAGGTTTACAACATTTGACTTCTAACAACAGATCACTACTAATGGTTGTCATTTGTACACTCTAAAGATTTGAAGGAATTTGACTGAAATAATAAATCATTACCATTAAAATCAGCCCCTGTCATTTAATCATTTTATGCATAACTTCTTAAATCTTAATGATTTTGATATAATATAGTCTATTTGCAATTCAAATTCTCTATTATTCTTAACATCATAATTCCATCTTAAATTAAAAGAGTCATGAATGATTTCGTCAACAGCAAACGAATTAAACTTCAAAATTTTAAAATGAAACGATAAAAATGCTTTCATGCTTTAAAAAAAATTTTCAAAAACAACATAAAAAGGAAGTTTAACCTGGTAACTGTTGTATTCTGGAAAAACATTTTAAAAATTTGGCCAGAGAACTTGTCCTTCAACTATCGATCAATTTAAATTACCCTCGCAAGGACTCTTATAAAGTCCCAGGTTTGAGAGTTTTTGTTAAGATGCAGATAAGTTAAATCAATCGATATTTGAAGGACGAATTTTCCGTACAAACTTTTTAATATATGTCTTTCCAGAGTGCGACAGCTAACTCGTTAATTGTGTCATGCAAAGTCAATTTATTGGTCCCATTTTATATATATATAGATATTAATTACTGTGCATCTTCGAATGATAAAAGAGGAAGAGAGAAAAGAAAAAAGGGAAAAAAAAGAGGGAGACAGGGAGAGAAAAAAGTCATTACATTTACATCGAATTGCTTGTCAGAGACAAAGAATTGAAACGTGAGGAGAAATATAGAACACAATCTGATTGCTGATGTGAGTAGAATTAAGATATGACAAGTAAACGAAGACAAAAGTGTTGGGAGGATTGTGATAATGAGTAAATATAAAAATAATTCATATATTATGTGTGTATTTTGGTTTCAGATGATACCGAAAACAACTATAGATTGTAACACTCTACAGGACTTCGATATATCTAAAACATTTTTGCAAATTGCATTTTTTTTAAAAATATGAATAAATGAAAAGTTAATACTAAAAGGAAAAATATAATCTGAATCTTAAGGTTGATTTGAAATACTGGTTGCCATTTGAATTGATGAATTCAGACTTTTGTGATGATAACAGCCCGCTGATCAGACAATTATTTCTCTCCTATCCCATAAATGACTATATTCTTCTTTATATAGCTTTATGATTATAAGTGTTTACTACACATCTTTCCTTTTGGGTAAGTCATGTTCATGTTGATAAAGTCGGGATCAAAATTATGAAGCTTGGTTGGACATCAGCCAAATAGAGTAGTTTACTTCCAACATAAGTGAAATTCAAACTTGTGCAAGTTAGACCAATTAAAGCACAAAATTATTTCTTCCAAGTTGCAGAACGTTTTACACCAGAGGTATATCATTCGATTTCCACTCTCCATATTGTTTTTAGACTCTTTTCCATTTTTCCAAATGGTGTTTTCACTAGTTGTAAAATAAGGTCAACATTTCAGTACCCTGTAACCAATGGCTTCATTCATAATCTAAACTAAATTTTTAAAAAACAACAACTGTCTGCAAGTTAGTCCAAATGAGTCAAATTTTACATTCTCTTCACAAAATTAAGTTACTCGCACTTGATTTTCATTCACAAATTTCTATTCCAATAACCATTTTTTTTAGTATGACATAGCTTGTCTGATTTTAAAACACCACATATCTACAGTCAAAGAAATCACACAGACAAAATGTAAAAGAGATTTTACACAAATGTAAGGACTGCTCCTTAATGGACACCAAATTTATAGAGGAAGGCAGAGGTAAACAAACATGTGGGAAAGCGACACAGGAGACAACAATGATTAAATCTGTTGCTCCACCAACTGTTTGTAAAGTGACATTATTATAAAACACATCCAATAAAATTCAACTCAAGCGGACACACTTTAAAGACGAATTGAAGGTTTTTTCGGCCGAACCAATGAAAAGAAAACTTGCCATTTAATAAGTATTTTAATTTCTGACTTGAAAAAGATTATGAATGTAACCATTAGATGATTTCCAAGCAAAGAACGATAACAACACTGTATAAATGAAAGGCTCAAAATACAAGGGATTAACAGTGAATCGGATGAGTTTAATGAAGTTTTTCAATCAAACAATTCAGTGACATGACTTTACTATGATATGTACAAATGATATACAAGCCATGCCATATTGGATACCTCATCCTCTCTCCAAGCCAACATAATAATAACTAAAAATGTTTCTCTCTCTCTCTCTCTCTCTCTCTCTCTCTCTCTCTCTCTCTCTCTCTCTCTCTCTCTCTCTCTCTCTCTCTCTCTCTCTCTTTACATGCACATTCATGATTGTTGTGCAGTTCACAAAGCATAAGCCAAGAAGTATTTGTAAGTCAAGATGACACAAACTTTAGATTCAGTCTCCATTGATGGAAAATTCCAAACCAAAACAATCATCGACATATACATTCTTTTCACAACTTGAATGTCGACATCAAGACTAGATCTTGAATATTTTACTATAAATCATATGGAATTCCAAGCTATATTTTCAATGCACCATCAAACTTTTTTTGGTTAAAATAATATCAACTCATAACCAATCTCAGTCAAGTTCATCACATTTCATGTATCCTTTCACAGATGTAGCAACCACCACAATTAACAAGGCAAAAATAGGACTAGATGTCATTGCAAAATGATAACAAAAAAATATGGTAATGTGGAATATCTGAAGCATAACATTGACAACTGTGCACTGAGATTAGAGAGCATTCATCCCCTAACCCTAGCCGTATCGTTTATTTCTTATTCTCTCTCTCTCTCTCTCTCTCTCTCTCTCTCTCTCTCTCTCTCTCTCTCTGAAAACAAGATATGGGATAAAAATAGGACAAGGTGGATATAGGATAAGAAAACAAAGAACAATCAGTGAAAAAATAATGCAAGACAATGGATTTCACAAATAGAACTGAAACACGATGAGAAAGAACAGCTGTAAAAGCTGTTTGTAAATCAATGATATTTATCAGTGAGGAAAAGCACATTAAGCCATTGTTTGTTTTGCAAGGCTTATTTTGAATAATCTAATCGGAAACCTACAGTATTATTAACCTAGGCAAAGGACAATTTTTCATTGCTGAACGTCTCATGTTTATCGAATTTATATTGCATATTCCATTATTTGGATATTATATTTTAAACAATTATATTAGCAATAAGTAAATATATTTACTCATTTAGCTTGGTGAATGCAAATGCAAATTTGAAGTTAGGGTAAGAACTTTTGTATACATTTATTCAGTAGTCTTAATATAGGCTAAGGACTTTTTTCATTGCTGATCTTCTTGAGCTTATCTAATTCATATTTCATATTTAATTATTTGGCTAATTAAAAAAAAACAACAACTGTATTAAAAATCAAGAAAATGTTTGTTCATTCAGCCTTGTGAATGCAAATGCAAAGTTAAAGCAGGGGATAAGTATTTTTGTATACTTTTCACATCACTGAATGTCCAATCTCTCCCATGTTCACACATTCTTTCTTTCTTCCATCAATCTATTCAATGATTTCTTCAATTGTAGCAAACCTTATCCTATTTATGAAAATGATGGGGAAACTTTACAAATCCGACACAGGTAAAAAGTTAGTCCATCTTTTAGTCATTGTGTCTTTAAGAAAGCCATATTAGTGTACCAGGACCAAAATAGAATTAAGCTCAGGGATTTTTATTACATAATAAAATTAATATGGAAGCTTTTACTTTATAAACAAGAAATGAAATACAGTATGTAGTTGCTTTCCTGACAGCAAAAGCAGGTTACAAGGTTAGGTATTCTTGATATTAATGTACTTTTAAAAACAAAAACAATCATCAAAAAACAAACTAAAAAACAATAACTTTAATAAAGAGGCCCCTTTCTGTGGCGGAAACGTTTCATTCTTTTTACTCATTTGCTATTTAGAGATTTTGATCTACGGCAAAAGAAAAGGGAAAAAAAAAAAGAATTATGAAAACAAAATTGTGTACAAAACGTGCAGATTATGGCACCTTCAGTTTTTATCTCCTCAAGACCCGAAGAGTCTTAAAAGTTAATATCATTAGAAATCATCACACATTTTCTTATGTTAAAATAAGTAAATTTGTATTGATGGATAGCAAAAAAATAGGATATAATATAAGAGCACAAAACACCCTGTTAACATAAAGTTCTGAAGTAATTTTTTAAAATTAAAAGAGAAAAAAAACAAACAAAAAAAACGTATGATCTGAACTGAAAGTCTAGAACAAACATACCATTAACATGACATCTTGGTAATGATAATCATAACAGACCAGTTAATAGTGAGTGTCTTATGCTTTTTGTCAAGCATAGAATTTAAAATTCATTTTTAAAATAGTAGTAATATTCCTAAGTATTAAAACATATTTGATGATATGAATTAGTACTATAATTCGCAAATTTAGGATTTTTAAAAAACATTTTGGGAGGGGGGGGGGTGTGATGTAGGTGTACCATGAATTTTCCATTATAAAGACAAACATGCCTGAACAGATCGAATTTTTCCTTCTCATCAAACTCTCTTTTAGAAAAAATAAACACAACAATTATAGAGAGATAACATGAACAGAAAAATAAAAAGTCATTTTGTGCATGAAAACCACGAATGATATTATAAAAAATTTAAATAAAATAAACTATGCACACATGACATACAACAGTTCTCTGCATTATACACTCTCAAATTAGACAAAGGTACTGACATATACAAACAAACTTCTATTAAATGAACGCAAAAAAATGTAATCAACAAATAAAGAAAACTATAAATAAACAATGATAAAAATAAGTTATGAAAATGTGATTTTAAAAATAAGTAAATAAATAAAATATTTCCGCTGTTAATTCTAAGAGAATGTTTGATTGATTGATTGATTGATTGATTCAAAGTAGAATATGGAAGGATGTATCAAAACTTGCAGACGATGAGTTAATCTTTTACAATCGATAACGTTGAATCACGTTCAAGAAACTGACAACACACTCATAAACAAAGACCAGCAAATTGCACAACTGGACTAAAAGCGATTGTGTACACTACTCAAACTTTAAAAGGTATTTCTAAAATTACAAAAAACAAATTAAAGAACAAAAAACACTAATAATAATAATAATAATAATAATAATAATAATAATAATAATAATAATAATAATAATAATAATAATAATAATAATGAGTACATCAAACAAAACAAAACAAAAAAAAAAAACAAACAAACAAAAAACAACACATAATGAATATCTGATACTTCACCTTTCACACGATTGTATAAATTTATTCATTAAAAAAAAATTAAGATAAAAACATCTAATATGAACACAAAATACCCACAAACACAATCGGAAAATCAATTGAGACTGGATGTATTTTTCTTTCCTCTTTTCTTTTGTTTGTTTTTTTTCTTTTTGCTTTTTGCTTAAACTTGCTAAATACTTAGTGGTATTTGAATGCTACTTAATAATGTCTTTATGATGAGATACACGACTACCGAATGTCAACAATAATGTGGTATGCAGCAGTAGGCATTAGTGGACTGGGGGGGGGCTTTGGTGGACAAAGAGAGTGGATGGATGGAGCAGGCACAGAACTTCAGGACCTACCGATCTCGCTTGCTGTGTTTGCGACTCCTTTTCCTTTTCTCCTTGCTTCTTTCTGGTGATGATCCGCCATCGTGTCTGGTGGTAAATAATTTTTTTTTGGTTTGTTTCGGTATTTGATTTTATTCTACTTCTTCCAGTGAATAGACATAATTAATAATAACCATTTTTTAAAATATTGTTGGATCTTTTATATTGCACAATATCTGCCAAGACTCAACATGTTGATGGTTCAATACTATTTCTTTTCCCGCCTTTTTTTTTTGTCCTATAATATTTGATGGATAGACTTATTTGTTTTACGGCCCTAGCAACACATTAAGGTCATATCAGCACCAGTAAAAAGGAAGAAAATGGGATAGTAAAACATTCTAGAATTACAATTAAAGCACCCAAAAAAAGGTAATACAAAGGGGAATTGGTTCAAATAAGAAACAGGTGTAGATTCCAAGAGCACACTATCACTATCAATGTACTTAGTTTGAGATCACTAAAAGTCTCATCAAGACAAAAGCACAGTTCCCCACTAAGAGGAATACACTCAAATGTTAACAAATCATAATATGTAAACAAAACATAATACAGTGCATAACAGAGAGATGATTTACAAGGAAAAAAATATCATCTCCCAAAACTAACCATTCATTTGACTGTTTCCTTCCCAGTTAGGGTATCCGCCCATTGCCAGGACAAAACCAAGTAATCTCATCCCAAGACAAAGACAGAAAGTAAGTTGGAAAACAGATAAAGTGTGTTAGAAGACAAAGTAAGTACCTCCCTGCCCACTATGGGAGGTCAGGAACCCCACCCAGGATGGATAGACATTAGTACATTGTGTAAAGGACAGTGAATGAAATTATGAACATACAGACAATTTTTCAACTCACTTATTATTCTTTTTTTATTTTATTTAACTTGATAATTTTGCACACAAATGAGAAATGAAAACCAGCTTATGGAATTTGAAAATAAAGTGAAAACTGAGTAAAAAAGAAATAAATACCTTGACTTCTTCTTCTTCTTTTTACGAGCTGGAGAGCTCTCCTTATCCTCGTCTTCCTCTGAGCTGTTAACAATGCTGGAAGAGATAAAGGCATTTTAATGGAATTTTTTACTTAGTATTTGGTCCCTTAGACAAACATGCTAGAAGCAACAAACAATAAACTAACAAACAAAAAAATCTTCAGGAAAGAATTTCCAAATTAGGAAAAATTCCCAATAAAAATTTTTTTAAAAAATAATTAGAAAAAAACATTGTGTATCAATCTAAAATGCAGGATTTTTTTTTCTGTTTGGATAGTTAATAATTTGATTATAGTTTTCATGTGTCAAATCAATTCTCACATTAGATTCTAGTTTGCAATATATTCTTTATATTGAATGTCTGCAAAAGTATTTGGGATTGTACCTAGTGACAAGGCGTGTCTAATATTTTTTCGCCATCTTTCTGGATATTTAACACTTAAAGCGCTTTACAAAGGGTCCCTGACCAACAGCAACACGTAATATAAAGAACAAGACATGACGCCTGTTAGAAGATAATACAATTTTTTCGACAGAGACAATGCTGTTAACGGCCAGGTACTCATTTTACACTTGAGATGGTGAGAAAATGTGAGTAAAGAGTCTTTTCCAAGGACTCAACTATCAGACCTGCCAACCTTCCCAGAATTAAAGTGTATTCTATGACCCTAAAAAGTGTATTTTTTAGCAAAAAAGTGTATTTTGTCCGCACATGTGGAAAAAAAGTGCGCACTATACAAAAATTTATATAAAAGCTAACACCAAACCCAAATCAAAATAAACTCTGATCTTCATCATTCAAGCAATCTCTAGTGATTACAAAATTATTGATTTATCGAGAAACTAAAACTTATTGACCATTTTAAATTAGTATAAGGCTCAGAAATAGCAATATCTAAGAAAATTGCTTTCGAAACACTCAAAGAAATTACCAAAAGACCCCAAACATGTTGGTAGTATTGATGCTAGTGTCAGTGGAAGAAGTGGTGGTTGTTGTAGTGATGGTGCTCTAGTGGTGGTGCTTATGATGATGAAGCTGTGGTGGCAGTGGTGGTAGAGGTGATGTGGTGGTGATTGTGGCAGTGACAATGCTGTGATGGCGGTTGTAGAAGTGGTGATGGTAAGAGATGATGTGGGGATGATGATGCTGACATACCAAATGAAGTTGTGATGGTGATATCTGCCAGTCCAGTACATCAGTTATGAGTAAGTTTTGAGATAAAATATTTGGGAGAGTGGTCTTCAATTCAATAGATGACAATTTGCAACAGTAGCAAGATATTTTCCATATGTTATCTAATGATCCATCTGTCTCTCTTTTTTTAATTTTTTTTTTACTACTGCTACTCCTCCTACTACTACTATTACTACTACTTTTACTACTACATACTACTAATACTATTACTTTGGTCAAAAAGACAAATGAAATACTTTTAAAATGGTTCTAGAGAATTCATTTTGAACCAAATAGCGTTCCTAAATCTGCCCACTTTGTAATTCAAGCCTCGTACAAAATAATAAAGAAAAAAAAAAAGATCATTATAAATTTTATAAATCAAAATAAGTAATTTTAGTTATTTATAAAGGGAGACAATCCATTTATGTTTAAGCTTATTAGCAATACAGTTTTTAATTGAAGGCTTCATAGTCAAAGATGTTAGTTCAATTTAATTTTTTTCACTCAGAATTTTCTATTTAATAAGTGGCAAAAACCTAACTATGGTCTGAGACTAATTAAAGTATAAAATAAGCTTACTTATATGCATAATTCTATGCAAATCCTTATGTATGAGAAAATATTGGTGAAAACCGGCATCATATAACTGAAATGATAACTATAGTACTAAATGTGATGCATCATTCATTGAGAAACACGGTCAGCAGTTGTGTGTATCACTGTATCAACATCAACATCATTCACAGTGCATACGTATTAAATCCTTTGAATGGTATCAGCGTATTTGGGTCAAAAAATCGTATTTATATGCGAAATCGTACTGGTTGGCAGGACTGACCCAAAAGCGAAAGTCATACCACAAGACCACATAGCCGAGTAAAGTGATGTATTAATGTTCTTATTGTCTTTGTTATTTGCTGAAGAAGGGTTTTGAGTCCGAAATGTTCCAGTTTGGTATTTTGTTCTTTATCAAAGCTGTTATAGATAAAATGAAGTTGACACCACTTGGGTCTTTGTTATTGTTTTTTGCCAACCGCGTTCCAGTAATTCTCACTAATCTGTATTAACCAGAATATAAACATGAAAAGTTACAAATAGTTTGGTTTTTTTGTGTGGTGGTCTGATATATTTCCGGATGGCAATGTTGTGAGCTTCTTAGCCCAGCACATAGTATCTATATTCATTTCAGGCTCATTACTTTATAACAGAAGTACCTGTATTTCTTCTGAGCCAAAGCCACAGCTTTAGCTTGCTCCTCTTTGGCCTTCCTGTCAGGATCAAAGGCACTCCCATCAGTATAGTCTGACAGTCCAAATGCTTCCTTCAATTTGTCATTCTTTATCTGGTTTGCCTCCGCCAATTGGTGAGTCTCTTTAGCTCTGAGTAAAAATAAAAATAAAGATAAAAATAAAAATAAAAATAAAAATAAAAATAAAAATTGAAATAGAAATAAAAATTGAAAAAAGAATTTTTAAAAAAAGGACAATTATTGACACATACATGTAAATAACAATGAAAATTTGGACCGGGAGTTGCAATTTGACTCGTAAAGACATTCTTTAATAAAAAAAATTAAAAAAAAAAAATTGAGATTTTGTATAGCGCATTATCAACTAAATGTGCTATAGCGCTTTACAAGGGCTCCCTGGCCAACAGCAAGACTTAACCTATAGGACGTGACATGACGTCTGTTAGGTGATATTACAATTTTTTTTCAGACAGACACTACACTGTTAATCACCAGGTACTCATTTTACACCCGAGCACGGTGAGAGAATGTGAATAAAGAGCCTTTTCCAAGGACTCAACTATGCGCCGAGCAAGGCTCGAACCCAGGACGTTCCGATCCGAAAGCTAGTGTCATACCACAAGACCACATGGCGCTGACATAAGGCTGTCAATCTTTTTTTAAAAAGGCATCCCTAGAGGAAAAGGATAAGGTGAGATGGAGACAGGAGGAAAAGGTTGGAGGCGAAAGGGGGGGGGGGGGGTGGAATGAAGAAGAAGGATAAGAGGATGAGGTGGGGAGATTTAGATTGGGTGAGATAAAAGTCGAAGAAGACAACAATGAGTTGAAATTAATACTGAAATTGAAATGGCCACACAATCTAGAGTAGCTGTCAATCCCAGCTCACTTTTACATAGCGGTACTGTTAAAAACCTGTTAAAAACCGATAGCAAAGTTTATATGGGACCCACGTCACAAATAAAACAGTATTATGTTGTGGGGGGGGGGGGGGGGGGGGGGGGGGGGGGGGGGGGGGGAGGGGTTGATGCTAAAAACTGATTTTACGGTCATAAGTATGACAATTGGCTTAAGTTTATAATTGACGTTACTCAGCTCTTTGCTATTGTTGTTTTTAGCCAGCCAAGTTTATTGATAGAACGAAATTGACGTCACTCAGCTCTTTGTTATTAGTATTGTTTTTAGCCAGCCATGTTTATGAGTAGTTCTCAATAAATTGTATCAATCAGACTATAAACGTTTAGGGTTACACATTTTTTTGGTTTGTATGTTGGAACGTTATATCCGGCCAGCGGATTAATGCGTTTTTTAACTAAACGCAATGCATCAAAACGTTCTACTGAGGACACTATGTATTTTCTTAAAGTGACATAAACTGTCTGGTCATCTGTACTTTAGAATCAATTCCAATCTAAAATCAACACAGGTTTGACACGGTAGGCCTTAATCATCAGTGCTGATGGTGACAGAAAGTGAAAAAGTAGGAAAATGTTGAACGATTGCCTTTAAGCCCCATTTTTACTGCACTAAACCTCACTTTTAGAGCAATTGAGATGATAGACTATCATTGATACTCTAGATAACTTCTGGAGAGTGGGAAACTGCACCTGTGTGTTCCACCACACATCAACTCTCTCATTGCTAGCACATTGTTTCGAGAAAATGCAATTTTTAAAAGGAAGAAATTCCTCCTCTGGACTCCAAAATCGCGGTTTTCCGCGGATCCGAGGAAAACCATCAGCACTGAATAATATATGAATTGAAGACCACGTGATATCTTTACAAAAAATATCTTTTCCTTTTATTAATGACAGCAATAAGGATATATGCTAAAGGTAGACAACTCACAAGAAAACGTTGAATAAGCCTAGATCGACGAACGCGTCGTTATTGTGATCCTCTTGAAATACACTAGAAGAGACTCCCGAGCCTTCGTTGAATAAAACACAGACGCTGGAATGAGGTCGTTGACCTGACACATTGAACTCGGCATCGCTACACGTCTGGCTGCAGTAGGCTCTTTCTCCGATAACGCACGTGCTGACTGTCCTATCAACATCCGAAACGTCACGGACGCCCCTAAAGCCACAACTGCGAAACAGAAGCTTTCGAGAATCATGCCGGACTCCTCCAGTCAGTTGACAACGACGATTCTCGTGAAATTCATCTTTTTGTGACGCTAAGTGATGGCAAATGCTTCTCCCGATTGGGCGATTGGTCCTTCCCGTGTATGTTTTACAAGCGTGGTTAGTGGAGTGTACATCCGAGTATAAGAGCTCATACAAATGGTCGAAAATGGACTTCCTCCCGTGCACGCAAGACGACATTGAGAATCTATACACTTCAAACAACCAGCTACCAACAGGTCAAATTGGTGACTTTTAATCATTTAACTGCCGTACTCAGCAAACAAAAAAAATATAAAAAAAAGAAGAAAAGAAAAGAACAAAATCGTATTAAAAATTTTGACCAGAAAACTCGTCCTTCAAATTTCGAGCGATTTTAAATGACCCTCATCTTGGCAAAAACTGGGATTTCAAGGAAGACGTCGCGAGGTCCCACGTTCAAGAGTTTTTGCCAAGATGCGGGTCATTTAAATCTATCGATGTTTCATGGGCGAGTTTTCTGGCCAAATTTTTTTTTTAAACCGAGTGTATTTTCAGAGTACGACAGTTAACTGGTTAAAAATCAGATAACAACTGACGATCGTGTCTTATAAAAAGAAATCAATAAATTAGAGTGTAGGCAAAATTTCCAAGAAAACAGTCGGTTTAATTGCTGTGTTCAGTCAATCAGTGGATCCTCCATAACAATTTCTAATCAATATATATATATATATTATTAAAGAAACATTATGGAAATTTAATCACAGAATACACCAAATGACGTGAACCAGATAACGTCTTTATCAATTTTTAAAAGCTTTGAGTCCAATTTCCACATTTGCAGAGAAGAGGGGATATCTAACTATAAAATTTCCCTTAAAATAACAAATATATAAATTTAACAATAAAATTGAGAAAAACAAAACAAAAACAAACAAAAAACAAGAATAACATTTTAAACAGAAAACTATTTTTTTTAATGAGGAAAAAAAACCCCATCGTTTTTGTGAAAAATAATATCTCGGCAAGATGTCAATATTGCGCTTGATGTATAGATCCCAGTTCAATTGGGGGGGGGGAATGCAAATATTTTTTATATAAAATAAAATAATGATGATCATGATGATGATGATGATGATAATAATAATAATAATAGTAGTAGTAGTAGTACTACTACTACTACTACTGCTACTACTGTGCGGCTTGTAGTCTTGTGGTATGACACTCGCTTTCGGATCGGAAGGCCCTGGGTTCGAGCCTCGCTCGGCGCATAGTTGAGTCCTTGGAAAAGGCTCTTTACTCACATTATCTCACCGTACTCAGGTGTAAAATGAGTACCTGGACGTTAACAGCGTTGTCTGTCCGAAAAATTGTAATATCGCCTAACAGGCGTCATGTCTCGTTCTACATGTTAAATGTTGCTGTTGACCTGGGGCCCCTTGTAAAGCGCTTTGAGCACATTTAGTGGATAATAAAATAATCATAATAATAATAATAATAATAATAATAATAATAATAATAATAATAATAATAATAATAATAATAATAATAATAATAATAATGATAATAATAAATAAATAAAAAATTTTAAAAAATTAAAAAACACAAAGCACAACCGTCCACCGATACACGATATTGTATTCCACGTTTTACAAATCAGTTAAAAAATCTAACACTTTAGAGCAACCATGTTATTACAACCAACTTTCCTACTCAATACTACTGGTTTATAAAGTAAAGCCTTGGAAAGAGTGGAGCAAGTCGTGTCAAGTGTGCGACCACGGCCGTCTATCGAGTGAATGCGAGCGGAGCCATCGTTAACATAATAATATAGATAGTATGCAGATGACGTCACTCAGGCCTTTGTTATTGTTTTTGCCATCCGCGTTTGTGAGTTGTTCTCACTAAACTGTATTAACCAGACTATAAAAGTTCATGGTTACACAGAGTTTGTGTGTTCACAACATTGCCATCCGGAAGTATAACGGACCAACACACAAACTCTGTGTAACCATGAACTTTTATAGTCTGGTTAATACAGTTTTGTGAGAACAACTCACAAACGCGGATGGCAACAACCATAACAAAGGCCTGAGTGACGTCATCTGCATACTATCTATAGCCTGACACAAGAACTGTAAGCCATCGTTAACTGATAGCTTGACACTGACCAAAAAAATAACGTCAAAATGCCAGTCTTTGGCCAAAAAGGAAAACAAATCGTGAGTTGTATTCAATAGTTCAACCAATGGGACCATTTGTTTCCATGAGCACAACAAACGACAACTCACTAGGCGGTGAAAAAAAACAAAAAACCAAAATAATGACGTCAAAATGCCAGTCTTTTTGGGTTTCAGTGTCAGGCCATAACTTGTAGTTGTAGTAGTCGTGGTAGTGATGATGATGTGGTGGTGGTTGTAGTAGTAGTGGCAGTAATGATGTTGTGGTGGTGGTGGTGGTGGTTGAAGTAGTAGTGGTAGTGATGAAGATGTGGTGGTTGTAGTGGTAGTGGTAATGATGATGTTATGGTGGTGGTGGTTGAAGTAGTAGTGGTAGTGATGCTGATGTGGTGGGGTGGTTGTAGTAGTTGTGGTAGTGATGATGAGGGTGTGGTGGTGGTTTTAGTAGTGGTGGTAGTGATGATGATGTGGTGGTGATGGTTTTAGTAGTGGTGGTAGTGATGATGATGTGGTGGTGATGGTGGTTGCAGTAGAAATGGTAGTGGTGATGATGTGGTGGCGGTGGTTGTAGTAGTAGTGCTAGTGGTGATATATTAATATTGATGGTTGATACACGGAAACACTAACGAAAAAGTGATAATTTATGGAGAGGCTTCGATTGGGAACAATACAGACTGTTGATTCAGTTGACACATGGAAGCTTTGCATGCAACGCCGAAATCAAGCTATAAATTAATTAGGTCGTTGTCCAATTTAAATTTTAAACATGGTATATTCCACTCGCTTTCAACAGGCTGGAAAGAGACCGTGGTAGGCGGGTGAGGTGGGAGAAATGAATGTTATCTATTGTTCTACGAGGCCTGCAACTCATTTCCAGATGAGCGTTGAGCGTGCGAGAAAACAACATTTGCGTCTCTTGGGAAATGTCGGCATATTCCACCAACCAGTGGAAGCCATTGTGAACCACGCGTCCATTAAAACTCTGCCCGAAAACGATGAAAAGGGGAAAATCCCCATTACTTGTATTTTCTTTAGGATGAAAATAGTTATTGGGTGGAATGTTTGGAAGTAATAACAATCCTCATCCCCTTCCCCTCCCCGCACACAAATACACACATTCCATCAATTTCTCATTTTACCCCCCCCCCCTCCCCCCCTCACATCAAACTGATGGAGCCCGCTCAAAGAGTTAACACGGTTATTAATTAATCTATATTCTTGTTTGTCTTTCTTGGATTGTATGATGGTGTGTGTGTGTGTGTGTGTGTGTGTGTGTGTGTGTGTGTGCCCGCGCGTGTGCATGTTGTTTAAAATTTATTTCAATGAATAATATACTACAGATAGAACGAAGTGACGTCACTCAGGCCTTTGTTATTGTTTTTTGCCATCCATGTTTATGAATATTTCTCACTAAACTGTATTAGCCAGACTATAAAAGTTCTTGGTTACACATAGTTTTGTATGTTGGTCCATTATACTTCAGGATGGCAATGTTGTGAGTTTCTAAGCCAAGCGCATGCTATCTATAGCAAATTATGAAAATACACCACCCCTACCCACTGTCCAGCTATATGCTGTCGGGTGAGAAAAGGGTCCTATTTTTGTTCATGTCCTAGCTACGCAAATTCAGAGATCCTACGGTCAGTATCTCGATCATGTACTCCAACAATACTCTTCAACAGTCGTAACGTCACTTCCTTCCTAATGACGCATGGTAACTTAGTAACACTGGCTTTAAACTATCGGAACAATGGCGGACGCCCGTATGAAATATTTCCCCGGGGAGCATAAAAGCGTATCCAGAGGGGGAAAAAAACATAAATTTGATCATGTTTTGACTTTTACACATTCTGATCACAAGGCATATGAAAAGTTCTAGCCAGCATGAAGAGTAAAAATTAATGATTTTCTTTGTTTAGAACCAAGATGGCAGCCGTTGCCGGGCGGCGTGACATCAGACTACTGAATCCAATTGTGCAAAGTTGCATACAATTAACAAGTAGATTTTTGACCAATCAAAACATGGAAATTGTGACACACCTTCACACGTGCTCGGACAAACATAGTTGTTTAAAAACAATAAAGTGAATGAATTCGACCTTTCTCTGATCATTGTCTTCTTCTTCTTCTTCCGTCTTGTGGAAACCTCCAATATTGTCGAGGATCACTCCACAGTTTGTAGTGTTTTACATTTTAAACTTGCTAAAACTCTGCACATAATACTAATTAAAAAAACAAAACAAAAAACACATAGATTAAAAAGTCACGTTGTGAACTCTAGCAATCGCGTGAAGGCATGTTGGCAACCGTTTTCAGCCACTTCAGCTGGGAGGCTATTCCATAGTCGGGCAGTGGAAGGGAAAAACGAATACATGTGGGCGTCTGTTTTTGATGTTGGGATGGTTACTCTTGCTGTGTGTGTCCCTCGTATTTCTTATGCCGATATCTTTGATGTCGTTTGGAAGTTTAAGGCACGAATTTTTGTAGTAGATCTTGTGGAACAATTTAAGTTTATCTATCTTTCTTCTCTTTTCCAGAGGTTCAAGGCCAATCCGTTGTGATATTTCAGACGCACTTGAGAAAGGATCGAATGTGTTTGTGATGCGTCTTGCTGTTTTTCTTTGGATGTTTTCTAAGGTGTCGATGTTTTTCTTTGTATATGGGTCCCAAATTGAGCTGCCATACTCCAAAATTGGTCTAACAATAGTTTTAAAAGCAAGGGTTTGGGTTGTGATTGGGCATCTTTTTAAATTGCGGGTGATGTAAGCGCTTGTTTGATTTGCCTTTGAAGCCAGGTGACATATGTGGTCATTCCATTTGAGGTTTTTAGCAAACTCAATGCCAAGGTATTTTGCTGTCTTTACATGTTCCAGGTTTTGACCATGAAGTTGGTATTCAAATGTAATAGGTGCTTTCTTATTTGTGATGTTTGAACATTGCACTTTGATACGTTAAATTCCATTTGGTTTATTGTTTCCCATTCTTGTAATTTAGCTAGATCGTCATTTAGTGTTTTGCAGTCGTCTGTTGTTCTTATCTGATTATATAATGCTGTGTCGTCAGCAAAGAGGCGCACTTTTGACCTTATACCTCGTGGAAGATCATTTATGTACACTAAAAATAGGACGGGCCCAAGGACTGAGCCCTGAGGTACGCCCGATGTCACCATCCCGATAGTGGAAGTCTCGCCGTCGACAAGAACTTGTTGGGTGCGATTGTCCAGAAAAGTTGCAATCCATTGTAAGGTTTTGTTCCTGATACCAACGTCATACAATTTCTGGATTAACCGATGGTGAGGAACCTTGTCGAAGGCCTTGGCAAAGTCCAGTAGTACTAGATCAATTTGACCACCTTTGTCAATAGCAGCTGACAGATCATGTGTTAATGATAGAAGTTGAGTTTGACATGAGTGGTGCTTCCTAAATCCGTGCTGTTCATCACAAAAAATACTGTTAGTTTCGAGATATTCAGTTATTGAGGATCTCACTATATGCTCCAACAGTTTGCAGCAAATGCAAGTTAATGAAATTGGACGGTAGTTTTGAGCCCTGCTTCTATCACCTTTCTTGTAGATGGGTTGGACAAGAGCGTGCTTCCAAAGAATTGGTATGTCTCCCGTTTCAAGAGAGAGATTGAACAAATGTGTGAGGGCAGGTGCAAATTCGTTACTCAATATCTTTAAGAGACGGGATGGTATTTTGTCTGGGCCACATGCTTTCTTTGGATCTAGAGTGGCGAGGAGTTTGGAAACGCCCTCTACTGTCACATTGATTTCGGCCATAGTGTTGGAATCGTTTTCTTCGCCTTGTAGTTGTTGAGACGTAATTTTGGTATGAGCTTTTGAAGCAAAAACAGAGCAGAATTGGTTATTAAGTATGTCTGCTTTTTCCTTTGCATCAGAGTATAATACACGATCATGCTCAAGGGGCGCTATACCAACCGAATCGCACCTCCTACTTTTTATAAATTTCCAGAGCTTTTTGTTTGAGTCTTCACTGACAAGTTCCTTAACATGATTATGATAGGCCTTTCTACTCTCTTTTTGTGTTTCTTTTTTCAGTCGGGCGTAATTGTACCAGTCTTTCTTACTGTTGGACTTTCTCGCTCAGCTCCATGCCTTTTGTTTCCGTCTAGATAATCGTTTGACGGTGGTGTTTATCCATGGTTGGTGAAATTTCCTTGAGCTTTTCTTCGTTGGTACATGTTTGGTCATCATTTTGTTTAGGTGGTCGTTGATGGCAGTCCAAACATCCTCAGTGCTTTCTAGATGTTGATTAATTATGTTTTCACTAAAAAGACGTGTTTCTGTCCGCATTTCGGCGATATTTGCCTTTTTCCAAATAGTAATAGGGTGTGATTTTTGTGTGATTTTGTTTGCTTTGATAGTGCTTTCCGTGATGAGGATGTCATGGTCACTAATGCCTGGAATGGTTGAACACTTGACAATTAAATTTGGTCGATTTGTGATAAATAAGTCGAGGATATTTGTACCCCTTGTTGGATTTTTGTTTATTTGACTAAGGCCAAAATCTTGCAATTTGTTAATAAATACTTGGTATTGGTAACTGATTATTTTTTCTTGTTCCCAATTGATATCAGGTAGGTTCAGGTCTCCGCTTAACCAGAGTACATTTTTCGGGTCTAGGCTATCAATACAGCGTGTTATCTCAGTCATTTGTTCCATAGTTGAGTTTGAAGGTGTTCTATACATAGCGCCCACAGTGAGTAGGCCTTGTTCTGTTTTGATATTTACGATCACCGATTCTGATTTTGTTTGGATGTCAAGCTTTAATACTGAGAGGTTCGTTGTTGTTGCAACCAGCACCCCACCATACCTATCTTCTCGGTCTTTCCTGAACACGTTGAAATATGTCTCTGGTGGAAATATTTCACAATTGTTATTGTTTTCATACCGCAAAATGGGTGACTAGTTATAACACGATTTTCTCGATCATATTTTAACGTTTAAGTTTACACATAGATTTCTGTATTTGTTTTATTCATCAAGCGGTAGAACAGTGTGTATTTTACTTTAGACACACGCCAGCGATTGAAAAACCTGTGTAGTTTGCGTTGTTTACCAATCACCATCATTGTTTACATTATGACGACTGTCTGAGAGGCGTGGTTATCTAAGTGTCTATTCTGAATACCATAGGGTTTTTTTTGCTTTTTAAAAAAAATAATTATTTCTTTCCTTTTTTTCATGAACAATCGGAGAACACCGGATATTACGTAAAATTACACATCTTTATCATTTTTGTGGGGCGGGGGTGGGGGTGGGGGGGTTGGTTCCTATTTGAAAATGACCCTACAAATTCATATTCTCAGTTAGTTTTTAACTCGAAAGAAAAATAAAGAAAGAAACACAAAACAAAATCATAAACAAACAAATACACCATCACTCTGTATAGATAGTATGCGCTTGGCTAAGAAGCTCGCAACATTGCCATCTGGAAGTATAACGGACCAACACACACACAAAACTGTGTGTAATCTTGAACGTTTATAGTCTGGTTAATACAGTTTAGTGAGAATTATTCATAAACGCGGAGGGCAAAAAACAATAACAAAGACTGGAGTGACGTCAACTTCGAACTATCTATATTAAGTTTCAAACTAAGGCTGTAAAACTTGAGTGCATTCAATTTCCAATCCGTCTTGCCGCTTGCCCTCCATTTGACATTTCCTCTCAATCGGTATCTTGTTTTATCATAGTAAAGTGAGTGCAACTCACTCGTTTTAGTTGCCGAATCGTACAGGAATCGAACGCAGGCGTTTTATCTCGGGATTAAAATTTCTTTCAATTTCCGACCAACAAGGTGAAACAACACACGGAATTTCTTTGTTATTGTATTTAGAATACCCAGGATGATCAGTTCTCACAAATAAATGTTTGAATAGTAATATAGATAGAATGCGGTTGGCCAAGGAGTTCACAACATTGCCATCCGGAAGTATAACGGACCAACACAGAAACTCTGTGTAACCATGAACTTTTATAGTCTGGTTAATACAGATTAGTGAGAACAACTCACAAACGCGGATGGCAAAAACAATAACAAAGGCCTGAGTGACGTCATCTGCATACTATCTATAAACGTTTTTGAATACACGTAGTTTTGTTTGCTGACCTGATTCATGTGTTTATTGTGAGTAAATTACAGAAATGTGTAGCGTCTCTGACACACTAATTATTCACGAATAGGAGAGGAAAATGAATGCACTCAGTTTATCTCGACAAAAAAAACCCAAAAAAAAAAACCAAAAAAAAAAAACCATAAAGACATAATGGGTCAAAGTTCGGGACAATTCTTTCTCCTCTCTGTCTCTCTCTCTCTGTCTCTGTCTCTCTCTCTCTCTCTCTCTCTCTCTCTCTCTCTCTCTCTCTCTCTCTCTCTCTCTCTCTCTCTTTTTTTTTTTTTTTTTTTTTAATTGATTTTTTTTTGGTAATTGCCTATATTTACGCCATATACAATTCCTATTTCCCCTTCAATGTGATCGAAGCAAACACAAGCAATATCTTCATTCACCTCATGCTTTCTTTTTTTTTTCTGTCACGTGAGTAAATCTAAATCCACAATTCTTTGATTAGAAAGTGAATGAGTTGATCAGCCCAACACGGGCGATGAAGAGGGTGTATGTGTGTATGTATATGGTTCTACCCAAAGCATTCAATAAGCGCTTCTGTTGGTATTTCCTGCGTTGACAAAAGGAAGATGGTGGTGCTGGGTGAACTGATAAGAAACCTCATGTCTCCCGAGATGACAAATAATGTAGACTTGGTTGATATAATAATACTATTATGGTCGGTTTTGAGGATACGAAGGGCGTTCCGCGCATGATACAAGCGTTTTCCAAACTTACTCTATGAGATCTCATTTGTTAAAAGATCATACATTATTTTTATTAAAAAGTTAAGTCCATCGTAAAACACGGACATTCAATGTTGAATGAAACTTGGCTTTATAAATACCGACCCCCCCCCCCCCCAATAAGTAAATAAATAAATAAACAGCATTAGTAATGAAAAATTATACAATAACCAATTATATTGCCCTATATACTACCCATATATCCCCCTAAGATGACACTGTCCCCCCCCCCCCCCCACCCTCTCTCTCTCTCTCTCTCACTCTCTCTCTCTCTCTTTCTTCCACCCCCTTTCCTCTCTCTCGTTTTCTCCCGCCATCTCTCTCGCTTTCTCCCCCCCCCCCTTCTTTCTTTGTCTTTCTCTCCCCCCCCCCCTCTCCCTCTCTCTCTCTCTCTCTCTCTCTCTCTCTCTCTCTAACTCTCTCTATCTCCTGTAACCAACTATATCACGGTATGGCACCAGAGCACAGAACAGAAACTTGTTTCTTTTCATCACAATAATCCATACACAGACGTCAATTCAATACATTACCATTACCTAGGACGCTCGGATCGTATACTCCAACCCTATTAATTTAAAGAACTCAGAGGGAGCAGCAGCAGCGCTGTGGAAATGATTCGATTTGACCAGTTCCATTACTGACAGCTTCTATCTCCCATTACCAGAAACACTATGGTTATAATGTTATCATCATCACATATATCTAGATGGCACAAAGACGCACTCAACGATATCACTGACCCTACGGTCCCCATCTTGTAAACATAATTTGGCAATGAAATCATCGTGGGCCAGTGAAGAACCTTGTTCTTATGCCAGGAAAAGATGACTGCCTGCTCGTAATAGCCTTTATTTCTCTACAAATGTTGCGAGTCTTCCACTAATAATAATAATAATAATAATAATAATAATAATAATAATAATAATAATAATAATAATAATAATAATAATAATAATAATAATAATAATAATAATAATAATAATAATAATAATTTTTAAAAAATAAAAAAATAATAATAATCAGGGGTGAGAATGACTGGTTACAAAAAAGGGGGACATTTTTTCAGCGCGTAGATCAAGACCCATCCATGCAATGATAACCTATACATTTGCATTTCAATAAAATTTACTGAGATGCAATCCAAAATAATGCGTCGCAGCAATTGTAGATATTTCAAAAGGTGAAAGTGTAATTACAACATAACATGGTTGTAGTAATGGTGGTGGTAGGGGTGATGATGTGGTAGTGGTTGCAGTAGTAGTGGTGGTAGGGATGATGATGTGGTGGTTGTAGTTGTAGAGGTTCTGGGGATGATGATGTGGTGGTGGTTGTAGTAGTTGTGGTAGGATTGATGTGGTGGTGGTTGTAGTTGTACTGGTGGTAGGGATGATGATATGGTGGTAGTTGTAGTAGTGGTGGTGGTAGGGATGATGATGTGGTGGTGGTTGTAGTAGTAGCGGTGGTAGGGATGATGATGTGCTGGTTGTAGTTGTAGAGGTTCTGGGGATGATGATGTGGTGATGGTTGTAGTAGTTGTGGTAGGACTGATGTGGTGGTGGTTGTAGGGATGATGATGTGGTGGTGGTTGTAATTGTATTGGTGGTAGGGATGATGATATGGTGGTAGTTGTAGTAGTGGTGGTGGTAGGGATGATGATGTGGTGGTGGATGTAGTAGGAGTGGTGGTAGGGTTGATGATGTGGTAGTGGTAGTACGGATGATGCTGTCGTGGTGGTTGTAGTTGTAGTGGTGGTAGGGATGATGGTAGTTGTTGTAGTAGTGGTGGTGGTAGTGTAAATGGTGCTGCTCGAAGCTGGAAGAAACAAATAACAATATGAAATTGCATGTAAGCTCCATTTTAATATACGAAAACAGATAAAATGGATGTTTCGGGTTTCCCCTTTATCAAGAAAACAGGATGAATGAAACACCACAGACGAATGAGATAATGTCACATTATCTCATTCGTCTGTGGTGTTTCATTCATCCTGTTTTGTTGATAAAGGGGAAACCTGAAACATCCATTTTATCTGTTTTCGTATATTAAATTGAAGCTTACATGCAATTTCACATTCTTATTTAATGGTGGCAGGGATGACGACCTGGTGGTAGTTATAGTAGTGGTAATGGTGGTAGAGATGATGATGATGATGATGATGTGGTGGTGGTTGTAGCAGTAGTGGTGGTAGGAATGACGACGTGGTGGTAGTTGTAGTAGTAGTGGTGGTAGGGAGGACGACGTGGTGGTAGTTGTAGTAGTGGTGGTGGTAGAGTATGATGATGTGGTGGTAGTTGTAGTAGTAGTGGTGGTAGGGATGATGATGAAGAGGTATTTGTAGTAGTAGTGGTGGTAGAGTTGATGATGGTAGTTGTAATAGAAGTGGTGGTAGAGATGATAATCAGCGATGATAATGTGAATTTGTCAAAAAGGGGGAAAATGTATCGCTCCACCGGGCTAACTCAAGTGGAAATGCAAAAATTACATATACAATATATACATAAACATTATATAACATAATAGGATTGTCCTTTCCCGAAAAGGATTTTAAAGGCCCACAATATTAATCGTACCGCTGATAAATGATAAATGTTTGGCCCAAAGGCTAGAAAGTATTTGTTTTTTTAACAAAACAATACCTGCAACCTGGTGGCTATGCACTTTATAAATAATTAGACTCATTAATATCTAACAGCTTGCAAAGCATAGTCTATCCAAACAAAGGGAAAACAGCAAATTAAACATAATTTGAACAATTGCCTTCCGAGTCGATCGTCACCCTTACTCATTGTAATATTATATCTTTCTCTTTCTATGACAATATTACTTCGAGAGAGAGAGAGAGAGAGAGAGAGAGAGAGAGAGAGAGAGAGAGATAGAGATAGAGAGAGAGAGAGAGAGGGACAGAGAGAGAGACAGAGAGAGACAGAGAGAGCAGAGAGAGAAGAGAGAGAGAGAGAGAGAGAGAGAAGAGAGAGAAGAGAGAGAAGAGAGAGAGAGAGAGAGAGATAGAGAGAGAGAGAGAGAGAAGAGGAAGAGAGAGAGAGAGAGTGAGAAATAGAGAGAGAGAGAGAGAGAGAGAGAGAGAGAGAGAGAGAGAGAGAGAGAGAGAGAGAGAGAGAGAGAGAGAGAGGAGAGAGAGAGAGATTTTGAATTGATTTACTTTTTTTCTTTTCCAATCCCAACCCAACATCTATTTATCAAAGGACATCACGGGCATTGTGTCACTTTTGACATATGGTGCCACCCTGGCTGACTATGATGTGGTCGTAGTTGTAGTAGTGGTGGTGGTAGGGATGATGATGTGGTGGTGGTTGTAGTAGTTGTAGGGATATTGATGTGGTGATTGTTGTAGTAGTAGTGGTGGTGGTAGTGATGATAATGTGGTGGTGGTTGTAGTTGTAGTGGTAGGGACGATGACGTGGTGGTGCTTGTAGTAGAAGTGGTGATAGGAATGATGATTTAGTGGTTGTAGGGATGATGATGTGGTGGTGGTTTTAGTACCGGTGGTCGTAGGGATTTTGATGTAGTGGTTGTGGTGAGTCTTTTTAAAAGGCGGAATTGTGATGGTGATGGGTGGAGATAAACCACCAATTAGGCGGAAGATTCTCAGCCCCGAAAAACAATAACAATAATATTCATTATCATAATTTTTTTCCATCCATCGTTTAAGTAATCAGTGAGAAAAAAATAATCTAAAACTTTTTTTTCTCTTTTTTAAAAAACTATTTTAGCTTCAAATGCACTTTTCAGCATCTGCTTCATCCCGACATAATACCGATTTGAGCCACGAACTGATGTGTTTGAGCAGTGGAGCACAAATGGCCTCAACTCTCATCCATCAAAACAATCTTCCCACTAATCCTAAATAATAAAAAAACATGAAAGTACATGTCAAACATGTTTCAGAATGTTCAATTTCAATGTTATGCTACAAAGTGGCATTAGTATGAAATACAGTTTTAAAGAAAATATTACTCAGTAGTCTGCCACCCTCTGAAAGATGTGTATGTATATATATATATATATATATATATATATATATATATATAATATATATATATATATATATATATATATTATATATATATATATATATATATATATATATATGGGTCAGTTTAAACCTGAGGTTGAAATGGTTTGATAAAGTGCCAAATGCTGACCTTTGGACAAGAACAAACCAAGAACAAATGGATGTCCAGGTCAGACGCAGAAAGTGGCGATAGGTTGGCCATACCCTGCGTAAAGAGTCCTGTAATACAACCAAACAGACTCTCGAATGGAACCCACAGGGCAAGAGGAAACGGGGTCGTCCTAAACAGACTTGGAGGAGAAGCCTTCACCAAGATTTGAGCATCTCCAATCTTACCTGGAGTGAGGCAAAGGTCTGTGCCAAGGACAGAAGAAGATCAAAGAGTGCTGTTGAGGCCCTATGCTCTGCCAGGAGTCAAGAGGCATAAGTCAAAGTCAAATTACTTTAAACGAACGAAGTCCCAGGTTTGAGTGTCTTTGCCAAGATGAGGGTCACTTCAGACAAACGAAAGTCCCAGGTTTGAGTGTCTTTGCCAAGATGAGGGTCACTTCAGACAAACGAAAATCCCAGGTTTGAGTGTCTTTGCCAAGATGAGGGCCACTTTAACTAAATGAATGAAAGTCCCAAGTTTGAGCGTTTTTGCCAAGATGAGGGTCATTTTAATCGGCCGATATTTGAAGCAGGAGTTTTAGGGTCAAAATTTTTAATATGTGATTTCAGTGTACGGCAGTATCATTATTTGCTTGGGACCCACTGCAATGTGCTTTGAACACATCAAATGAAAACTGCGCTAAAAAAAATGTTTTCTAAATCAAATAATGGTGATAACCAATGGAATAAAACAAGAGGGGTGGGGGATGGGTGAGTTATGTTTTGTTTTTGTTTTTAAAGGTTTTACGGCAACACATTTAGGTCATATCAGCGCCAGTAAAAAGGAAGAAAATAGGATAGTAAAAAGTTCTAGAATTACAAATAAAGCACCCAAGAAAAAGTAAGACATAGGGGAACTGGGAACAAATAGGGATCAGATGTAGATTCCAAGAGCACACTATCAAAGTACTTAGTTTGAGACCACCTATAAGTCTCATCCGGACACAAGCACAAAATCCAACAAAGAGGAATACACTCAAATGCTTACATTATAAATTCAAAATAAAAATATAATAATACATAACAGAGAGATGATTTACAAGAAAACAAATATCATCTCCCAAAACAATAACTATGCATTTGACTGTTTCCCTCCCAGCTAGGACTCCGGCCAGGGCCAGGACAAAAGCAAGTAATCTCAATCCAAGACAAAGACAGAAAGCATGTTGGAAAACAGATATAAGGGGATAGAAGACACAGTATGTACCCCCCTGCCCACTATGGGAGGTCAGGAACCCCACCCAGGGTGGGTGAGTTACAGTGCTTGCAAAATTTTTCTGTTATTTGAGTGACAGTACTACAGACAATGATGGGATAGTCAAAAAGATATTAGATTTAAATTTACAAATCCCCCCCCCCCATACATGCACACACACCATTTCAAAAACTCAAGAAAAACAAGGAAATCAATTAAAATTAATTGTAAACACCTTAATGCCCAATTGTTACATTGACCACAGTGAAAACAAAAAGCATGCCTCGGTTCCCTCAGAAAAACTTGAACGCCCAGCGTAAACAGAGGATGTGGTTCGTTCAAGTTTTCAAGAGCGATCTAGATCCTAGGGAATTTTACCTCCAGGGAAAAAAAAAAAGAAAGAAAAGAGAAAAAGTGCAGCGCTCCCCCGAATACAAAGCCATGAACAGTCATTCTTCCCCTCTTCTATACGCTTAAGAAAAAAACTATCACCTATTGTTGTAAATTCAATCACCACGGAACAGTTTAGAGAAAAGCTAATTCACTACAATAGCACTCAAAATACATCCTGAAGTGTAAAACATCAAGAAGCCTACCTACATTTGCGACAATACACCAGAGGTGGTTTGAAATTAGGCTGTCATTATTCCCAGACGCCTGTCTGGGGATAATAAAAATTCGTTATCCCCAGACAGGTGTCTGGGGATAACCAATTTTTGTTATCCCCAGACACCTGTCTGAGGATACTATCCCCAGACGCATGTAGCAAGTGGGCAGAAAGATTTTATGCAAAATGCCAAACTAGGCGTGAAAAATACCAAATATTCTGGAAAAAATACTAGTGGTTGTGTCCCAAAACAGTTAATATATCAAGTGATATTTAACACAAGATGAAAGTAAATAGTGATCAAATGTCAAATCCAGCTCTTTTTTAAAAAATATTTTAAAGCAAATGGATCAATTAAATTTCTTTTGTTACTTTGATCTGAAAACGTCAAACTGGCAATTCGACTTTTTATTTTCAACCAGGAAGAAAGTTGTTAATCATCAAATCTGTTCATAGTCCACCAACCATTTAAATTTTCATTACCAACCTACCTGTTAACTTTATTGATCATCTCTTGTTTCTATAATTTGCTCATTCTGGCCACAATTTTGGGGACGACCGGGAATAATTTTTATGCGCGGACGAATTCCTAGGCCATGGTGTTCGCCCCAAAGCCCAAAACCCACACCTGTTATTTTCCTGTCTGCTTCGCACAGGACAATACAATTTAGTATCACACGTCCACAAAACTAGATCCAACAACATATTTTTATTCGAATCAGAGATGAAAATAACCTACCAAAACAAGGAAGCAAAAATGGTGGAAATATGTTTAGCTCATACTCATATATGAATTTAAAATATTCCGATAGCGGTGTGGATAGGCAGCTCAGTGGGTAAGGCCACCTTTCATTTTACTCCTTTTAGCTGCACAGGTTCGACCCAGTCGCGACCGCCCCCCCCCCCCCCCCACTCCATCATTTTTTTTTTTTTTTTTTTTACTTTTCTTTCTTTCTTTCTTCCCAATTGATTTTCATTGTTTTCACTTTTGTTCCGAGTTCCGAGCAAGAGTTTTTTTTTAATCAGTTGAATTTTTTATTTCTCCGATAATATTATTTCATTATTTAATTTGCTCTAGATCTATTATTGTTTTTTTGTTTTGTTTTGGTCAATGATAATAATAATAATAATAATAATAATAATAATAATAATAATATAATAATAATAATAATTGTAATATTTGTAATATTTGTTATTATTATTACGATTACCATCATAATCATTATTATATTATTATCAATAATAGTATTATTTTTATTATTAATACTCTTATTATCATACTATTACTATTATTATATTAATATATTATTATTTATTATTATATTATTATATTATATTATATTATTATTATAATTATTATTATTATTATTATTATTATTATTATTATTATTATTATTATTATTATTATTATTATTATTATTATTATTATTATTATTATGATTGTTAACACTATTCCCTGCTCCGAGGGAAATCTCTCTTTTTTTTTTTTTATATTTTGACCTAAACCTTAGAGTTTTTTGTTTGCTAACCCTTTATGTAAATGTTCCGTTTCTGAGCATGAATTTCTTAAATTGTTTTTATTTAAATTTTTTTATTTTTAAAACAATTATTGTTTTGTTTTTTTTCTCCTCTATCTGACCATTTGGTCGCTCTCTGAATATTTCTGTTTGTTTGTTTTTTAATTATTCATTCTTTTAAGACACTATTTGAGATCGGAGTGGGGACGAATATATTTGCTAGAAACTAGAAAAAAGCAAGAGAGAGAGAGAGAGAGAGAGAGAGAGAGAGAGAGAGAGAGAGAGAGAGAGAGAGAGAGAGAGAGAGAGAGAGAGAGTTTAATAATAAAAAAAAGAGGTGGGGGGAGGATGGATGGGACATTTATCCCTTTCAACGTTCTGTAAAAAGAAGACGGAATTTAAAAAAAAAAAAAAAAGTGACGTTACCAGGATTCGAACCCACAACGTCGATTATGGTAAAACTTCCAGGGCAGACGACTATACCATTCGGCCATGACACCCACTTCGAAGTCGACGCATATTGTGTATATGTAGTAACAACTGATTTCAATGTTGGTTAATTTTATGTTTTTATAGATATTTTATTAACTTTCCTTATTTCTATGTGCATCTGGAAACATTCCATATTCTGGAATGTGGATAATTGTTTAAAAGAGCGGAGTTTCAAATATGCGTCTGGGGATAATAAAAATTCGTTATCCCCAGACAGGTGTCTGGGGATAACAAATTTTTATTATCCCCAGACAGGTGTCTGGGGATAATCACAGCGTTGAAATTATGAGAAGAAAGAAAGAAAGAGAATTTTTTCTGATCCCCCTGACTACTCAGCAGTGAATGGGTAGCTGGGTCTGTGAGATCTGGCAGAAAGTACTTTGCAGTAGACTGGCGTCCTATCCAAAGGATAGCAAGCAGTTGCTATTGTCCATTTCACTCTCTAATGACCCTGAAGGAGTTTGTATATCATTTTTATTATGAAAATTTTGCCTACTGAGATAAAAATTTAGGTTTCCTCATATAAGCTTTTTGTTTTAACAATGCAATCAACATAACAATAAAGCATATAAATGCTTAAAATTTCATTGTATTTTTTAATCTATGGAGGCGAGGTTAGTGATAATAGTAAAGACAAATTTTCCATTGTTATAAATTGACCAGTTCCACTACTGACAGCTTTGCCAGAGACGCGATGGTTATTATTACACTGCTGTTTTGGACACTACATTGGTTGCCTGTCAAGCAGAGAGTTATCTGCTGAGGATGATGTGTTGGTGGTAGTGATTGTTGTTGTAGTGATGATGATGTAGAGATAGTGGTTGGTGGTTGTAGTAGTGGTAGTTTTAAGGGTGGTTGTAGTGGAAGTCGTACTGATTATGATGTGGTGCTGTAATAGTTGTGCCAGTGATGCTGATGATGCCTTGGTCGTAGTTGTAGTAGTAATGGTAATGTGATGGTGGTGATAGTAATAGTAGTGGTAGTGATAATGATATGGTGGTGGTTGCAGTAATAGTGGTAATGATGTTGATGCGGTGGTGGTGGCTGGGGCAGTAGTGGTAATGATGATGATGATGATGATTTGGTGATGGTTGCAGTAGTAATGGTACAGACGATGATGATGATACCGTGGTGGTTGTAGTTGTAGTGATAGTGATGATGAAGGGGTTGTAGTGGTAGTGATAGTTGTAATAGTAAGGGTAGTGAAGATAACAATGTGATGGTGGTGGTTGTAGTGGTAATGATGATGATGACGCTGAGGTGGTGGTTGTAGTAGTACTGGTAGTGTTAATGATGTGATGGTTGTGGCTGTAGTAATTGTGACAGTGATGGTGTGGTGGTGGCAGCTGTAGTAGTACTGGTAGAAATGATGATGTGGTAGTTGAAGTAGTAGTGGTAATGATATTGATGTGGTGGTGGTGGTTGTGGTAATAGTGACGATAATATGTTGATGATAGTTGCAGTGATGAAAATGATGTTGTGGTGGTGGTGATGATGATGAAGGAGTAGGGAATTGTAGCAGTGAAAATGATGCTTGAAGTGGCGGGGGCTATCCTTGGAACAACATGACGTCACAGACATTTAAGTATCCGGAACACAAAATTTTTTGGTCCAAACCCGATTTTCTTCCAGTGAAACCGGAATTTTGGCATCTCTGCCAATGCCAATGAAAGAAACAAGGAGGAGGAGGAGGAGGAGGAGGAGGAGGAGGAGGAGGAGGAGGAGAAGAAGAAGAAGAAGAAGAAGAAGAAGAAGGAAAGAGAGAAGAGAAAAAGAGAAGAGAGAAGAAGAAGAAGAAGAGAGAAGAGAGAGAAGAGAGAGAGAAGAGAGAGAGAGAGAGAGAGAGAGAGAGAGAGAGAGAGAGAGAGAGAGAGAGAGAGAGAGAAAGACAGAGAGAGAGAGAAAGAGAGAGAGAGAGAGACAGAGAGACGAAGAGAGAGTCAGTTTTAAGGGTGATGCAGGCAAATCATAAATACTCACATTGGTCGGCCATGTTCATCTTTTTCAATAGAGGGATCTGAGACGCCTTCTTTTGCCATCAACATTTTCCTGAACATATTGACTTTATCCATGACCTCCTTGGTTGTATACCTAGGGGAGGCAAAAAAATGAAATCTTTGTCATGGGAAGGAAAACCAACTCATTGTCATAAATAATCATCATAATTGCAGAATAAACCATTTCAACCAGTGAGCAGTACCAGTATGGCAACTCAGGCTTCGAGTAATTAAGTAATTGGACTTTTGAGCTTTTTTATATAGCGCAATATCCAATAAACATGCTCAAAGCACTTTACAAGAGGTCCCTGGCCAACAGCAACATTTAACATTTAGGACGGGACACGATGCCTGTTAAGCGATATTACATTTTTGAAGGACAGGTATTCATTTTACACCTGAGTATGCCGAGAGAATGTGAGTAAAGAGCCTTCTCCAAGGACGTAACTATGCGCCGAGAGAGACTCGAACCCAAGACCTTCTGATCCGAAGGACCACATAGCCGCAGTATGCTAGAATTGCACTGCCATTACTTGTCTTTCGATGAGAACTGCAAGACTTGGTATTAAGTCAAGCTAAGATCAAACCTCCCTTTTGAAGGATTAAATTGTTTTATATATATATATATATTTACCCAGTCTTTTAACTAAACGTTGCTGTATCCTTTTTTCTATTTTCTCTTTTCTGATTGGCAAGTGATTTGCTCTACCAACTCACATGCGCATACAATACAAACACAAGACAGTAAAGTCTTGTTGCCTTATAACTTATTTTACGCTGTTTCAGCAAACCGAACTGAGCTGCTTGATATTCGATATATACCCTCCCAAAAAAATGTTTCTCATCTCACAATACACTAATTCCCAACACGACTCTGGTAGGGACGATGTCTTGATAAATGTAGAATGATGACTAAAATTCTACATAATAATTCAACTTTAACGTCTAATTTGTCAACAATCCCGAAACCAATTTTTTCTCTCCAGATTGCCAAATCGGGACAGTCTCAATATCATCAGAATGGTTGACAGCTATGGCGACTGTTATGAAAAGGAATTTTTGTTTTCACATGGCCTGCTATGGTAACAAATGTAGCAACGTGAAGCACATAGGACATGGTAAATGAGTAGAAATGCCCTTTACAATGTTCATATTTAATTCTGATCTCTGAGAAAGGAATGAAAATCTGCCTTACCCTTGTTCCTCCATTAATTCTTGCATTTCCATACATTTCAATTCAACTTTACGCTTTCTTTCATGATCTAGGATTTCTTGGTTGGGCTGTTTATTCATGGATTGTTCAAGCTTCTTCAACTCATCTTCATCCTTGTAATCCATTCTGTCTTTCTTGGATTTGACAAAAGCAAGATTACGCTGCACATAGCCATTGGTACCGCTACCACGTGGTGTCTGAAGCCCTATGCCGTTATACATGATGATGAATTGTGAGTGGTGAGCAGATGGATGAAAGGAAAACGATCTGCTCAGAATGAGGCAATCTGTGAAATATACATTTAAAAAAAATAATAGATAATATTCTTTATTAAGTGTGCCAAACCAAATTTTAATCTTTAAATATATTCAAGAATTACTCTAGGCAAATGAAAAAAAAGTGCTCAAACTCAAAGTGCAATACCACAACCAACAAGGTAAGGCAATCATTTTAAAAGTTATTCAACTTTGAACTTTGGACTTGTTTTGGACGCATTTCAAAAACCCCATTTTCAAATCCTGCTGACAGCATAAATAGACATGTAAATGAGCTCTATAAAAATTGACTGAGACTGAACTCACTGAAACTCTTTGTATCGTATCGTAACAGAAAAATCCAAAGAATCGAGATGAATAGTAAACAGCAAGCTCACTTGAGGAAAACAATGGCAGAAAACTAATTTACGTAGGAATTAATTAGGCTACTTACAATTGTTCCTTATAATTAGGTACCCACATCAGTGAAGAAACGGTCAACTAGTTTGTTTACAACGTGAGGCAATCGAGATGTGCTTGTAGCAATCATATAACTTTCGATTTGAATGTGTCTTCATAACGCACTTCCGGCATTCGCATTAAACTTTTAAATACTTTTAGGTTCTGTCAAGTAAATGTGGTCAATTTTGGCTTAGACGAAACAGTGAAATTTATCGCTCGGCGGCTCAGTTAAAATTGGCTACCATTGGGATCACGACAGGTTTGGAAAGTGAAAAGATAATTTCACGAAGGCTGTGTGAAAATACACTAGGGTGTGTTCAGAAACGGCAATTCTAAGAAGCGTCGCTTAGCAGTGGCAATATATCCATCGTACATATAAACGCCCCTTGAGCTATGCGTAGCGATGTGGAACATTCCTAATTACTTCACGGTCATTCGACTACGATTCATAAATTCTTTCTTTCTTTCCTTTTTAAAAATATTTGAATTTGACAAATTGACTGATTTCAGTTAATTGACTGAGAATTTCCAGGTCTACATAAATTATACTGTAGTTCCGGAAACTCAAATTTCTTGAACTTACACTACACAACACAGAAAGATCACCCTATGTTTTTCAAGACCGTGGCTGTTTTAAAAAGTTAGAGATATTTGCTTTAAAAATGCTAAAAATAAACTATGCGCAGTATTCAAATATGACATAAAATTCGTAAAAATGTCAATGTTCACGAATTCATTAAAAAATTCAAATAAAGCAAATGCTTAAATAAGACTAAGACATCAAATAAAAGCTTAGAAACAGTAATATTGAATTAAATCAAATTAATTAACCAAAATTATCATCTTCACCAAAATATCACAGCTTCAAATTTGACAGTGGAAACAAACAAACAAACAAACAAAATCCAACGAAAAAAAAACCCTCCACTAATTCCAAAAATTCACAGAAAATAATAAAACACAGTTGCAGACATAAAATTTTTTAAAGCTCAACTCCCACAAACACAATTGAAAGTTATACCAAAAGAGAGATCTTTCTTTCGCCATTATTTTGGTACCACTTATGAAAAAATCCAATCATTGATGTAGTTCATCCTCTGTGTATCAAAGGGCTATAATTCACTATCAAAACAAAAGTAATTTCCAATGAAAAGTGTCTGAAGTGAATCAAATTAAACTAAATATCCAACAGCACTAACAAACAAATTTGCTATTTTTAGAAATTCAAAAGAAGGAGAATAGCACCTTTTTGAGATAGAAATATGATCCTAGCTCAATTATGAAGCAAATACCAGCAGTTTTAAAAGATCGAAATTTCGAGAAAAAACTCCCTCTGACAGCAGAATAACGTGGTTTGAAGTAACAACTAGTAGTGATTGTGGTCGAGTTTATGATGAGGTGGTCCTGGTGGTTGCAGAGACGAATATAATATATTATGGTGAGTAGCAGTAGTGGCTGTAGTGGTGTTGTAGCGATGATTATGATAGCTAACAAAAAAACACCCACTAAATAAATATCAACTCCAATCATCTGTTACACAAAACAAACAAATTCAAATTAGAACAAATAGATAGAAGACAACATTCACACCACATCCAATTATTAGTAATAGTTATTTAGCAACAGTGCCATTATGAGATATTATTATTATCACTATTATTATTATATTATATTATTAATTATATATTATTATAAATTATTATTATATTATTATATTATATTATATATTATTATTAACTATATTATTATCAATTTCGATTGAGGATAATATATAAATGTTATTGATCTCATATAAGTATTTAAGTAGATGATGATATTATATGAGAATAAAAGAGAAGAGAGAGAGAGAGAGAGAGGAGAGAGAGGAGAGAGAAAGAGAGAGAGAGAGAGAGATGGGGGAGAGAAGAGGAGAGGAGAGAGAGAAGAGAGAGAGAAGAGAGAAGAGAGAGAGAGAGAGAGGAGAGAGAGAGAGAAGAGAGAGAGAGGAGAGAGAGAGAGAGAGAGAGAGAGAGAAAGAGAGAGAGAGAGAGAGAGAAGAGAGAGAGAGAGGAGAGAGAGAGGGGAGGAGAGAGAGAGGAGAAGAGAGAGAGAGAAGAGGAGAGAGAGAAATTGAATAAGAGAATCTTGTATACAAACATTTGATGAGAGAACAGGTCCATACAAAGCATTGAAGGAGGCGAGAGTGGACAAAGTGAGCAAAGCTCTTGGATATGTATAAAGTTACAATAAGGCTTAATTTCAATTCTTTAAAAACAGCTTGTTCCCAGTCGCATTAATTTTATAAAGGATGTCTGTGTACACTGTGATGCAACTTTGTTATGACAATTTGCTCAAGCAATGTAAACCATTCCATTGGGGTGTGGACAATAAAGATTTATTATTATTATTATCATCATTACCATTATTATTATTACTACTATTATTATTATGCAGTGATGGGTTTATCAAAGGCGGTGGTGATGATGGTGTGTGTGGTGGTAGTGTTTGTAGTAGTGGAACTAGTGATGGCGATGTTGTGTTATACTGGTACTAGTGTGATGATGATGTAGTTGGTGGGGGTTGTAGTAGTGATGATGATGATGGTTGTAGAGATGGTAGTAGTGATATTGAATATTGTTTTTGTTTTTAAGGGTTAAAAACATTTTAGATGTACAGTTAAAAGGACTTGAAGGAAAAGTAAGGCAAACGGGAATGGTCAAATAGGGAACAGATGTAGATTCCAAGAGCACACTATCACCTAAATGTTTCACCCAGACAAAGCATAAGATCCCACAAAGAGGAATACACTCAAATGTTAAAAAATCATATGTGTGTGTTTGCCTGCGGTTTGGATGCATTAATTGTTACAGTGCAACCTCCCGATAACGACATGCCACGGGACCGAGTTTTTATGTCGTTATCTGGAGGTGACGTTATTTAGAGGTTTCCAAGATGGTGGACAAAGTGGGCGTGGTAAGGACCGCGGGACCAGTTTTTATTAACATTGACAAAACAAACAAAACATTGTAGTGTATTCCTCTTGGAGGGTTCTTGTGCGTGTGTCTGGATGAGACTTTTAGGTGTTCTGAACTGAGTACACTGGTAGTGTGCTCCTGGAATCTACATCTGTTCCTTATTTAAACCATTCCCCTTTCTCTTACTTTTTCTTATGTCATTTCAATTGTAAATCTAGAATGTTTTTTACAATCCAATTTTCTTCCTTTTTACTGGCGCTGATATGACATAGATGTGTCACAAGCGCTGTAAAACCCTTTAAACGAACAAAAACAGGTAATTCGGACACTGCGAGTTAGATAAAATTCCTCCTCCTCCTCCCACAAAAACACTACTACTACTACTACTACTACTGCTACTACTACTATTATTATTATTATTACTACTACTACTACTACTACTAATACTACTATCACCACATAATATCACATTTTCCAAGATTTTGTGTTTACTTGCTTACACTTACATTTATACCTTGGTTTTTATTACTGCATATCAACCAAGATTCGCAAAAAAAAAAAGCTGCGTTCTCATTGGTTTCAAAAGCTGCGTTCTCATTGGTTCAAGCAGGAATCGTTTTTATAAACTTTGTGAGTACTCATACTCTGTATTTTTAGTATCAGATATCTACGAAAACTGCCGAAAATCGCCAAAATGATGTCGTTATTCAGAGGTTTTATCAAAAAGTGCCTCGTTATTTGGAGTTTTTTTTATTGATCTTAAATAGAGAAAAAAATCGGGACCACGGGTCAATGTCGCTATCAGGAGGTTGTCGCTATTCGGAGGTGTTGTAATCGGGAGGTTCCACTGTATAAAATTTACATCTCACAAAGAAATTTATAAATGGTTTGCATTGTAACTGCTACACAAATCAAAGCTCTTTTTTTCTCTCCTAGGGGTAACAACTGTTGTGGTGGAAACGCCATCCCAATGATGTTAGTAGTGAAAATGCTATGGTAGTAGGGTTGATGGTTGTAAGATATGATAGACATCAAAACAATGTGAGGTGGTTGGTGGTTATAATGATGTGATGGATGCCAATGTAGTAGTGATAATGTAGACACCTCCCTCCTAAAAATATCCCCTGGGGTTAATTATATGGAATCGTATGAATTGTCGCTTAAAACGCTTTGGAATATATACGGGGCTGATCAGTTTGTAATTACCATTATTATTACTATTATCAAGTTCATTTAGCTTCTGTCTCGTTGTTGAATAATATGTTTATCGCTTACTACTACATCTCCGCAGAATGTTTCATCATTTGTTATCTTCAATAAGTTGAATTGAGATCTAAACAAAGGAGTTATCATTCTTCACGATGAAACAATTTCTCTTAATGTTTGAGACATCCACATTTTGCCATAAATATACGTTAGAAATCTCTTAAATATTTGTAAAAGCGATTCCACCCCCTCATCAATTATGCAAACATGGTCATTGTCATGTACCCGGGTGCATCTACAGCACAAGCGACGAAGAAGCTACTGTGGTTGCAGCTCCACTTAATATTCATGCCCTCACACATGCCCAAGCAATGGCAGCACCACCCCCTAAACTCGACCGCGTGAAAATCAATGTCTGAGTGGAAGAGGAAGCTTGGAACAACTTTGTTCAACGTTGGGAAGCCTTTGGATCAGGATCTCTCCTCAATGAGACCACGGCATAGGGCCACCTGTTACAATGTACTTCTGAGGCTCTTGGTGACCTTATGCTGAAAACCAACCCCCAGATTCAGTCTAGATTAGAGGACGATATAATACGTGCTATGTATGAGCCATTCACTGTAATCACCAAAGGTGTACTACGAGCCGAGCTGATGCAGCTCCAACAAGCACCCGATGAAGCCTTAAGGACATTTTCTGCTAGAGCGACAGGAAAAGTGGAGACGTGCGGATTCAAAACTGTTGTAGAGTGCACATGCAAAAGTTCAGTCACTCCTACTATACAAAAGAGACTGTTCGTGATGTCCTGCTGGCTGGCATTGCCAATATCAGAAGAGAAGCACTAAGTACAGCTGACATTAAGAGTATCAATGACGTCATCTATTTCCGGGAAGGGCATAATATGGCCCACAACGCCATATCTTCAACTTCCATATTGCTGTTTTCTACCTTCAAGCGCTGACAATCCGCACCTCTGAACAGAGTCCTCCTGCAGGAAAGGGTGCATCCTTGGCAACACCCTAAGTTACCCCAACACCTACCAACAAAAAGCTTTTGCCCCGACTTGGCAAACAATTCCAACCCTTCAAACAGAGGTCAAACAGATCCTGGAATAAAAAGGAGCACAACAAATGTCTAAAGTGTTGGCGGTCAGATCAATTCAAACCTGTAAAGGTCAATGCTGCACTCTCAACAAGCAAAGACGACTTCTGAAACATCTCTCAGATCTCCACTATCGAAATGATCAAAAGATATTCATCAAAATAGAGTGGAGAAAAACCAAAGTGTCAAACCACTCCAAAGTCACATTTCAGCTGAGAATGATTGACCCTAAGGACAAAAAGAATAAATTGGAATCCATCACAGATGTAGCTGACACAGGGGCTCAATCAAATCTATGGAGGCTGAGACAATTTCAAAGCTGCAATTTTTCAGGTTTAAAATGTTTGGGCGTTGGTTATTATGATTTATCTGTATTTGAACAGGGTAAAATACAAAACATGTTTTTTCAGCCAGGGTACGCCAGGCATGCCCAAGTTTCACAATATTATGCAAATAATCTTATCGGCTTAGCCCCTTGTTCTGTACGTTCAATGTCACAATAGCATATAAACAACTTTATCAGCCCAGACCACCGTTAAATAAGAAATCTTAACAAATTCAGTGGTCACAGATTGTAAGTCTTCTATATCACACAGCGTCGACTATTTGGTGTGTCATTGAATTTTTACAAATGTACACACATAATGGATCATTGATCTGTATCACACTTCATCTATTCTGAAGAAGAAAAAAGAAATTCACTCCACCTAACAACGGCAGTCATCATCACCTATAATAGGGAACAGATGTAGATTCCAAGAGCACACTATCAGTGTACTTAGTTTGAGATCACTAAATGTCTCATCTAGCCACGAGCATGGGTCCCAGCCAAGAGGAACACACTCAATTGTTTACAAATCATACATATGCAAATGGAAAAATCCAGTCCACAATAGAGAGAAGATTTACAAGGAAAAAAAATAACATCTCCCAAAACTAACTATACATTTGACTGTTTCCCTCCCAGCCAAGGTATCCGGCCAGGGCCAGGACAAAAACCAGGTAATCCTGTTCGAAGACAAAGACAGAAAGCAAATTGGAAAACAGATATAGGGGTAGGAAGACACAGTATGGGAGGTAGTGGTGGTAGGGACGGTGATGAGGTGGTGGTTATTGTTGTAGTAGTGATGGGAATGGTGATGTGGTGGTTGTGGTAGTGGGGTAGGGATGGTGCTGTGGTGGTGGTAGGGATAATGATGTGGTGGTTGTTGTAGTGGTGGTAGGGATTGTGATGTGGTGGTTGTAGTAATAGTGGTGGTGGTAAGGATGGTGATTGTTGTAGTAGTAGTGGTGGTGGTAGGCATAATGATCTGGTGGTTGTAGAGGCAGTGGTGGTAACATAGCTACCAACTTTTCAAAAATAAAATAAGGAACGCTCATTTGGCCCAGGATGAGGGGACGACGTGTGCCCCCCCCCCCCCTCGCTTTCATCGAATTGCAACATATAAAAGTCAGCCTTTTTAATTACTATTACTAACACTAACAAGTTTGAGATAACAGAGGCCAGTCCAAATGTTGCTAAATTATCGGGTTTAGTACCCGCACATTTGAATCGCTAAAATGACACTTTCCACAATGAGATCAAAATTTCAGAACAGACAATATAAAGAAAGAATTCAACTGCCTCAACTTTGATAAGGACCAATACACAAGAAGCACAATTGTAAAATAAATGAAATAACTTAGGATGGTTAGAAATGCATAACTGCCAACCTGGAACATCGCTTGAGAGGGCGTTTTGGGGTAAAAATTAGGTGAGTTCAGCTAAAAGTAGGCGATTGCATATATGTTTTCTTTCATGCAACATAATGGTCTTTAAGTAGTATACAATAATAGTAATTATAGTAAAATGCACCTCTAAATATTGGAGAATTCCTACTTCTTTACTTTGACAAGATAAACACACCTAAAAATGGAGTATACTTATTTCTCTTGAACCTAAACCGTTACAAAAGCTTGCTTGAAAAAAAAAACATTAAAATCAAATGAAGATGTTTTTTTAAAGGGATTAAATTTATATTTCATAAATTAATAAAGGGAAATAATCATTATCATGTTTAATCTATATAAGCAATTGATTTTCTGATTGAATACCTTCCAATCAAAGATGTGGATTTAATTTTATTTTTAATTAAAATAATATTTGTAACGAATAGTGAATGTATCAATACTGTCTTAGAATATTAAAAGTATATTGAGGCTAACATCCATATTCTATGCAAATCTCCAATACATTATGAAAGGTTTGAGTAAAAAAACAGGCGTCATATAAACTACTTCTTTACAAATGGAACTTTTTTTAATTGTTGAAAATCATTTATGATAGAGGCATAATTCAAATTATGCTGTGCTGATTTAAACCCTGCTCATCATCTCTCACTGGACACCAATAATAATAACAATAATAATAATAAAAATGATAATAATAACTTAATAACAATAATAGTAGTAGTAATAGTAATAATAATAATTCATTAGGCTCACATGCCTTGTTTACTACAAATTAGTCAAAAATTACAAAATACGGATTTTGAACTAAAATTAAGGACAAATACGGATTTTGAACTAAAAATAAGGACTTACGGACTCAGGAAGTCAAATACGGAACAAATCCGTTTTTAACGGAACGGTTGGCAGCTATGCAATAGAGTGGAGACTACTTCAGACCTCATCCTACCATGTGTTAGGGGTGGGGCAGGGTCAGTGTCATTTAATAATAGATAATAGTGCATGCGAAGCTCTGTTCTAGATATGGAGAGAAAATTATAAACTGATGACGGGTGAAAGTTGGGGGGGGGGGGGGGCACAAACGACCAAAGTGTTGGGCGGAGAGGAGACCAAGATATGAGATCAAAGAGAAAAAGCTGCTGCACTTGGATGGGGTTTTTAAAACTATCCTGTTATCTTCCTTTTTACTGACACTGATGTGACCTAAATGTGTTGCAAGCGCTGTAAAACCCTTTACAAAGGCTTTGTATTCGTCGCTATACTGCATTGTACTCAACAGTAAGTACCCCCCCCCCCCGGAAAGTAATCCAATTTTTTGTAACTACATAAGAGAAAATTGAAGAACAAAAAAAGAAAAGGAAAATTCAAATAATTGTTGTGTTGGGCGACTAATAACTTACAATCTCTCTCCTCTCTCTCTCTCTCTTTCTAAAAAACAAAAAAAAATCTCTTCTCTGAAATTTTTTTTTGTGGGTGAGGAGGGGGGGAGGCGTGATTACTATCTAAAAAAATAACCAACCAACTACCGCACCCCCCCCCCCCCCCCAAAAAAAAAAAAGCAAGAACAGCAACAAAAAGAAAAAGTAGGCACTTGCAAGAAGTAGCCCTCACGAGTTAAAAAGAGGCGAGGATTTCTGTTTCCGTTTTTGAGAGGGAAAAATTTAGGAGTGTTCTAAAAATATTCATTCTTCTTTCTCAGTGAAATGAAATGGCAAGTATTATATATCATTGGAAAGGGCATAAAATTCTACATACAATGATGCTAATATTATTATCTTCCTATATCGTGATTTTGAGAAATCTTTGTGTAAAGAGATTATATGTGTTTGAACGCTTATAACTTTTAAACCAGATATGGTCCTTCTTAATAAAAAAAACGTCCTTCTGAGATATATATTTAAGTAGGTTCTCTAAAAATTTCAGAGCAAAATATGGTTGCACTCAAAAGTTATAGCTCCCAAAAAAAAACAGGAATTGTCCTGGATTGTTTGCAGAAGTCGCCATTTTCTTATATTGATTCACTTCCTGTCGTCTGCTGCGTATTTTTTTTTACTTGAAAGATAACTTCGTCAATTCACATCAAAACTTTAAAACTGTATTTCTTACAACATATGCAATTAATGTAAGTTATTTTTGTTTTAAATTATTCAATTAATTGGCGTTTTAATGTCCGTGTATTCATTTTATAATTTACGATTCTCTTCCTTTTTTTTTCAGATCGATTCCATTCTTTGACGGACGACTGTTCAATTTGGGGGAGCGGAAGTTTTTAAAATCACCTATTTTCGATATTTTTAAATATTAGTACACCACCTCAAACATTTATCAGTCCATATATCTCTGCTTTTATGAGGTCTATTTTCATTTTGAAAAGTTCAAAGTGAACAACTAAATGACGCCGATTCAGTGGTGTATTTGACATGTGACTAAATATTTTATTGTTGACTTTTCCAAAATTCCAATAGGTCATTCATTTGCATGTGGTGATCTACTTTTCCTTGATTTCAGCTGTTTCAGCTCTAAACTAGACTTTTCTCTCTCAAGAAATAATTCTTTTTCTGTTTGCAATGTATTACAGAGATGTTGAATTACCACACATAAGAATTTAAGTTGTAGCTGAAGCCGTCACTGAATTATACTTAATTATCCATTGGGTTGCTGTGTTTTGGTCACAGATTTTCCTATTACGCTATATAGAGATTTTTCACCACATAAACGGTCATAACTTTTTAACTAGTTGAGATAGAGCGACAATATTTTCACTCTAGTAAATGTTTCACTCCCCTTTATTTTTCGACGCTAAATTAATACCCATATCACTATTTTGAAAAATTCTTGCAAGTACCTACAAAAAGGCAAGCAATAAATAAAACGTAGTGTTTTTATGCACCTCCATTGACGGTGTATCTTAACGGATCGTTTTTATGCACCTCCGTCACGCATGCGCATTCCACCCAATTTCATCAGCGATATTGTGTTTCTGTATTTGGACATGGCAAAAGTTATATTGTGACTTAAAAAAAAAAAGTTACCCCCCTCCTAAACCCCCTACTAGAACAAGAATACTTGGGATGTAGTAGCTTATGGAAGGTCTCCCAAAACTTTTTATCGTGTTAAAAAAAAAACTTCCGATTATAATTTTCTAAAATTCTTTATTTATTTGAGATCAGTATTTGTGTGCCATGTCTCTTTTTACCTTTGATTTTTTAAAATCACTATGAATATTCTTTAATTTATTATCAATGACATTGTATAAACGTACATCGGTAATCACTAAGCAGCGTGCTAAACTACAATCTAAAACTATTTAAACCTCATGGTCGTATGCAGTAACATTTTTCGTAGTGTTTTTATGCACCTCTGTTGACGGTGTATCTTAACGGATCGTTTTTATACACCTCCGTCACGCATGCGCATTCCATCCAATTTTATTAGAGATATTGTGTTTCTGTATTTGGACATGCGAAATTTATATTGTGACTGTGACATCTGTAGGATGATTTTGTTAATAAATTTATTTTATATAAAAATAATAATAATTTAAAAAATCGAAATATAAAACCAGAAAATAGAAGTTGCATTGAAGGTAAAATAATGGTTTAGAAAGACCTTATTAAATGTGGTGAACAGTGGCTCCGTAGCGCAGTGGACAAGCTGTCAGACTCCAACCTTGAAAGTACCGGGTCCGATTCCCATTGTTGACATTTTTTTTTTTAAAAATTTACTTTGTTTTTGTTTGCTTTTTTTCTTTCTTTTTATTTTTTTTTTCAAAAACTTTTTATCATGTTTTTAAAAAACTTCGATATTAATTTTCTAAAATTATTTATTTAATTGAGATCAGTATTTGTGTGCCATGTTTCTTTTTACTTTTGATTTTTTAAATTATTGTTATTATTCTTTAATTTATTATCTTTGTACATCGGTAATCACTAACCAGCGTGCTAAACTACAATCTAAAACTATTTAAACCTCAGGGACGTATGCAGCAACATTTTCATTAATTTACCATCACCGCCAACGGAGGTGCATAAAAACGATGCGTTTTTGTACACCTCCAATGGAGGTGTATAAAAACGCCACCAACATTTTTATTAATTAACCATCACCGCCAACGGAGGTGCATAAAAACGGTGCGTTTTTTGTACACCTCCAACGGAGGTGCATAAAAACACCGAAATAATGAAATAAAAATAGCGCTGTGATTATCCCCAGACACCTGTCTGGGGATAATAAAAATTTGTTATCCCCAGACACCTGTCTGGGATAACGAATTTTATTATCCCCAGACGCATATTTGAAACTCCGCTCTTTTAAACAATTATCCACATTCCAGAATATGGAATGTTTCCAGATGCACATAGAAATAAGGAAAGTTAATAAAATATCTATAAAAACATAAAATTAACCAACATTGAAATCAGTTGTTACTACATATACACAATATGCGTCGACTTCGAAGTGGGTGTCATGGCCAAATGGTATAGTCGTCTGCCCTGGAAGTTTGACCATAATCGACGTTGTGGGTTCGAATCCTGGTAACGTCACTTTTTTTTTTTTTTTTAAATTCCGTCTTCTTTTTACAGAACGTTGAAAGGGATAAATGTCCCATCCATCCTCCCCCCCACCTATTTTTTAATTATTAAACTCTCTCTCTCTCTCTCTCTCTCTTGTTTTTTTCTAGTTTCTAGCAAATATATTGGTCCCCACTCCGATCTCAAATAGTGTCTAAAAAGAATAAATAATTAAAAAGCAAACAAACAGAAATATTCAGAGAGCGACCAAATGGTCAGATAGAGGAGAAAAAAAACAACAATAATTGTTTTAAAAATAAAAACAATAATTGTTTTAAAAATAAAAACAATTTAAGAAATTCATGCTAAGAAACGGAACATTTACATAAAAGTTTAGCAAACAAAAAACTCTAAGGTTTAGGTCAAAATATAAAAAAAAAAAGAAAAAGAGAGATTTCCCTCGGAGCAGGGAATAGTTAATAATAATAATAATAATATAATAATAATAATAATAATAATAATAATAATAATAATAATAATAACAATAATAATAATAATAATAATAATAGTAATAGTATGATAATAAGAGTATCAATAAAAAATAATACTATTATTGACAATAATATAATAATGATTATGATGGTAATAGTAATAATAATAACAAATATTACAATTATTATTATTATTATTATTATTATTATTATTATTATTATTATTATCATTGACCAAAACAAAACAAAAACAATAATAGATCGAGAGCAAATTAAATAATGAAATAATATTATCGGAGAAATAAAAAATTCCACTGATTAAAAAAAAACTCTTGCTCGGAACTCGGAACAAAAGTGAAAACAATGAAAATCAATTGGGAAGATAGAAAGAAAAGTAAAAAAAAAAAAAATGAGTGGGGGGGGGGGGGGGGGGGGGGGGCGGTCGCGACTGGGTCGAATCTGTGCAGCTAAAAGGAGTAAAATGAAAGGTGGCCTTACCCACTGAGCTGCCTATCCACACCGCTATCGGAGCTCAACATATTTCCACCATTTTTGCTTCCTTGTTTTGGTAGTTATTTTCATCTCTGATTCGAATAAAAATATGTTGTTGGATCTAGTTTTGTGGACGTGTGATACTAAATTGTATTGTCTTGTGCGAAGCAGACAGGAAAATAACAGGTGTGGGTTTTGGGCTTTGGGGCGAACAACACCATGGCCTAGGAATTCGTCCGCGACATAAAAATTATTCCCGGTCGTCCCCAAAATTGTGGCCAGAATGAGCAAATTATAGAAACAAGAGATGATCAATAAAGTTAACAGGTAGGTTGGTAATGAAAATTTAAATGGTTGGTGGACTATGAACAGATTTGATGATTAACAACTTTCTTCCTGGTTGAAAATAAAAAGTCGAATTGCCAGTTTGACGTTTTAAGATCAAAGTAACAAAAGAAATTTCATTGATCCATTTGCTTTAAAATATTTTTTTTTTAAAGAGCTGGATTTGACTATTTACTTTCATCTTGTGTTAAATATCACTTGAAATATTAACTGTATTGGGACACAACCACTAGTATTTTTTCCAGAATATTTGGTATTTTTCACGCCTAGTTTGGCATTTTGCATAAAATCTTTCTGCCCACTTGCTACATGCGTCTGGGGATAGTATCCTCAGACAGGTGTCTGGGGATAACAAAAATTGGTTATCCCCAGACACCTGTCTGGGGATAACGAATTTTTATTATCCCCAGACAGGCGTCTGGGAATAATGACAGCCTAAAAATAGAGAAGAAAAGACTCGCCTCTTCATCAATATGAAGAAACAAATCCATAAACGAAAATAGTTTATGCGGGGGGGGGGGGGGGGGGGGGCAAAATCTTGGTCTCCCTAGCAAAAATCGACCTCAATAACGCTAGGGAGACCAAAATAATTAAATGCGCCACTCACGACTCACATCTCTTGATTCTCAGTCACAGTCTCAGCTCACTCACATCTGCTTCACAGTAGTTTCGATGTCTCTGAGAGGTGACTTTCCTCCTTTCAAAACGTCAAAGTGTAAATAATTTACCAACAGCAGTTATCGAGTTATAACTAAGGAAAGACTTATTTAAAGCAGGACCCAGGCACAGAGCCAGATATGAGAATGAGAGTCGAGAGAGAACGAGGATTTTGTTTTATTTTTGTAAAAAATTCACTTTCATAAGACTAAA
>NC_088362.1:34576381-34586381 GCF_034508935.2 Berghia stephanieae
CAGACCAACCAATCCTCTGATAAGATACACCCCAACCACATTAGAATGTGTATTTTCTCCCATTGACAAAGGGATCACCAGTTACACATTCACTCTCTGAATGTATTATCATTGTTTTGATCGTTAACAGTGCTCAGCAGACTCGTTACAGGCTACTTTTAAGACAAAATGTAAGTGATTAATCAAGAGGCAGGCATTGGTATAAGGTACAGATCTGAAAAAATGTGACTGGCACTGTTTTATAAGCATGTTTTCAGATCTCTGTTTTAAAAACAATGGATGTCACTGTTTAAATATATTAAACAAATAATTGCTCGCTTGAAAATCCGCTACTCCAAGCTTGTCTGTAATCATTTTTGTCCACTCACAGGTGATTGGACTAGAAGCTGGTGCATTTGAAGCTGTGCCAAAAGGTCATTTTAGTAACATTTGCCACAACAACAAAAAAACAACACCAAGACATTTTGAAAAAGTATTGACAAAAATTATCAACACTTGTTTTCACCAGTGGGACATATGTGTGAACGAGTATGTTTCAGCCCAAATAATTTGTAAGTTAATTGCTTAGAGTGATGTCTTGGAGTTATAGCGCTATATGCATTTTCAGAATTATCACTATTATTTTCATTGGCCGAAAAAAAAAAAAAAAAAAAGCTTTTATTGGCTAAGACTAAGAGTAAGAGGATGAGACGACGTCAGAACTGCCAACCTTCCCAGAATGAAAAGTGTATTCTATGAACCTGAAAAGTGTATTTTTAAAGAAAAAAAAGTGCGCACTATACAAAAATTTGTATAAAAGCTGACATCAAACCCAGATAAACTCTGATCTTCATCATTCAAACACTCATTTGCATCAATCTCTAGTAATTACAAAATTATCAGTTTATTGAGAAACTAAAACTAATGGCCATTATAAATTAGTGTAAGGCTCAGAAATCGCAATATCTAAGGATATTGCTTTCGAAACACTCAAAGAAATGGCCAAAAGTCCCCAAACATGTTGGTAGTATTGATACTAGTGTCTGTGGAAGAGGTGGTGGTTGTAGTGATGGTGCTCTGGTGGTGGTGGCGATGATGATGAAGCTATTGTGGTGGTGGTAGAAGTGATGTTGTGGTGGTTGTGGCAGTGGTGATAATGCTGTGATGGTGGTTATAGCCGTGGTGATGGTAAGAGATGATGTGGTGATGATGATGCTGATGTACCAATTGAGGTTGTGATGGTGATATACATCTGCCAGCCCAGTAACTCAGTTGCAAGTTTTGAGAAAAAATATTTGGGAGAGTGGTCTTCAATTCAAAAGATGACATTTTGCCACAGTGATAAAATAATTTTCATTATGTTATCTAATGATCTCTCTCTCTCTCTCTCTCTTCTTCTTCTTCTTCTTTTTTTTTAGCGTTCCTAAGCCTGCCCACTTGATAATAAAAAATCTGACTCAAACAAAATAATAAAGAAAAAAAAAAGATCATTATAAATTTAAAAAATCATAATAGAGTAATTTTGTTTATTATAAAGGGACATAATCCATTTATGTTTAAGCTTATCACCAAGACAGTTTTTAATTGAAGGCATCATTGTCGAAGATTTCAGTTAAATTTAATTTACACTTTAAATTTGTTATCTAACAAGTGGTAAAAGCTTAAATGTGGCCTGAGGTCATTTAAAGTATAAAATAAGCTTACATGCATAATTCTATGCAAATCCTCAAAAAGGTATGAGAAAAATACAGGTGAAAACCGGCATCATATAACTAACTGAAATGATAACTGTAGTACTAAATGTGATGCATCAGTCAACAGTTGATGTACAACATGCGTGTATCATTGCATCAAATGCAATATTCACGCTTGAGAAAAAAAAAAATATTACAAAATCGTACTAAATCCTTTGGAATCGTATCCATGTATTTGGGTCCCAAAATCGTACTAAAATACGCGAAATCGTACAGGTTGGCAGGTCTGTGACGTGGGCCTGAAATGAAGTTGCCTCCTATTAGGGTAGACTTTGTGTATCAAGCATCTGCATGAACCGCTATATCAATGTCGCTAAACAGACGTTTTACTTATATATATGTCACATCTTAGGGTTTTTATGACTAGTAATATATAGCAAAATAATTGGGACCAAGGGTAAATGTCGTTATCCAGAGGTTGCACTGTATAAAGAGTGCTTTATCATAAATATGTCCACACATATACTAAACATGCTTTTGCTTCCATAGACAATATCAGGGAAAATGAAGCACAGCAAAATTTATACCTTCAAAGGAAACAAAAATACAATACTCTTGCTATTTACATAATTGTTGATGTTAGAATTATGGCGCTTAATTCTAATTATAACAAAGGATGAAATGATAACATCCCAGTTATATTGATATTAGGATCAACATCTTGAATATTATATAATATATATCAAAAACAATATCTTCCACAGGCATGTCTGCCAAAATGGATCAAATTTGGAAAGATAAACCACATAGCAGAAACACGAAGTCAATTAGGAAATTAAATCTGCCATTATTGGTATAACAATCACAACAATCTCATGAAAGAAACAACAGACTTCTAAACCTTCACTATCAAACCTGGAAAGTTAAATTAAGAAATTTTGAACTTTACGACCTTTCTAAAAAAAATTTTTAAACAATCTGAATATTGAGATAAATTGCCCATTCTGATCCACAGAAGAAGAAAACTTATTTAATTTTCCATATCAATGAATTATTCAAGGCCTGGCAAAACATTTCAATAAAGGAAACCGGGAAGAAATTCAACTGAAGAAAAAATAAGACTTTACAAATGGTATACTTTTGATTCAATCTCAATCAATGATCTAACGAGTACAATCCCTAAAATCTTTAGGGGTTTATTTGGGGTTCTTTACAAATAGATATCATTATATTTTATTCCAATGTTTGAAATAAGTAATTTGTCGTATTTTAAAAAGTCAACGTAACTCATTGTTATACTTAATCATCCACCAAACTACTGTTTAAACTATATCTGAACTCTGTGAAATAATATATCATTAAATATTTTATATACAAATAAATTATGATGAAATAAGATGACATTTTGTGATGGGCATTTATGATTAACAACTGATGTTTAACATTATGGGTAACTTTAAAGGAACTATTCACATGGCTTACAATTTAGAGATGAAAAGGGTAAATAACCACTCGATCCTTGTTAGTATACAACTGATAAATATCCATGTTTCGCAAAAACCTACTATCCTGAATGATGAAATGCTGGCTTCGTTTTTAACATTACTGCGTAGAAATAACTTCCCGTATAATGAAAATATGTCCATTTTCAAATGTTCCTACTGCAACAGATGAAAATAAATATTGCCAATGTCAATAGGAACAGATAAAGTCTTCTCCGTATCACAGTCAGAGATACATCATTTGATATTTTGGATATCTTACAATAAACTTTCCCTAAATGAGAATAGACCAATAGTTTTAGGCTATCAAAAGCCAGAAAATGAAGATCACAGCAACCCACACAAACACTTTACTCAAAAATTGCTCTTCTGCCTGTTGTGGTGAATTTGGGGGAGCTGAAAAAAAAAATAAATAAATAAATATATAAATTGAGTAAGTATGTTGGAAGAAAATTTTTTGTTAATTCAAGTTTTTTATTGAAATGCTCTATCACCAACTAGAAAGCAAACATAAAAAAAGATGAAGTTTGATATTTTATCATGATACATATTGCCCTATGTAAGAATTCCAATATAATTAAACAGATCTCTGGGATTTGATTTAATTCAACTTTATATCATGTAGCATATATACTAAAATAAAAGCCATATCAGATAAAGATCAACACAAGGGATGCTACTCATACACACATACTACAGCTGTCTATCATAACTGAGTTGCCTCCTTTACGTATGAGGAAGATCATAGCCACATAATGTCAATATCAGACCTCAAAAGCGCAACATATTCATGAAAGCATAATGAATGACACTAAGAACATACCGTTTGATTTATTTTCTTAAATTACTGGCCATGTGATCAATAAATAAGAATTTAAAAAAACAAAACAACATTCTTTCAGCTTTTGGTGAAGAAGAACTCACGTTATAGAGTTCACCATTAACTTTTTATAATACTTACGAGGACCTGGTCTGCCATCATTCAAGTTAAACGTCGAAGCAAATAACCCAAACGGAAAAGCACCAATTCCAAAAGAAAACTGGAAGTTCCCATCAAAACCACCAAAGTTGTGGAAACCCTGTAGATGAAAAATAAGAAAAGAAAAAGAAAATATAAGAATGATGAGAATATTTTTAGACTAACACTATGGGGAGGAAGCTAAAATGTGGAATGTAAGGCAAAAGATATTTTCGTTTTTGTTTTTTTTTAAATGAAAATAGAAACAGATCCATTTTTTTCTAATAAAATAAAATATCCATCTGATTGAAAGGATGTTGTTAAATTGGGCAGAGTCAACAACCCCCCCCCCCCCCCCCCCCCCCCCCAAAATAAAAAACAAAACAAACAACAGTATTTAAGAATAAAAGATTTTAATAAGACGATTTGGTAACTTACGTTTGAACTTACTGGTTCAGATCTTTGGCCTGAAGGACGAGGTGGAAGTTTTTCTCTATCAATGATAAGAAAAATAATTAAATTAAATAATAAAGAAGACACACTATTTTATTTAATTATTCAGATTAATGAATTTATCCCGAGGAACAGCTAATATGATTAGTTTTGAACTTTGATGCATTTCACTGACAAAAGCTGAAAGTGTTCCTATTGGTCCTACAGTAATATACCATTTGGGCTGAAGTTCACAGAATTTTGATAAACCAATATCATATTGAGTTATTGAGGGTACTTTTTAAAAGGTTCTGCATGTAGTTAATTCAAATTAACAAGTATCAAACGCTTTTGCACTTTAGTTTTTTCCCCATCAATTGTGACTGAAACACAGTCGTTCTTTCCAGGACACAGCTGCGAATATTCATTGTTGTTATAAAAATTAAATTACCTTTTCTTTAATCTCATCTGTTATTTTTTTACCTCTTTTAGAATCAGGTTCAGCAAAAAGTCCTTTCTCCTTCTTTAACTTTCTCACTTTTTTTTTAGATGCTATTTTTAACTGGAGAACATTCACACACTCAAAATGATAAATCTAAAGGAGCTAGATATTTTTTTCCATTCATGCCACTCTGATATATCTGAATGAGTGTGCAGTCTACAATTATTGAACTGTTAATGCATTATTTCGCACTTTTTTCAAAAATAAATAAACTGAAAGCATTGAATTTATTAGCTTTTAAGAGTTTGTCATAAGCCAAATGTTTAAAGCTTTGTGTGTTATCTGTTTAGTGTAATATAAGTCGATTTTGGGGGTTTAAATAATTTATTGAGTTATGCCCCTTTGTAACTTAAGATTGAGATACTTAGGACCTTTGCCGGTGATTTTTACCACAAAGCACCTCAAAATACAAGGAAAGCTTCCATTGCTTATAAAAATAGTGTATCTGCACAATATATCAAATTTTGAAAAAAATCCCAGCCGACATCTTTGACTGCTTTGAACCTTGAAGTTGACTAAAATTTGCGATTTTGGTGAACGTTGCATTACGCTATGCGTTATTGTTCGAAAAATTATAGTACTAGAGCCATATTTTTGCTATATTTTGTTGGACCATATGTTATTTATTGATATACAAATCAACAATGACCATAAATGAAACTTTAAAGTCATGAAAAAAAAAATATTGAAAAAATTCATTTTTTTGCCGAACAACACGGGGGAGCCATATTCAAGGGCAGACAACTCCAAAAGTTGATAAATATTTTCATTTTCCTTCAAATAATTGTAATCTATACTAAAAGTAAAAGTTGTACAGGATTACCAACTTTGAGAGATATGCTTGATTAATAAAAAAGTTACAGCCTCTCAAAAATTGATCAACGAGAAATCTGATTTTGACGCGTTTATGGACAAAATTTCAAAAAATTGTAAAAAATTGAAATATCCATATTCAGAACTGAAAATTTGGTTTTCTTCCTGTTTCATAAGTATCTTCAATTGAGCCAAGTTTGAGGAAAATCAAAAGGGGTGTGGTTCCCACCCTTGGTCCACTTGACGTGGAATGGCCCTTTACCCCTTTGAGAAAAACAAATAAATAATTAGAGCTCAAATAGATTTTTTTATTTATTTTTTTTATATCATTGCAACGCTGATTAAAATTATATGAGGTATAATTTATGGTGAAACAGGATTCATGAGTTTTAAAATCATTTGGCCTCATTTGAGTGTTGACAGTTCATTATACATGTGTGGTCATTAGATACAATCACTCATTCTTCTCTTCGTATTTTTTTTGTTTGTTGCTTTAGGTCTCTTCCAACACAATTGAGGTTATATGAGAGACCGCTGAAACAAAAAAACAAGCAATCTAACAAAAATAGTACAAATGTAAATCAAAATCATAACCTAAACATATCATAAGCTAAATTATAAATAACCAAGAACAAACAGGCAGAAGATTTACAGAAAAAAAATATCCCCTGTCAAAAATACAATCACAAACCAAAGAAGCAGGATAGGCTAGTAAAGAGAAGAAGAAACGACATCACTATCGGATCGTATACCCATGCGAACATCATAGGTATATGATTCAAGGGTGATGCTCCCATCCAACCACCCGCTCTCTTCGTATGATCATCCCTAGACACATGTAATATCAAATGTTACAAAAAGGATACAATTATAGACAACTAAAAGGATGTTACTATTGTTAAAATTACCACAATAGATTAGCATGTGGTCTTGATAGGTCATTCTTATTATTAAAGAAACTTGTCTAAATCGGAAAGCTGCTTAATTGGAACGAATTCTGAGTAATGGCACCATTCTAATTAAGCGGCTTGCACTGTAGTAACAATTTTGTTACATGAGACTAGCAGGTTGTTAAGCGAAATGGGCTCAATAGGCAGTGAACAGTGCCCTAGCATAGCATGTTGTAGAAATCAAAATCTACATATCCATGTATCAATTTTCAAAAATGAGTATATAAAAATTTTACCTTGGATCTTGGGGGTTTGGATTACCACGGCCATAAATGGGAATCACTTTGTCTTTACTAATGCCTGCCTTACACACTGGACAACTTTGTCTATTTGGCTTTGTCTCTAACCATTGATGTAAGCATGGCCAACTGAAAAAAAAAAAGAGGTAGTAAATTAAGTAAATCAAAATAGCTTCATTTATGAAAACCATTGTTCATGAATATAAAACAGTGCAAGTAATAAAATGAAGGCCACAATTCATCAAAATTAAATCATTTATTTTGTTGAGAGACTTGGTTATTTCACTGCTTTCTTAATTTCTGCTTTTTCTTCCATCATGAAATGATATGATCAGAAATGACTAACAAACTAACATCTTAATTATTCTATTAATACATTCATAGACAAATAAATTCAGCAAAGGTACTAACATTACCACAAATGCCAAAGTTTCTTCGTGATTTATTTTTAGTTACTCTAACTCTAAGAAGTTCAGTCTTGTTTTCGTCCCAGGTGAGTCTAAGTTCTGTCTAGGCTTAGATAAAGATAAGTTCAATTACCAACTCAAGTCTCAAGAGTCAATATTTCAATAATAATAATAATAATAATAATAATGATGATGATGATGATGATGATGATGATGATGATGATGATGATGATGATGATGATAATAATAATAATAATAATAATAATAATAATAATGATATTTGTAATTGTAATTTTGAATGAATACATACTCTACATTGTCATTCATTGATGTACACAAGTCTTGAAAATCGAGAACATGTCAATGAAAATGAACGCTAATTATTATAATTTCACAGAGTCCCAGTTGTATTGAAGTGGAAGTAGAATTCAACAAAAAAAGGAATTGGACATTGGAATGAAATGGGGGAATGAATGAGTATGAGTTCAACTTCTAGATAATGAACTTTGCATGATCATGAATCATAATCATAATAATAATAACTCTTTACTTTAAGCGCTACTTAAGTACAGCCGTAGTGATTTCAGAAATAGTCACCTCAAACGATTATGTCTAAAGAACCCAAATACATGAAAGAAGTAACTTACCAAAACAGGTGGCCGCACATACTGACCACCGGATCGTTAGCTGTTTCGAGACAGATGTTACACTCATAAGTTCCATTTTGGTCATCCTGCTGGTCCTGATCTTGATTTGCCTCATTGTTATTGTTATGCGGAGTGGCTTCAGCACTCATTATGAGAAGATGGTTCGTATTATCAACAGACTAGATTGCAAATTTAATTATCCTCCAACTTCATTCAAACCACGACATAAAACAATTCTACATTTCTTTCATAGTATTGATATTAATGAATGTAAAGAGCGTCTGTAGAGTAGAAAAAAGACTTGTTTACAGATGACTCGATCTAAACTTCCTTTCGGAAATCCATGATTTCAACGTAGCATTACGCATGCGCAAAGGGTGCAAAAAGCCCTCCAACTAGAAAGAGTTTCATCATCTTATTTGAGTCGAAACGCCCACTTTCACCAAACCCCCCCCCCCCCCCCCCCCCCCCCCCCCCCCCTCTCTCTCTCTCTCTCTCTCTCTCTCTCTCTCTCTCTCTCTCTCTCTCTCTCTCTCTCTCTCTCTCTCTCTCTCTTATAGTTCCTTTTCTTCTTCTTCTTCTGCAATATCAACAAAATGAGCTCAAATCGCTTTAAAGTGGGTCGCTAGTCCCGAGCTAACAACAAACAGTTAACTTGTAGAACGTGACATAATGTCTATTAGGCAATATTTCATTCATATTATCTTTTGATGATCATATCATCTCATTGTTTAATATCTTTTAATGGTCATAAAATCTTCTTACTTCAATATCTTTTGATGATCATAGCATCTTCCTCCTGTGCAATATCTATTGTGCGGCTATGTGGTCTTGTGGTATGACACTCGCTTTAGGATCGGAAGATCCTGGGTTCGAGCCTCGTCGGCGCATAGTCGAGTCTTTGGAAAAGGCTCTTTATCATCGTACTCAGGTGTAAAATGTGTACCTGGCCGTTAACAGCTTTGTCTCTGTCCGAAAAAATTGTAATATCGCCTAACAGGCGCCATATGCCGTCCTACATGCTAAGTGTTGCTGTTGGCCAGGGACCCCTTGTAATGCGCTCAGAGCACGTTTAGTGGATATTGCGCTATATAAAAGCTATATTTTAAAAAGATTTTTTGATGACCTTGGCATATCACTTCATTATCTGTCGATGATCATAAAATCTCGCGTTGCAATATCTTTTGATGATCACAGAACCTCGCTGTGCAACATCATTCGATGATCATATATATATTTTTCTAACTGTGCAATATCTTTTGATGATAATATAACCGTATTCTGTGAGGTATAGGCTTTGTATGCCCCTTTGAGGGGCAGCGTGGCTCAGTGATAAGGTCTTTGGTTCGTACCCGAAAGGTACCAAGTTCGATCACTCGCCGCTGCGCCGTGTGGCCTTGAGCAAGTCACCTCGCCCTAGCTCAATTTGAGGCGCTGCACTGCGGCTGACGCCTGGGTTATTCTAGTCTTCCCTTGGAATATACCCAAGAGACAAATTTCCCCCTATGGGATGAATAAAGGGAATTTTATACATTTTATTTATTTATATCACCATGGCAACGGTCAAACATCGTTATTTGCGAACTGAGTGCACGACTGAAAACGCCACATTGTCAACATAGGACACATAATAATAATATTTCAAGTTGTCTCAAAGAGGGTTTTATATGGCGATGAATTTGATGTTCTCATAATGGGATTTGGCCTGTTAGCTGTCGTACTTTGGAAAAAAAAAAAACAACAACAACAACAACAACAAAAAAACACCTATTTAAAATTTTGTCCAGAAAACCCGTCCTGCAAATATCGATCGATTTAAAAGACCCTCATCTTGGCAAAAACTCTCAAATCCGGGACTTTAATAAAGACCATGCGAG
>NC_088362.1:34591381-34638881 GCF_034508935.2 Berghia stephanieae
AAGTAATTTAGGAGTATATTGAAAATATTGAAATCAGGTATTGTTTTGTTTTGTTTCTCTCCAAGTTATTACAGCCAAGATCATGTCGCTTACAGCGTTTTTCACCAAAAATTTTTCACACCAGCGACGATGAAAGAGATACGAATAGTGAAAATCTACAGATTTTAGCTTTATAATTAATTCGAACGAAAGAGAATTAGTTCCCAATAATAATATGTAAGTTTGGACTGAGGCCTCTTACAAACTAATAATAAAATAAAAAAAAAAGAAATAAATCCAAATACTTGGTTTGTATATTATATCTCCAATAACACAATGGAAGCTTGTTTGTATAGTATTATTTTGTCTATTAACATCTCCTTTTCACAAGTACATCCAGGATATTGCCATAATATCCCTCAAAGCTTTTAATCTTCCACGTCAAATATGTCAATGAAGTCTTATTGTACAAGTAGGATTTCTTCCAGGTTACGACAAAACAGTTTAAGATATAGCACCCGTTAAACAGAACAGCATTTTATGTAATTCTCTCTTCTGGATGGAAAGGCCAAATCGGTAAATACAATCCAGGAAGCAATAGACCAAAATGATGCCAGAAGTGGATTAGATATAAAAAAAATCTATAATCAGATGAGCCAAATTGGATATTGGAATGATTTAGCAGGTAGTTAAGGTAGTTAACACCTAGAGCTGTTCGTGGGGATTGTAGAGTTATGAATGCCATCGATTTGCTCCATTCTTTTCCATCCAAGTTTTTATTTTATCTTAAAACCTATAACATGAATATCAAGTTATTGAAAACGGTTTCGACTTTGAATTGAACATATTTAACTTCTGAACAAAGGGTCTTGATATAATGGACCACTAATTTTTCAGCCATCGAACATGAAAATCAATTTCCAAATTAAATATTCAACACTAAACCATACCTCTACACAGTTCAGTATTGCCATTACTTACCTTTTCAACAAAGTGTAAAAATAACATAGGAGGGTACACCAAAATTTCAACAATTCACGTAGTTAGGAGTTTGACAAACCACAACAAAAATCATTGTCTACAATACCGTAATCTTAAATAGTCGGACACGTAACTATACCTAATATATGTCACAAAACATGTCTTGACGCCAAATCGAACATAAGTTAATCAAAGTAGTTATTGTAAATTGATCACGATTGGATATTTAAAATACATAAATTACATTTTCATCATCATAACAGTCACAAAATATGTAGGTATGTATTATATCATGATGGTATTTAAGAATGTGTAAGAATGTGTGACATAATTATTTTGCTTTTGAAAGAAAGCATCTTTAAAAAACATATCAAATAAGATGGTAACATAAAATTCCACAATAAAACTATTGTCACAAAAGGAATTTTGTACGTGTACAAACAATAATCCTAACCCTAATATTAACATTCGTATACCCATTTTGACAGCAAAGGACATTCACAGTTATGTCAAGCAGAACCTTTAAAACTTGGTTTATCCGCTACAAGACCCTGTATGTGCCAAACACCCCCAATCTCCCCCCCCCCCCCCCCCCCCCACACACACACAACGGATGCAAACTATACTGCTGAACTTGTTTTGTTTTGTTTTTGTTTTTAAGGGTTTTACGGCGCTTGCAACACATTTAGGTTATATCAGCGCCAGTAAAAAGGAAGAAAATTGGATAGTAAATATTTCTAGAATTACAATTAAAGCACCCAAGAAAAAGTAAGACATAGGGGAACTGGGAACAAATAGGGATCAGATGTAGATTCCAAGAGCATACCACCGATGTACTTAGTTTGAGATCACCTATAAGTCTCATCTGGACACAAGCACAAAACCCAACAAAGAGGAATACACTCAAATGCCAACATTATACATTAAAAATCACAAATATAATAATACATAACAGAGAGATGATTTACAAGGAAAAAAATATCTCCCAAAACAATAACTATGCATTTGACTATTTCCCTCCCAGCTAGAACTCCGGCCAGGGCGAGGACAAAACCAAGTAATCTCATTCCAAGTCAAAGACAGAAAACATGTTGGAAAACAGATATAAGGGGATAGAAGATGCAGTATGTACCCCCCTGCCCACTATGGGAGGTCGGGAACCCCACCCAGTTTTAAGGGTTTTACGGCGCTTGCAACACATTTAGGTCATATCAGCGCCAGGCAAACGGAAGAAAATGGGAAAATAAAAATTCCAAGAGCACACTATCAAAGTACTTAGTTTGAGATCACCTAAAAGTCTCATCCTGACACAAACACACTAAGAGGAACAAACTCAAATGTTTACAAATCGTATATAATATATAAACAAAACATAATACAGTGCATAACAGAGAGCTTATTTACAAGTCCAAAAAAAAATTAAAAAAAAAAACATCATCTCCCAAAACTCTGACTATACATTTGACTTTGACTGTTTCCCTCCCAGTCAGGGTATCATGCCATGGCCAGGACAAAGCCAAGTAATTTCATTCCAAGACAAAGACAGATGGCATTTTGGAAAACAGACATAGGGGGATAGAAGACGCAGTAAGTGCCTCCCTGCCAACTATGCCCGCTAAACTTCAAACAAACAAATAAACGAGAGAGAGAGAGAGAGAGAGAGAGAGAGAGAGAGAGAGAGAGAAGAGAGAGAGAGAGAGAGAGAGAGAGAGAGAGGGGGGGGGGGGGGGGGGGGCGTCTTGAGTGGACGATAGAAGACGAGATGGGTTTAGATAACTGTTGGGTGTTAAAGGGATGGGGAAAGAGGGAGATAGATCCAGTGGTATGACGCTTGCCTCGTGGTCTGTAGGTCCCGGGTTCGATTCCTCCTGTGGGTGGCGCAAAGTTGAGTTCTCGCATAGTTTTGTTGACGAATTATGGTATAAAATGAGTAACTATCCGTTGCTCCTTGTAACGTGCGTTGAGCATATTTAATGGTTATTGCGCTATATAAAAGCAGACATTGACGGTAATGAGAGAGGATGGGTGAGGAAGAGATAGAGAGGGATAAAGGAAGATAGATAGATAGAGAGAGAGAGAGAGAGAGAGAGAGAGAGAGAGAGACAGAGAGAGGGGGGTAGTTAGAGAGAAAGAGAGGGAGGAAGATAGATAGAGAGAGGGGGAGTAGTTCAGGATAGGAGGGGGGCGAAGAAAGATAGAGAGAGAGAAAGAAAGAAAGAAAGAAAGAGAGAGAGAGAGAGAGAGAGAGAGAGAGAGAGAGAGAGAGAGAGAGAGGAAACAACAGTTAAAAAGCTGTCTTCTTATTGCAAGTACGTTGGCCAATATTTCTAATAACGATGACGTCGGTGAAATATTTACACGTGTCACACAGCCAGTCACTTGCTGACGAAATGGTTATCGATAACAATTATAACACACTTGTGTTCCAACAAGATGATTAGACCTAACAAGAGCGTAAGTTCCTCGCCGCCACTGTTCTCATCGCTTATAGTAGTAGTAGTAGTAGTTGTGGTATTGGTAATAGTAGTTGTTGTTGTTGTGGTAGTAGTAGTAGTAGTAGTAGTAGTAGTAGTAGTAGTAGTAGTAGTAAGTAGTAGTAGAAGTAGTAGTAGTAGTAGTTGTAGTAGTAGTAGTAGTAATATTAGTAGCAAGGGTAGTGGTAGTAGTAGTAGTAGTAATGGTAGTAGTAGTAGTAGTAGTAGTAGTAGTAGTAGTAGTAGTAGTAGTAGTAGTAGTAGAGAGAGAGTCCAACTACCTACATGAAATAAAAAAATAATCAAGGTAGCCCAGTTCTCAATGTGGTCAAATGGGACTAACCATTCAAATCAGTCGTCATTTATGGTGAATTCGAAGGTTAAAACAAGGAGCAGATTCCAATAAGATTTACCCTCGCATTTTATCTGTAATGAAATTAAGCCCCACCACGATACAGATACTGTCCCCGTAAAATGGGACATGTTCTATTTCGCTTGCGACACATGTAGGTCACTCCAGCGTCAGTCAAAAGGAAGAAAATGGGATAGTCCAAAAAAAAAAAAATTAAAAAATTCTAAATTACAATTGAAAGCACAAGAGAAAAAGTAAGAGAAAGGGGAATGCTTTAAGTCGGGAGCAGATGTATTTTTCTTTTGCATACTCTCAGTATAGTTTGAGAACACCTAAAAGTCTCACCCAGGCACATGCACAGTATCCCACTAAGAGGAATGCACTCAAATGTTTACAAACCACTACGTATTCAAAACAAAAACAAAATGTAATACTACTTCAAAGAGATATGATTTACAAGGAAAAACCATCATCTCCCAAAGGTATAACTATACATTTGACTGTTTCCCTCCCAGTCAAGGACTTAGGTCATGGCGAGGAAAGCAGATACAGGAGGATAGAAGACACAGCAAGTGACCGCTTGCCATCAATAGGGAAACACACCAAAAATAATAATAATAATAATAATAATAATAATAATAATAATAATAATAATAATAATAATAATAATAATAATAATAATAATAATAATAATAATAATGAGGGGAGAAGAACACAAAGCAAAGCAAAACAATTTTTGTGATGTTCATCATTTTTATTTTAATAATTACAAAACTACATTGGTGTTGAAATTTGAACACTGTAGGAAGGGACTGAGTGTAGAGGTATGATTTAGACATATACAAAATATCATTCACAACTTGCTCTCGATTTATAATTTACTATAGCATGGGAAGCGTGTAAAATATTATAATTCAAATGGAATTCTCGAGTCATGGACATGTTTGACGTTATTTGCGTTGATAGAGAAGGCCAATGACCGTGGTGAGTGGCACCAGATTCTGAAGGCTTCTTTCCACAAGTCCCCTCCCGGGACGACCATCGGGTAACTGGAATGTTAGTGAGAGAGTGAAATGAAAAAAAAAAGGATATTTTAAATAGACATTACTTTCATCGCACTCACTGTATATTTATAAAGTAATTTAGGAGTATATTGAAAATATTGAAATCAGGTATTGTTTTGTTTTGTTTCTCTCCAAGTTATTACAGCCAAGATCATGTCGCTTACAGCGTTTTTCACCAAAAAATTTTTCACACCAGCGACGATGAAAGAGATACGAATAGTGAAAATCTACAGATTTTAGCTTTATAATTAATTCGAACGAAAGAGAATTAGTTCCCAATAATAATATGTAAGTTTGGACTGAGGCCTCTTACAAACTAATAATAAAATAAAAAAAAAAAGAAATAAATCCAAATACTTGGTTTGTATATTATATCTCCAATAACACAATGGAAGCTTGTTTGTATAGTATTATTTTGTCTATTAACATCTCCTTTTCACAAGTACATCCAGGATATTGCCATAATATCCCTCAAAGCTTTTAATCTTCCACGTCAAATATGTCAATGAAGTCTTATTGTACAAGTAGGATTTCTTCCAGGTTACGACAAAACAGTTTAAGATATAGCACCCGTTAAACAGAACAGCATTTTATGTAATTCTCTCTTCTGGATGGAAAGGCCAAATCGGTAAATACAATCCAGGAAGCAATAGACCAAAATGATGCCAGAAGTGGATTAGATATAAAAAAAATCTATAATCAGATGAGCCAAATTGGATATTGGAATGATTTAGCAGGTAGTTAAGGTAGTTAACACCTAGAGCTGTTCGTGGGGATTGTAGAGTTATGAATGCCATCGATTTGCTCCATTCTTTTCCATCCAAGTTTTTATTTTATCTTAAAACCTATAACATGAATATCAAGTTATTGAAAACGGTTTCGACTTTGAATTGAACATATTTAACTTCTGAACAAAGGGTCTTGATATAATGGACCACTAATTTTTCAGCCATCGAACATGAAAATCAATTTCCAAATTAAATATTCAACACTAAACCATACCTCTACACAGTTCAGTATTGCCATTACTTACCTTTTCAACAAAGTGTAAAAATAACATAGGAGGGTACACCAAAATTTCAACAATTCACGTAGTTAGGAGTTTGACAAACCACAACAAAAATCATTGTCTACAATACCGTAATCTTAAATAGTCGGACACGTAACTATACCTAATATATGTCACAAAACATGTCTTGACGCCAAATCGAACATAAGTTAATCAAAGTAGTTATTGTAAATTGATCACGATTGGATATTTAAAATACATAAATTACATTTTCATCATCATAACAGTCACAAAATATGTAGGTATGTATTATATCATGATGGTATTTAAGAATGTGTAAGAATGTGTGACATAATTATTTTGCTTTTGAAAGAAAGCATCTTTAAAAAACATATCAAATAAGATGGTAACATAAAATTCCACAATAAAACTATTGTCACAAAAGGAATTTTGTACGTGTACAAACAATAATCCTAACCCTAATATTAACATTCGTATACCCATTTTGACAGCAAAGGACATTCACAGTTATGTCAAGCAGAACCTTTAAAACTTGGTTTATCCGCTACAAGACCCTGTATGTGCCAAACACCCCCAACTCCCCCCCCCCCCCCCCCCCCCCCACACACACAACGGATGCAAACTATACTGCTGAACTTGTTTTGTTTTGTTTTTGTTTTTAAGGGTTTTACGGCGCTTGCAACACATTTAGGTTATATCAGCGCCAGTAAAAAGGAAGAAAATTGGATAGTAAATATTTCTAGAATTACAATTAAAGCACCCAAGAAAAAGTAAGACATAGGGGAACTGGGAACAAATAGGGATCAGATGTAGATTCCAAGAGCATACCACCGATGTACTTAGTTTGAGATCACCTATAAGTCTCATCTGGACACAAGCACAAAACCCAACAAAGAGGAATACACTCAAATGCCAACATTATACATTAAAAATCACAAATATAATAATACATAACAGAGAGATGATTTACAAGGAAAAAAATATCTCCCAAAACAATAACTATGCATTTGACTATTTCCCTCCCAGCTAGGACTCCGGCCAGGGCGAGGACAAAACCAAGTAATCTCATTCCAAGTCAAAGACAGAAAACATGTTGGAAAACAGATATAAGGGGATAGAAGATGCAGTATGTACCCCCTGCCCACTATGGGAGGTCGGGAACCCCACCAGTTTTAAGGGTTTTACGGCGCTTGCAACACATTTAGGTCATATCAGCGCCAGGCAAACGGAAGAAAATGGGAAAATAAAAATTCCAAGAGCACACTATCAAAGTACTTAGTTTGAGATCACCTAAAAGTCTCATCCTGACACAAACACACTAAGAGGAACAAACTCAAATGTTTACAAATCGTATATAATATATAAACAAAACATAATACAGTGCATAACAGAGAGCTTATTTACAAGTCCAAAAAAAATTTTTAAAAAAAAACATCATCTCCCAAAACTCTGACTATACATTTGACTTTGACTGTTTCCCTCCCAGTCAGGGTATCATGCCATGGCCAGGACAAAGCCAAGTAATTTCATTCCAAGACAAAGACAGATGGCATTTTGGAAAACAGACATAGGGGGATAGAAGACGCAGTAAGTGCCTCCTGCCAAGTATGCCCGCTAAACTTCAAACAAACAAAAGAGAGAGAGAGGAGAGAGAGAGAGGAGAGAGAGAGAGGAGAGAGAGAGAGAGAGAGAGAGAGAGAGAGAGAGAGAGGAGAGAGAGAGAGAGGAAGAGAGAGAGGAGAGAGAGAGAGGAGAGAGAGAGAGGAGAGAGAGAGAGAGAGAGAGAGGAGAGAGAGAGAGAGAGAGAGAGAGAGAGAGAGGAGAGAGAGAGAGAGAGAGAGAGAGAGAGAGAGAGAGAGAGAGAAGAGAGAGAGAGAGAGGAGAAGAGAGAGAGAGAGAGAGAGAGAGAGAGAGAGGAGAGAGAGAGAGAGGAGAGAGAGAGAGAGAGAGAGAGAGAGAGAGAGGAAGAGAGGAGAGAGAGAGGAGAGAGAGGAGAAGAGAAGAGAGGAGAGAGAGAGGAGAGAGAGAGAGAGAGAGAAGAGAGAGAGAGGAGAGAGAGAGAGAGAGAAGGGAGAGAGAGAGAGAGAGAGGAGAGAGAGAGAGAGGAGAGAGATGGAAGGAGATGCATGAAGGAGAGGAGATGAGAAAAAGAGACGAAAGAAAAGTAAGACAGGGAAATGAGATGGGAAGAGAGATAGAGAGAGTTGAGAAGTATGAAGAAAGGAGAGATTTGTACATGAGAGAGAGAAGAGAGCTAGAGATCAGAGGGAGGACGTAGAAGAAGAAGAGAGTGGAAAAGATTGGGGAGAGGACCGAGGATGGATGGGAAGAGAGAGAGAGAGAGAGAGAGAGAGAGGAGAGAGAGAGAGAGAGAGAGGAGAGAGAGAGAGAGAGAGAGAGAGAGAGAGAGAGAGAGAGAGAGAGAGAGAGAGAGAGAGAGAGTTGACAATTGGTAGCAGTATAAATGCGATAAAACATAAAGCACGATTCTAAATTGATCAGTTATCCAATGCAGTCCATGGTCAGAATAAAGCAGATGTATTATAATTTAAAATTAAGGTTTTGTTTTCAAGCATAAGATAATATCCCTTGAATCATTCCTCCTCCTCCTATGACTTATAATAATATGTTAATAAAATGGAAACTTGTAATGTCCACACCATTTGCCTTTATAAATAGAGCTTAAATTTCACCTTGACGTTGATTTTCACTGTTTCCAACTTCAAGCGGCAATATTATATTTACATGTCATTCCAGAACAAGAACACAAACATAAATGGGAAGAGAAGAGAAAAGATTTTAGCCTCCCAATTTGCATGGGATGGGTGAGGGACTCTGTCCAGCATAGCATCCTAAGTTGTCACTTTTCACTTTTTATTTTATTGTTGTTTAACATAGGACTATTATAGAGGGTAAGATAACACAAGCTTTAATTTTAGATTTACATGAGTTTGTTTGTCGAGTGAAAATCTTAATTCAAAATGAGTGTTTATAACCCAATAAATGTGATTTAATCTTATATAACACCCCTACTTATCTTACTTATTTATCCGAACCAGCGACCACCTGAGCTCTAGCCCCCCTACTCATCTAAAATCATTGATACAGGAATTCATTAAAATTAAGAATGAAGGCAAAACAAATGTATTGTATTAAAACTGTCAATTATTTATGTAACTAGATCCACTTTATTTTCCAGAACCAGATGTTTGTTGTTTTTTTAGTTTTTAAGGGGTTAACGGTGCTTGCAACACATTTAGTTCATATCGATGCCAGTAAAAAGGAAGGAAATGGGATAGTAAAAAGTTTTAGAATTACAATTTAAGTACCCAAGAAAAGGGAAGACAATGGGGAATTAGTTCAAATTAGGAATTGATGTAGATTCCAAGAACACACTATCAGTGTACTTGTTTGAGATCACCTAAATGTCTAATCCTGAATCAAGCACAGGTCCCCACTAAGAGCAACACACTCAAATATTTACAAATCATATATATGTAAAACAAAAATAATACACCGCATAAAAGAGATGATTTACAAGACAAAAAATATAATCTCCCAAAACTATACATTTGACTGTTTCCCACCCAGCCAGGGTATCAGCCAGGGCCAGGACAAAACCAAGTTATCTCATTTCAAGAAAAGGACAGAAAGCACGTTGGAAAACGGATATAGGGGGATAGAAGAGACAGTAAGTGCCTCCCTGTCCACTATGGGAGGTAAGGAACCCCACCCAGGAACCAAATGTCAAAAACCAAACTAAAATTAAAATAATGAGAAATATGATGTTATAATGCTTTGTTCTTTAAGAAAAACTAAATTGTTTCTAAAAAATAAAACAAATAAAGATAACCTAAATCTCCTATTTTAGGCTATAAATTGACATTTCACCACCTAAATCACCCCGACATATGAGCCTTTTGAGTCATTGAGTCACAGGTGTCATCTCATACAGCTGTCATGGACTATGGTTAAGACATCCCACCAATGGGACAGCTTGATTATGGATTTAAATCACAATACTGCAATACTTTCTCGTCTATCTATGCCATGGATAAACACAAACAAAATATTCTAAGCTGGTTCATAATTTATCAATATTGTGTGAAGAACTTGTGAATGACTTTCCCAACAATTAAAGGTATATTTAGAATATCAAATCCCGTCATATATCTTTGAGCATGAATATGCAATGACCTTCCATGGGACACTGTGCTGCATATCAATAATAAATTAAATCACATACATGAATTCGCGTACAAAAACTGTATCAAGTGATTGTTATTTAAAATTACAATTTGTGAAACTTAAATATCAATTAATGAACACAAAACAAATGAGACATGAGGTCACTGAACACGAGGTCAATATCTGAAATCGGACATTTTCAATGAAAATAATTTTCAAAATACTAACTGAAATAGAACCTATTTTTGATGGTTTTTGTTTTGTTCTTGTTTTTTAGGGTTTTACGGACAGCATTTGCGAACATTTAGGTCATTTCAGCACCAGTAAAAAGGAAGAAAATGGGATAGTAAAAAAAAAAAATTAGATTTACAATTAAGAGCCCAAAAGAAAAGTAAGACACAGAGGAATGGTACAAATAGAGAATAGATTTAGATTCCAAGAGCACACTATCATTGTGCATAGTTTGAGATCACCTAAAAGTCTTATCCAGCCACAAGCTCAGGATCCCACTAAGAGGAATACACTCAAATGCTTACATCATACATTCAAAACAACAAATATATATAACAATACATAACAGAGAGATGATTCAAAAGGAAAAAAAATTCAACTATAACTATACATTTGACTGTTTCTCTCCTAGCAAAGGACTCTGACAAGGGAAAGGACAAAACCAAGTATTCTCATTTCAAGACAATGACAAAAAGCAAGTTGGAAAACAGCTATAGGGGTATAGAGGACATAGTAAGTGGCCTCCCTGCCCACTATGGGAGGTCAGGAACCCCATCCAGGATATTTTTTTTGTGACAACTCCATGTCATATTAACCCCGGAAAAAAATGGAAGATGATGAGATTGACACTTAAAATAAAGAATTCTTTACAAGCGCAAATGAAGTTTGTAAGACAAAACAGACTAGTTCAAATAAAGAACAAAAATAAATTTAAGAGCAATGTATCTATTGAGATAAAAACTTCCAACCAGGCACATAACATAAACATAAAACTATCTTCCTATTATGAAAAAATAATCCTAACGTTTAGATAGGCAAATTCAAAAGTCCTATTTCAGGAAAAAGAAAAATCTATATAGAGATAATCTACAGACACAGGGAGATTAAAGTGACAGCAATAGATTTCCATGGCCCAAGATAAGAGGTTAAACTATCCCCACACCCACCATTTTCGATTTGACAAAGCAAATAAGATAATATTGGTTGACTAGCTGAATAGGCCTGGTAATGCCATTTATTCATGTTTTGTAAGTCTTAAATTTTAGGAGCTACAGCACTGCACATAAGTCCATCAATATCAGTATTATTATTAGACTTATGACGATCAAAGAAAAGAGAGCTGAATTGTACATACAATAAAATTTTATTATAACAAAATGAGCACCATAAGAGAATTTAAGTCATTAAAATAAAGCCAAGTACAAATTGATATATTAAGAAGAAAAAAAAGAAAGCTATAAACCAATTTTGTTTAACACGTTTTCCTAGTGCCTGCGACACTTTTAGGTCATTTCAGCACCAAAAGAAAAGAAAAAAAGAAAGACGGTACACATCACAAATTGACAACCAGATAAAATGAAAGGAAGTCAAAAGGGAACTGATAAATGTAGATCTAAGCAGCAATTTACCCCTCTGCCAAATCAAAGCTAACCTGTCTCCTACAGTCACCAGCATGGGATTTCGGTCAAAACGTTGACACTCTGAAAATTCATAATATCAATTCAAAAGTCACTCCCTCATAGATATGATTTACAGCAAACGAATTATCATAAAAAATGATCCTCTCTCACAGAAAAATATAGTCCTTGCAATAGTTGAAGGACATATCAGTGCTAAGAAAAAGATAGACGATAGAATATCTGTAATAAGTTTATCCATGTTTACAAGAACCCAACTAAGACTGATAAAAAGGATACAAGTTCAAAAGAGAAAAGAATATGGGAGAGCAATTTGTACCCGTGTTAGAGACTTCAATGGTTACAATATTATACAAGACACACTAACTTGTAAACACATTGACAGTTATATTCAACAGGACTGAGTCAATCCACCTATTCGAAGAAGAAGAAGAAGAGAAAAATGTTTTCCCAAATACAGTAAATCCAGTAAAGGATCTCAGGCATGATGGAAGCAAAACCAACAAGTGCCAATCCATAACAAGAGCAAACAGACACTTTTGAGATATAACATATATATATATATATATATATATATATATATATATATAATATATATATATATATATATATATTATATATATATATATATATATATATATATATATACAGATAGTGGCGTCAACAAGGATGGAGTAGGTTATGACCTTTCAAATAAAGGAGTAAAATCTCTCTCATCCCTTGGGGACTTTCACTCACCCGTAAAAATAATAATAGTATTATTGGCTATGGATGTATCAATACATTAAAAATAATATTGCTAAGTATGACTAGAGAATTTTGTAAAATTTGATATCTTAAATGAAAAATGTTACATGATAAAAATATATATTATAAAATTACCTGATATTACATTAAGTACATTTATGTCATGCAGAATGCAGATCAAGGGAAACCAAATTTTGATTGTTGGTTAGCGACACTTTCACTTTCAAGTCATAGCAGCAGAGAAAGGATGTTACAGCTGAAAGATTTAAGATATTGAGATTAATGGCGATGACAGTAATCCAAGAAATGTAAGACAAAGTAGACTTGAGGCAGGGATAGAATAGAAACAAGAGCAGTCCATCTGAGCGTTGGTCTAGGATCTGATAAAAGATCTCACACAACTCAGCTGTCAAAGATAAACTCAAATTCTAATATTGATTCAAACTAAATAAATATCAATGATTTATGAAGGTTAAAAAAAAATCATCTCTCACAGAAAACAAGCGTCTGTCTCCCTGTTTGTTAAGCCATCCCAGCCAGGGCCAAGATAAGCCAAATCGTGGTATTCCAGACAATATGATTGGGACAGTGAGGGTTGATTTCCTTCATCATCGCAGTTGTCATATAAGCCCCACTGTTTTATCTAATGGCCTGTGTATGATTGAGTAGATGAATACAGATACAGTAGTGCTCACATTACTTACCTGCAAAATTAGATTCTTTCAGTCACTATATTTTCCATTTCTTTACAAAAGTAAGTCAATGTCTCCATTTTTTAACCATTTTGGCATAAAGAAAAAACAAATGAAAATAACAATTAACAAGTGTCAATGATAGAGCATCAAAATGCCATTGTTACAGTGATATACTGATACTGATTGTAAAAATACAAATTCATAACCCATCAACTCAAAACAGTATTATGTCAGAGTGAGACAGATGCCATCCAGTCATTGTCAAGATATAATGACCTGAAATGTGACATTTGTTTTTGTTACTTTAAGAAAGTATTTTCATTTATGTTTTGTTTGTTTTGTTTTTAAGGGTTTTACGGCGCTTGCAACACATAAAGGTCATATAAGCGCCAGTAAAAAGGAAGAAAATGGGATAGTAAAAAGTTCTAGAATTACAATTAAAGCACAAAAGAAAAGGTGAGACAAAGGGGAATTGGTTCAAACAGGGAACAGATGTAGATTCCAAGAGCACACCATCAAAGTACTTAGTTTGATGTTTGTTTGTTTTTAAGGGTTTTACGGCGCTTGCAACACATTTAGGTTATATCAGCGCCAGTAAAAAGGAAGAAAATGGGATAGTAAAAAGTTATAGAATTACAATTAAAGCACTCAAGAAAAAGTAAGACATAGGGGAACTGGGAACAAATAGGGATCAGATGTAGATTCCAAGAGCATACCACCAATGTACTTAGTTTGAGATCACCTAAAGTCTCATCCAGACACAAGCACAGGTCCCAACTAAGAGGAATACACTCAAATGTTTACCAATCATATAATATAATATGTAAACTAAACATAATACAATGCATAACAGAGAGATGATTTACAAGGAAAAAGATATCATCTCCCAAAACTATAACTATACATTCGACTGTTTCCCTCCCAGCCAAGGAGCTCCGGCAAGGATCAGGACAAAACTAAGTAATCTCATTCCAAGACAATGACAGGAAACAATTGGGAAACGGGTATGGGGGGGGGGGGGATAGAAGACACAGCATGTACCTCCCTGCCCACTATGGGAGGTCATGATCCCCACCCAGACTTAGTTTGAGATCACCTAAAAGTCTCATCCAGACACAAGCACAGGCCCGAACTAAGAGGAATACACTCAAATGTTTACAAATTACATAATATAATATGCAAACTAAACATAATACAATGCATAACAGAGAGATGATTTACAAGGAAAAAAATATCACCTCCCAAAACAATAACTATGCACTTGACTGTTTCCCTCCCAGCCAGGACCCTGACCAGGGCCAGGAAAAAAAACAAGTAATCTCATTCCAAGACAAAGACAGAAAGCATGTTGGAAAACAGACATAGGGGGATAGAAGACACAGTATGTACCTCCCTGCCCGCTATGGGAGGTCAGGATCCCCACCCAGTATTTTCATTTACTTCAATAAAATATAAAATTGTGTACTTAGTCTGAGATCATTAAAACTCTCATCCAGGCACAGGCACAGAATCAAACTAAGAGGAATACAATCACATGTTCACAAAATATATTCAAAACAAAGACTTTAACAGTGAACAATAGAGAGATGATTTACAAGGAAAAAATATTAATCTCTCAAAAGTACTATTATTCATTTGACTGTTTTCCCCTCAATCAAGGACTCCCGCCAGGGCCAGGATGAAATAAGTAATCTCATTTTAACACAAGGACAGAACGCAGCCTGAAAAAAAAAAAAGAATAGAAGACTCAGTAAAAGTGACCTCTCCGCCCACCATGGTAGCATTTTGATAAGACTACCAAGGATGTAACATAGAATTTGATATAGAGGTTAGGTCGATGATCTGAATGATGAAATATTCATTTTACAAGGACAAATAGTTTGAGTATACATTGATGCTGATATGTTGTTGAATTTGTTGCATTAGTTTAAAATTAAATGTAAAGAGCAATTGAAATTTATTACTTAAAGTACTGGGGGAAAAAATAAATCTCAAAACATTGAAATGTAAAAAGAGACGAGGAGTTTTTGATTAGTAAAATATTGTCCAATAAATAAAAATTTGTGTGTAGAAATGGATCATAAGCCATAAGAATAAGATCACTGAAAAAAAAATAATTCAGTTTTCTCAGATCATTAATATATTAAAAACAAAAACAAACATTGTTTCTGTCTCAAAAGGGAGTATTGATCTCTTTGTGGCTGGCAAGAACCTAAAATTGTACTTATAAAGAGATATCATAGAATTAGGTAAAACTAATGTGGAATGAGTGAACCAATATCAAACAATAAATACCGATATGTAGGCAAATCAACAAAATTAATAAAATAAAACCCAAAGGTTTGAGATCATTTCAATAATAAAGTTACCTTTATATTTTCTTATCGCTATCTATACAAAATGGATAAATTAAAATAAAACAAATGTACATTGCCTTTTCATTTCTGTGTGTATGTACAAGTCATTCTTGTGATATGGAATCATGTATGAAGTTCTCTAAACTAATTCTTATGCTCCTTGAGTGGTGATGGTGATGGCGATGAAGATGATAATGATGATGATAGTTGTGGTGTTGATGATATTACATTGGGTTTTGAGCTCGAGACTAAATCTTTTATAAGTCTTGATATATAATACGGACAAATCCATGCCATTTAAATACGGATTAAGCTGATAATTGGAGCAATCTATTTAGAAATTTTCACAATATAATTTCTACTAGTTAATTGGCACCAACAACATTTAATTGATATTGATTAATCAAAAAAATTTCCAACTTTATTTGAAAAAACAATAAAACAAAACAACAAAAAAACAAAAAACAATTGACCAAATAAAAGTAAAAATATAAACAAATTTGATGACTGGATTAAAAATGATATAATCTTGAGCTTATAGACAAATAACTTGGTTCAGTCAAATTGTACACACATCAAAGCTATTGTTTGTGTCTTATCACTGATATCAAAATTTGCCAGACTTCGTGCATTTGACATCATCATCATATCGTTATTATATTGTTATTATCATCCTTATTATTGTTATTGCTGCTGTTGTTGTTGTTGATATAATCTATTTAGAGAAAAATTAATTTTTATGGCCAGAAAAGGCCTAAATAAACTCTTGAACTTGAACTTTAATTACAAAAGGCCATCCTTGGAATCGGTTACTTGGAATGCCACTTAATTGGAATGATCTCTGTGCAATATTCCAATCAAGCAGATTCCAATGGTTGTTGTTGTTTCGTTTTTGATTTTTCATTTTCACATTAACATGCAGGTCATATTTAATTTTGAAAAAGGTTTCTTATATTTCATCGATAAAGATTTATATATCCCGAGCCAACGGCAATACTTAACATGTCGGACGAGACACTAAATACGACAACTACCAAAAAAAACCAGCACTACAAATAAAAGACCATTCCGAAATCCTCGTAATGTCTACAAAAACTATATATATATTGCCGTTGTTTATTATATATATATATATATAATATATATATAATATATATATATATATATATATATATATATATATATATTATGAACAACGGCTAAGACAGTTTTTGTAGACATTACGAGGATTTCGGAATGGTCTTTTATTTGTAGTGCTATTTTTTTTGGTAGTTGTCGTATTTAGTGTCTCGTCCGACATGTTAAGTATTCCGTTGGCTTGGGATCCTTTGTAAAACACTTTTTGAGCATTTTAAGTGGATATTGTGCTATATAAATGCTCAAGTTTTTAAATTAAAAAAAAATCTTTTGGTGTTGTTGCTTTTTTAAAAGTAAAATTTATCAAAAAGCCTTGATCTATATATGGCTGCAGATATAATGATGTCTATCCTATTGATGCATATCCTATCCGTATTTGCTTTTGTGGTGAACTATTTAAAAGTCTGTACAATGTTTTATCTGTGTTGCAACCTTCTTAAAATAAATATGATCTATATTGAAGAAAAGACGAGTTCTGATATGTCAAAAATCTGAAAAGGTTTGTATGAAAAAGTGCCAAAGCAGAAAAAAAAATACAATCATCCTGCTTCTATAGGCTGATTTTTTTATCTTTCTTGTACCTCTCTTACTGCTTTGTTTACACAAACATTTTCATATTTTTATTCCACACTGCTCCCTAATTAGCCATTCTGATACATATGTCATGATATCAGATTTGATTGAAATGCAATAAATTATTATATGGAAAATGGTATAAATGTAATATTGCAATTAATTCATCACAGCACAAGATCACAAATGCAGGTCACTAAACATTTGGAAATACAACATGTAAACAAGTCACAGCTTGCATTTTGGTAAACAAATCAAAGCATAATATATAACTTCATATTTCAATACAATATCTTGACTCAACTCATTTTTATACATATTTTACAGCAATTCAACTTGTGCTCCCCGGTTTCTTTCCACATTTTCTATTCTCTCGCCTAAGAAATTATAAAATTCATACTTAAAATATAAAATCTAGTTTACCCCACAGCTTGTACAGTTATCAATGCTAAATAAATGAACAAAAATGGAACAAATCAAACTTGATTCCAGCTGCCAAGATATGTACACCACACAAATGTCTGTCCAATCTCATTGCTTTAAACTTGATGTTGTCAAATGCATATATGTATGTATGGATGTCAATATGTTTATTCCTTAACAAAGACTTTATTTGTTGTCTATCAGGGTTTGGAGTCGAAGAACAAGCTCCCTTGCAATCTTTAATACTTGCTTGGCGTTGTGATGCTCTGCCATTTCTAAAATGAAAACAGACAATAAACAAAAAATTTAAGTATAGAACTGTGGGAGCTGCCAGAAGCCTGGAATGGTAAAAATGCTCATGAAAAGGTGAAAATGGAAAGACTTCAGGAGGAAATAGCGCAAACAATGGACATTTCAGGTGCAATCCTTTCAAAGCTTTTACTGACGAAGGATTTGCACCCTAAAGTCCATTTTTAATACTATTTCCCCTCTAAGTCTTTCCATTTTCACTTTTTCAATAGTATTTTTTATTAAGGAACTTTTTGTTTTCTAGAAAACAAAGAATGTACTAGGAGGTGAGAGGCATTTAAAAAGTGGATATATAGAAGAATGTTGAGGTTATCATGGACTGAAAAGAATACAAACGAGTAAGTGTTGGCGAAGGTGAGAAAAGGAAGAATATTGATAGATATACCATCAGAAAGAGGCAGTTATGGTTTCTGGGACATGTGTGGATAAGAGATGGAATAGAAAAGTTGGTAACATCTGGGATGATCAAAGGAAAGAGAGCTAGAGGAAAACAGAGAATGACATATTTCAATAACCTACGAATGACCAATAGTGATTTAACAGCAATGCAGACTTCATGCAGAGGATCGTGATATATGGAGACAGCTAACCATCAACGTGCTCAAGAGTACAAGCCACGATGGATGATAATAAAACATGACTAAAGACAACACATTCAATATTATCCCTAAGCTTCAATCCTTCTCCTATTAATCCAATAATTGAAAGTACATAATCATCAGTGTATGGTTCTAACTATGGAGACCAATGTGAAGTACATTGATTTTAGCTGAATATGTAGCTGCTAGAATCTGTTGACTGTAAAATGTCATGTACAATAAAATAACAGAACTTTTCATGCTTAAAAAACCCTTCTTTAGTCAATAAAAAAAATAGTTAAAATGTTAATGATTCACATTAAATCCAAATAGATGGCACATCTAGACGGAAAATACAAGGAGTGAAAAATTATTTTCTGTTATTGATCTGGATTTAATGTGATGTATTAGCATATCAACTGCTTTTGTTAATGGCTGAAGAAGGGATTTGAGCCAGAAATGTTCCGTGTTTAGAATTTTGTTCTATTTTGAAGATGTTATATTCATTACTGATCATGAATTTTAGCTCAACCCCTTGAACGACACTGCCTGTATTGACAGAATGGGACCAAAGGCAATCAGTATCTGATTCCAGTCATAGAAGTAACGCATACTATGTCATATTTGATTTTGATCTAAAATAAATGTCATGATGCTTCTGGCACTTATTAGAATCAAATACTGCTTTCATAGTAATCCTTCAGAGTCATGAGGTTCATGGAATTGAAGCTTTCCCAAGTTCTAGAGCATTAAACACACAAAAGGAATTGGTTGCTACCCTTTGACCAGTCTATTGCAAAGTAATTTCCCTCCAGCTCTAACAGACCCAACAAGCTACCAACTGCTAGATGACAGAAAAAAAAAATTCGACTTCACCCAAGATTGACCCTTTGCACCCTTTGCATGTGAAGTGAGTGCTCTACATACCAAACTATCGGAATTTTTAACCATAGCTATATTTATCCACCCAGATAAAAACAAAAGAAGAGAAAAACACCATGCATTAGCAAATGGAGCATGTAATGTAAAATGCTTCATGTGTGGCTCAGTGGTTCAGCAGTAATGGTGTCTTGTTTTGTTACAAAAGTCAAGCAGTGTTAAGCATGGCTAGTTGCTGGACTGGTAACCATGATCGCAGGAAAATTCTGATCTCATTGTTGTGGCTTTGGGTAAGGCACTTTACACAACTCAGCTAAGGTGTGAATGAGTACCTGGCTATAAGAAGTGGCATATATTGTAAGAGTATTAGTACAAAAAGGATGCCTAACAGAAAAAATGGTACTATATGAAAATATGAAATGAAATAATGGTTCCACTGCTGGGGGAATACATGAAACATTGTGAGGCACATTCGGCATGGTAAATCCATAAAAATGTGCTATATAAATGTTCATATGAATCTATCTATCTATCTATTTACCATTGAAGAACTTGATGATATCTGTAAAGTCCATGTTGTTGTCTAAGATAATATCTCGATACACTTGGACCAATGCCAGGGCAATAAAGAGGACAAAGTGACTTGAAGACTTGTGACGAGCAGCCCAAATGGTTTCCCAAACAGAGAAGATGTCACTGTATACCAGCTCTGTAGGAAAATCCATATATCCATAGTGTCATTCTTTAACCAAATATCAAAGTGACATATTGGGGAGCAGGCACTGGAGTAAGATAAAGATCTGAATAAGTGTGTATAAAACGGTGCCAGACAAAGCAAGAAAGGAAAATGCAAGAAAAAAAACATCCTCCAAAAATCAGTTTTTCTCGACTAGGGAGGACTACTTTTTTCAAGATGGCTTTTTTTTCTTGTATTTTTCTTTCTTGTTTTGTCTGGCTCTGCTTCATACATACTTTTTCAGATCTTTTTTTCTAACCATGTAACTACCTTGACAAAATTCTACAGGAGAGAAAAAAAAACATCACTGCTCTAAAGCTTAAGAGACAAAATTCATTCTCCTAAATGAAGGCATCAAAATTGACTCATATTTTAAAAAAATCAAGAACAGAAATAAATTTTAAGTATCAGATTCATCCTAACTTATAACCCTTTTGAGACGATCAAAGTGACGTATTAAGGAGCAGGCACTGGTGTAAGATAAAGATCTGAAAATGTGTGTATGAAACAGTGCCAGACAAAGCAAGAAAGGAAAATGCAAGAAAAACAAAATAAACCATCCCAAATAATCAGCATGTGTCAACTGCTAATCGAGGCAGGCTGACATTTTGGGATGGTTTATTTTCTTGTATTTTCCTTTCTTGCTATGTCTGGCATTCTTTCATACACACATTTTCATATCTTTATCTCATATATATTCAAGAGTTAAATGCTCCACGATCAGCTTTTAATAGAAAAAATATCTAGGCATCAATAACAGATTTCGATCAAATTCGTTTTAGACAAAGTAAATTCATGGAGCAATTTAACACAAACAAAAACCAAAACCAAAAATAAAACAACAAAATAACAACAATACCAACTGCAACAATGAAAACAATCATTGCAATAACAAGAACTGCTACAGCCACAAATTTCACCTCTTTTGAAGTCCAGTAAGAACCAACGGTAGCAGAAGTAGAAGTGTGTGTAATCACCATGTTGATGCATGTGCTCAAATAACTCTGAATCCAAAATCTGAGGTAGATCAAATTAATATCAGAGTATAAAGTAAACCCATAATGCATAAAATATTTTTAACAGATATTACTTATTTGAGAATATGAGAGTCAATTCCATGATCAGAATATTTGAAAAGAATTCAATCAAGGTTGATATGAAGATAAGATGGGAGAATTTCAATGTGATTTAGTAATAATAATAATAATAATAATAATAATAATAATAATAATAATAATAATAATAATAATAATAATAATAATAATAATAATAATAATAATAGTAATAATATATAATAATTAATAATAATAATAATAATAAAAATAATAAAATAATAATAATAATAATAATAATAATAATAATAATAATAATAATAATAATAATAATAATAATAATAATAATAATAGTAATAATAATAATAATAATAATAATAATAATAATAATAATAATAATAATAATAATAATAATAATAAAAATAATCATCGTCATCATCATCATCGTCTCCACCCACTGTGACTGATATATTCATAAGTAAGTGCACCTGAATTAGAGAGCGCATATTGGCAAAATGTGTATCCATGGCACCACCATGTGGAAAGTTGCAGCTCATTCTTTTCATCAATTGACAAAAACAACTGAAAGCCAAAGATTCTGAAAAATACAGAAAAATTTATTACAAGTTTTTAACACGAAATTACAATAATGAATAATTTCAATTAAATGCTAAGCAATAAAAAAAAAGTGGTTTATGGTTAAAAGGTGCAGTGAGCAATAAACTCAAGCGTTTATAAACTTGTGCATTTGTTTAGCACAATATCTACTAAACATGCTCATAGTGATTTACTTTACAAGGGTTCCACAACACTTAACATGGTGGACAAGACATGATGGCTGTGCGGCTATGTGGTCTTGTGGTATGACACTCGCTTTCGGATTGGAAGGTCCTGGGTTTGAGCCTTGCTCAGTGCATAGTTGAGTCCTTGGAGAAGGCTCTTTACTCACATTCTCTCACTGCAGTCAGGTGTAAAATCAGTAACTGGCCGTTAACAGCGTTGTCTCTGTCTAAAAAAACTAGTTGGATTAGAAGGATGAATTTTTCACAATTACAAATCTAATACTTTGGACAACATGGACGATTCCTGTTGACATCAGACATCTTGTTTGATGGATTATCTATATTCCTTCATGGAATCCCTAGGTCACTGTATATAATGATGCCATGCCGGAAGGGAGTAATTTTTATTTTTAATTTAAAAATTTAACAACAATAAAAAAAACATTCGCTTAAAACCAAGCATACTGAATAAATTACTAAAATGATAATAATAATTTCTTAAGCATTCTGAGTTAGGTTTGAGAGAATTACCATTATCAAATATAACGAGGAGGGGAGCCACTAGGTCACACATGCCCTGGACATAACCCACGTCTAAGTGTTGCCATACATACCTGAAATTGTCATATTGGAAAGGAAAGAAAATGTTACAACAAAGCTACTAGAAGATGTGGATTGTGAAAAGTCATTACAAAAATGAATATGACAGCTTCAAATGAGAACAATAACAATTAAAACTTTAATGTTTTACAAAGTTATTTTCAGCCGTTTATCTGGATCAAACCTGATATATTAGCATTTCAATTGCTTTTGTTATTGGCTGAGGAAGGGTTTTGAACCCAAAACCTTCTGTGTTTAATATTTTGTTCTGTTTTGAAGCTGTCATATTCATTTTTGTGCATGACTTTTAAAAGATATGATAATCAACCACTAAATTATAGTTGTCTCAGGCTAACAGCAGGGTCATCAAGAGACAAGATAAGATGAACTGCTTGTTCATTGTTAAATGCTTTCTTTGTTAGGCTGGATTGAAAAGATTGATGGTATGTATTGAAAAAAATACACACCAGTCGTGCCACCAGATCAACTGCACCAACATACAAAACTATTTGAAGAGGTTTTCCAAAACTCCATAACTCCTTTTTCCCCATTTTGAGATATTGAGGATTATTTCCCTTAAAATTTCTCATTCGGTCTATCATTTTATCAAATTTAAACTTCAAATTCTAACAAATCTAGGGAAATTCTTGTATCTATTGATGCTTAAAATAAAATTTACATTTCAATTTATCTCATGGATGGAAAATCTCAAAAAGGAGAAAAATCGACTTAACGAGTTTTGTAACCTTAAACATTTATCATCTGATTAATGGAATTTAGTGAGATCCAATCACCCAACTGGTAGTCTAAAATCAACAACAAAGAGCAGTCTGTCGTCAACTTACTTTATTCCAGAAGATCATAACTATGATCTTACATGGAGACTTCTTCAGAGGGGTGAATTAACATGGCAAAATTCTATTTCATGTCAATAACAAGCTAGTAAATTGTCAGAGCTTTTACTTTGAAATATCTGTATCTATAATAAATTATTCAAAACTTTTATATGTCCATTCAAACAAGCTGATTAAGAAGAACAATAAATTTGTTAACAGCTTACGTGCATATCACATTGCGAAGTTTTTCAAGATTATCAGGTGTGAAGTAATGATAATTGCGGTCACATCTCTGAACATCCTTGTCAATTCTGTGTAAATTCAAAGCAACGCTGTCCAACAGCTCTGCCTGAAATTTTAAAACAGAAATATGAAAGATGAAGGGGTTTTCCAAAAAACAGTAATCTAGCAAAATAAACTCCATCAATCTATCTACCATATTTGCATTTAGATATCATCCCTTGACACCCTTATACTCGAAGCTTTAGCAAAATTCAAAACTTTTGTATAATTTCTATGCGACAAAAAATGACATGTCATACATATTGGATATTTTAAAATCAATTTTTAACAGCCCTTTAACATTCAAAAAATTGAAATGACAGACAACACATAAATACAACATATAGGATATCATCTATAACTTACTGAATAAGTGCCACCATTTGAGGCAGGGGATGCTGGAGATAATAGACTTTCTTTGCTTGCTGACAAGTGCCTACTGACTTCTATCGAAAGCATTGTGAAAGTGAAAAAAATCAAATCAAAAACAACAATTATGTTAATAACATAAAGATTTCAAAAGATTAAACATTATGAAAAATAAATAAGGCTTACACTGAAATGGATATCAAAGATTTAAAAACTAGAGATGGGCGCCTCAAAATAAATGTTTCCTGAAAAAAAGTACTTCACTTCACTTATTCTCTTAGTGCTTGATCAGCATATAAGCCTGACATGGTGGAACGCTATCTTTCTCGGTTGGAGGCCATACCTGCCTACTTGAAAATTTCAAATTCACTAAGTAATACAAAATTCATCAGTAATTAATGGTCAAATTTCAGTAAACAAAAATAATGATAGATACACCCTTTTATATATGTAAAATAAAGTTACCATGTTATATAGAGGACAGCCTGATAAAATAATATTGGGGTTCTTTTCCTTACAAAAAGCTATCACACCATTGTCTTTTCCTAGCATTGAGATTTTTTATTGTAGCATATTGCAACCATTTGTATCAGTAATATTTATTTCCGTAAGTCCATAATTGTCCTTACACTTCCATACCAATTACGGACGTTCCGTAATAATAGGTAGGTATGTCTGTCCCCAAGACCAGCCACTAGCTCTTTCATACTCCTCCTCCAGGTCTCCAGCGGGCAGCCCCTTCTTTTCATTCCCTGGGGGGTCCACCTGAGGGCTATCCTGGGAATGTCACTCAGATCCCATTCTGAGGACATGTCCAGTCCATTTCCACCTTCTCCTCTTTACAGCTTCAGATACTGGTTCGATTTCAGTGTGTTTAGCCAGTTCAAGCAAAGAACAGATTTTCTCAACTCGCTGATATTTTGAAAAAGTTATCTTCTTCATCAGTAAATCCATTCAAACTTGAGGGAAAATCTTGCAATTATTAAAATATGGAAATTTTATACACACACTTGACCCCAGAGTTGTCTTTTTGAATGCAGAACTCAAGTTGGATTACTTTTCTGCCACATGTTTGTGTGAAGCATGTTGATTATTTAAGTATAATGTTGATTTAAGCATGATAAAATACACAATGGCCTCATCTTCTAAGCATTACAACATAAAGAAAACCCCAGACGTAAATCAAATTTCTTACCCAAGTCCTGCCCCATCTTTCCTTCAAATGCAATTTTTGTACTGGCATGTGATGGTAACGATGTCTCTTCCTCCACCTCCCATTCCCTTTCCCTGTCAGATGACGAGCCCATCTTGGGACGAGAGCAGGATGATGTAGAGGATTCCTCATCAACAACAGCACTGTCAACAGAGAGTTTAGCAGTCATGGACAAGCGGTCGGTCACATCAGTAGGCAGGGACCTTGGAGTGAGGGGTGTGAGAATGCCTGAGTCACCTATAGAGTCTGTCTTGGATCGGCTGGAGAGATCATTTATCAAGGAGGATTGGCATTTACCATAACATGCTAAATTCACATAGTAAGTATTTCTAAATTTTTTAAAATAAAGAAAGTGAAGAAAAAAGCAATTTAAATGAATATATATGTGTATTTATAGCTGTAAGGATTTTATGTGATGTATTATCATTTTAATTCTTGTTGTTGTTGGCTGAAGAAGGGTTCCAGTTAAGTATGTTGTTAATATTTGAAGATGATTTTATTCATCTTTATACAATAAAAAATGTTTTTTTATATAAACACCTTATCCGTATAGGATAGTCATTGCATAACTGTAAAATTTTAAAAGACCTTCAATCACAACACATGACAAACAATGAAAGAAAGTAAATTTACCTGTGGTCCGTGTCGATACTGGTAGGGCCTACCCTTGTAGTTGTATCAGCAATGCCATCATCAGGGCTTTCCTGAATGGAGTTATTTTTGATGAGTAATCTGGATGGGGTGTCTATTCCTACTGACTTCTCTGCTGTCACTGATGTGATGGACAGCTCCATGCTTGTTTTACGATCAGATGTCGGTGTAGTTTGGGCAGTTGAACTTTCTTCTAAAACAGTTTCTGGACGTGAGTACTCTTCTGAATCAAACGACACGAAAACCTTTTAAAAAAGAGTAAACAAAACAAGTATGATTATTTTCCCAAACGATGTAAATAACATATATCTAAAGTAATTAAGCTATTGCTCCATTTTTGGATCATAGGCACAAATTAAAAAGTTTGATAAGGGGGACTAGTTCGAGGAGAGAAAATAAGTAGAGCCAAACAAAATGAACTTGTTTGTCCAGCGTAATGACATTTAAAGTCTACCAAACTTGGGTGGTTTGCAATACACATCCCCACAGAGATATCAGCTCTCAGAGAAAAAAACCCCAAAAAACTACACCCTCATATCTGATAGACTCCATCAAAGCTAAGAATCCTGACCTGGGCCTAGACAAAATCAAATAAATCTCATTTCAGGTCATAGACAGAACGTCACAAAGAAAAGGGAGGATAAATGCAGTGGAAATTATAAAAGGCCCAAAAAATAGAACAGAAATCATCTACATAATAATAATTTAACAAAAATAAACATAAATTTCTGTACTAAAAATGTGACTCACTTCATTGCTGAGACTGGAGTCCTTTCGAACCAGAGGAATAATGCCATCATTGCTTTCTTGAGACAATTTGGCCAGGTTTGCAGCTACAGCTTCCTTGTCCCTTTGTCTGATAATGGCCTCCACGGCCAACCATTCCGACATCACTCTCTCATACTCTGTATAAGCTGCTAGCTTTAGACTATCTCTTTCATCTGGGGTACTGCCAAACTGATAATGTCCCAGCAGATAGGGCCAAACCTGGTGTCAAATAAATAAGGGTCATATGTTACCCAAAGTGTCAATCATTATTATGTCAGAATGAAGTAGATGAATTGAATGGAGTTTGGAGTTCAGAATTGAGAGATTAACAGTGTTAACTGAATTAAGTCTTACGTGACTACTGGAAATCAATGAGGTAATGGCAACTCACTAGAAGAATGGAACAGTTCATGCATTAACTGTCACAAAAATTGATCTTCTTTGTATTTAAATAATTAACATATTTTCTAAAAGTTGAATATTTTATCAACGAAGAGCTTTTACAATTAAAAAAAATTAATGATATTGCCTATCATCACTGTGAAAGCCTAGGCAAACAAGACTTCAGTCACCTAGCGTCAAACAGTCGATTACGTCAATAAAAGCCAATTATCATCTATTGTTGCTTGTGTGTGTGTTAGATTATAATACATGCAATGCAGGCAATGAAAGTTCTACAACCTACACACGAATAGTTAAAAACTCTCTCTTTGTCTGATTAAAATCAACTCTCAAATCCCTTGTTGGCACGTGGGTGGGGGAAGAGTGAGGGGTGGGGGGTGGGGAGGTGATCCTAGCTTTACTTGCTAGTTAAAAGGTTGCACACTGTCCACAATCGAGATGAAGGGTCAAGCTAAAGTATTAACCATTGAAATTCAAGTTTAAATTTTGTACTTCTAAAAATAGGAGAACAATAACCCATTAATGAACACATGGACTTGTGTTCATGATTGATGACCATGGCTTTTAGTGTCAGCCATCTTCTGTCCTGCTTCATGAACCAGCATTTTATTTGAGATAAGAAGCATTAGAAATAAAATTCACCTATTTTATCAATTATCAAGATTTCATAAGTGAAAAACAGCAAACAAATCATCCATTTAAAACTGATAAATTGTTTTTGTTTTTGTTTTTAAGGGTTTTAAGGCGCTTGCAACACATTAAGGTCATATCAGCGCCTGTAAAAAGGAAGAAAATGGGATAATAAAAAGTTCTAGAATTTCAAGTAAAGCACAAAAGAAAAGGTGAGACAAAGGGGAATTGGTTCAAATAGGGAACAGATGTAGATTCCAAGAGCAAACTATCAAAGTACTCAGTTTGAGATCACCTAAAAGTCTCATCGAGACACAAGCACAGGTCCCCACTAAGAGGGATACACTCAAATGTTTACCAATCATTTAATATAATATGTAAACTAAACATAATAAAATGCACAACAGAGAGATGATTTACAAGGAAAAAAATATCATCTCCCAAAACTATAACTATACATTCGACTGTTTCCCTCCCAGCCAAGGAAGTCTGGCAAGGGTCAGGACAGCACTAAGTAATCTCATTCCAAGACAATGACAGGAAACAATTGGAAAACGGGTATTGGGGGATAGAAGACACAGCATGTACGTCCGTGCCCACTATGGAGGTCAGGATCCCCACCCAGACTGATAAATTAAAATTACCTCAGCCCGCAATTCAGGAGCAACCCCTCCATAATAGACCAAGCGGTAAACTTCAGAAGAATTGGTTACCTGTGATTAGATAAATGAAAATAACAGTTAAATTTTTCCATTCAGGAACACAGTTAATCAGGTTAGAATGGGGGGAAAAAATCAGCACTAAAGTAACATCTTATCTCCAACTACTTTCAATTTATTTCACAATGGCATTTCTACTCTAAAAGCACTCTAAGATAAGACTGAGTGTGGTGTCCTGACAAAAAGAGTCACATGGTGAAAAAATTTATGCAAATATTAAGAAAAATCTTTTATGGGTAAAGCACAGTTTAGAATTTCTAAATATCTGTAATAGAAACAAAGTTAAAGGTATTTCAGTATAATGGAATTGAAATTTTTTTTTAAATGTTTAAAACTTTATTTTTCTCATATGTGAAAAGTCATCACGACATCCAAGACTATCACAAATGTGGGTAACAATCCCTACTATAAGAAATGATGGTGCCCTCTGAGCACAGGGCAAGATTACATAAAGGTATCCAGTAAGATTATAAAACTGTATCCTCTACAGTTAAACACAAAGAAATTACCCCCCCCCCCCCCCAAAAAAAATAAATAAAAAAAATAAAAAATATTAAAAAATACAAAACAGGGAGACTCTGCTTCGACTTCTTTTTTATTTATACTAGATTTGGACGAGTAGCACATCAGATTAAATAACTCACCACCCCATTGACACACAATTGATTCCAGATCTCTGTAGTCAATCCAAGGGCTGAGTCTTCAGGTGCATTTTCAGCTACAATCGCATGGTAGACCAGACCTGACAAGTGAGTTCTCACAGTCTTCAAGTGTCGGCAATGTGCCAGCCCTACAAATGTATAAAGTTACCATATTAGTCAAAGAAAAACTAACGATTTATCAGATTATAGCAATTAAGATTTCTACCTACAATTCTCCCATATATTATCTCACTCGCTTGTCCTACAGTAAAAACAAAACACAAACAAATGAATGAATCCATGAATGATCGGGTTCCATCTTAATTGGGTAGTGGTATAAACAAATCCTTCACAAAAAGAAATAAATGAAATTAGTTGTATGACAGTCATCCTTTTTCTGACTGACCAGAAAAGTAAATGTATGGCTACATTGATGATGATAAGAAACATCTTGCAGTGCGTGAGAATAGAATCGGAACCTAGCTGATACAACAACCTCGACTTTGCTAAGAGAAAGAGAAGACTTCTCCACAAAAAAACTACACTGACATCCGAGGTATTCACCACCACAAAACAGGTTGGTGTTTGGTAGTAGGTCTCTTTCAATCCCCAATAAAAGTTGACAGTTCAAGTACATTACAGCGACTGAAATTTACGGAAAGTAAAATTTCAGATCTCAATAAAATATTGAACAAAAATAAGCGAAAAATGAGAATTACAGCTCCAAAAAAAGAACAAAATTCTTTACACCGAACTTTTTGGGCTCAAAACCCTATTTCTTTAACTCGTATTTGTTCAATATGTTTCTCCATAGCTCATGGCTACTTAGTATTCAGGTCAGATCACAGAATGGAGCTGACTCATTATAACATATATTGCTGAAATATATAATGAAATGCAACGAGTGCAGATAAAATAAACAGCAGTTGAAATATTCATTTAGTGGGTATTACACTTTATGAAAATTCACACTTGATAATTGTTTTTCAATAAAAATCTTCCTTAGCGAAAAATAAATCTCACGGAGCCAGAGTTTACCCAAATTCTATAGTATGAAAGGGACAATGGCAATTGCTTGCTACCCTTTAAATAGGACACTCATCTATTGCAAAGTACGTTCCACCAGATCTAATAGTCCCAGCTACCAAACCATTGTTGGGTGGACAAGGGGGTTAGAAAAAAGAATCTACTTCATCCAGGATCAATCTTGGTCCCTTTGAGTGTGAAGCGAGTGCTCCATCGGGACCCCTGGAACGGATATCTTATATTTTTTAAAAATAGGCTTAAATTTTATTATCCATCATGATATGAAACACACATCAACGGTTTATTTATACCAGGTGTGAAAGATAATATTTAAATTTTAAATACAAAACTTATTTCAGAAGACCTGGATACTTACAGCCATAGAATGCTCTTGAAATAATTTGCTTTGTCATAGTGTCACACAACAGTTTGATATGATTCCTGAATTAAAATGACACAAATTAATTATCTGTGAATGTAATCTAAGATTTTAGATATCAGAAATAGGGTAGTTGTCCTAACTGTAGAGCAAAAAACGTTTTAAAAAATAATAAAAAGAGAAGTAATTTTTTTTTAAATGTAGCTCTTTTTTTATGGATTTGTAGCAGTAAAAAATAGCTTCATAGTTTAATTTGTACTTCAATGCCATCATATATTTGACAGTGAGGACTAAATCATTTCACTTTGCCATTAAAGTCAATTGCATCCTTTGTACTGTTAGTGTTGTCATATGTAACGGGGAAAAGTCTACACCTTTCAGAATTCAACCTGATTGGCATTTTTTTTTCTAATTAGAAAAGCATTAGATTGTCATTGCCAGGTACAGATTTTCAATTGAAAGTAGAATATCAAAACTTGATAGACAGACTTATCATGATTTGCAAAGTTTTATTATCAATTCAATTCAATAAATTTGAATGAATGAAATCTATATACAGCAGACACGAGTAAGCAAAATGGCATTTAGATGAGGGAAGTTAGTAATGATGCAAATTTAGCAGTATTGTTAACTGAAACAATATCATTAATTGTATTGCAAAGTTAAGTTTTATTTTCAAAACAGATCATTGTTTTCCATGGATTTTTTGTTGTTTGTTTTTTTCTTTTATATTATGTTTTTCTTGGGAGGAAAGTTTTAGCATTCATAAGTCTTCAGTTTTCCAAATCCAATAAAATCGCACGGCTACAGCATTATTAGGTTATTTTCCCTTTTGTTAAAAATGGATATTTTCATTTTTTTCCTTCTATTTATAATATGTTCGAAAAGAAATTATAATAATAATAATAATAATAATAATAATAATAATAATAATAATAATAATAATAATTAAAATTTAAAAAAAATAAAAAATTATGAATTGATTAGATTGAGAACAGGTGAGGGGTTTTCTACTATTTACAAACCAGAATGTGGCTTAGCTTAATTGGTTATAATATTTCGATAAATTGAATGTGAAAAGACAAGTTTTGAAACATGATACTAAATCACGTTTATCTAGTAACTAAGTCATTAAGCATGCCAAGTTAAGTAAGGCGAGGGGGGATGATGGGGTGATAAAATGCAGTTTGAACATCATGTCAAATGTTTATAAACACTAAAACATAAATAAATAAATAAAATAAGTAAAGAGGTAAATAAAAATGGAAAGAATTTTTATACTGATTTAAAAAAAAAAAAGAAAGCATAAAATAAAAAACCCAATAAAAAAAATAATAAATAAACAAGCAAACAAAAAACACAACATGACTGCAGTCTCTGTATGGAATAAAAAATTCCATAGATGGATGAAAACATAATGACAGCACATAAATATGACAAAGACATTGGCACTGCATCATTACAACTGAAGAATTTGTTGATTGGGATACCAAAATTATATCTTCATAAAGATTTTTGTGTATGATTGTGAGAGTGTGTGCGCGTGTTTGTTTGTGTACATGTGCATGCACATGCAAAAAAGGAAAACCTGGAGTCAGGACTTTGGTTGCAATTCTTTCAAGACATAACAAATTTGTTGTTTTCAAGTCTAATTTCACATATTTAAGTTTATGTTTTTAATATGAAAGGTTTGCAATTTTCTAACAGCCATGAATATTCTAGTTACAGATAATTACAAGGGTTTATTGTTTTTAAGACAGTTTAAGGTCATGCCTGAGCATATTTGAAACATGGCTATGGAAAAATAGATCAGACTCAACTATCATAAATTATATTATAAAAGATGCTAAGATTGAAAAAAAAAAGAGTTTAATCTAGACGTAATGTCCTAGAATAAACAATAAATTCTTTCTTATTCTGCCGCATGTTATTCATTATAGAGGGATTGCAACTATTTATTTTGTTTCATGACAAATAATAAAACCATACCATGCACACCAATACTACATCATAATCTTAAAAAAAACCCATATGACTTTATAAAGTATAGCAGCCTCTGTTCATAAAATCACAAAAATGGAAAACATGTTTAAGTTGATTTTCAAGATTTTTCGTGACAATTTCTCAATTCATGTACATAACCATAAAATGATGTTAATTGGTACGGGAAGGGTTACTTGATGCTTAGGACCTAAAAGTTTGTTACCACCCAAGAAAACAAAATCAGCGTTAAAGTTGGGGGAGGGGAGGGGGGGGGGAGGTCACTCATAAATTGATTCATCAATGATGCAGATTAGAAGTAGTTTGCACAGCATTGCGATTGTTAATCAATCCCATCAAGCTATGTGGCATACAAATCGGCACACATGTCAAGACCATCTGGTTTTTAGATAGAAGAAAACACCTTTTTTACAGCTGTCATGATATGTGAATGGTGAGGAGTCTCCAGCTTGCAATAGACATAGCTCTTTTGACTTGTCAGCAATTCTGCCTGATGAAAGTTGGATTTTCAAACTGATAATTGTGTCCAAAACTCTCTCACTGTGACCAATAGATTGTTTGTTTGTTTTGTTTTTGAGGGTTTTACGGTGCTTGCAAAACATTTAGGTCATATCAGCGCCAGTAAAAAGGACGAAAATGGGATAGTAAAAAGTTGTAGAATGACAATTAAAATTAAAGCACCTAAGTAAAGGGAAGACAATGGGAAATTGGTTCAAATAGGAATCAGATGTAGATTCCAAGAGCACAGTATCAAAACTTAGTTTGAGATCACCTAAAAGTCTAATCCAGACAGAAGCACAGGTCCCCACTAAGAGGAACACACTCAAATATATACAAATCATATATAATATGTAAACAAAACATAATACAGTGCATAACAGAGAGTTGATTTACAAAGGAAAAATATCATCTCTCAAAACTAACGATACATTTGACTGTTTCCCTTTCAGCCAGGGTATCCGTTCAGGGCCAGGACAAAACCAAGTAATCTCATTCCAAGACAAAGACAGAAAGCAAGTTGGAAAACAGATATAGGGGGATAGAAGACACATTACGTACCCCCCCCCCCTGCCCACTATGGGAGGTCAGGAATGACCAATAGATCAGATGTGTTATGCACAGTGGAATTGTAAGAAGTGACTCACATTCAAGTGTTAGAGTGTCTAATTTACAAAAGCTATTTATCCAGAAAAGGGATATCTGCTTGTTTATTCTTTTATAAAAGAGCAACTCTGTGAAGAAGACAATCATGTATTGTATTTTCAGCATATTGCCGGCATTGCCTACAAAGTCCACTGTTATATTAAGGTTGGAATAATTAAATGACTAAAACTTGAAGAAAAAACAAAGAACATCAATAAAAAACACACAATAAATAAATGAAAATTGTAATCATTCACAAAAGACACAAAAATATTTGATAAATAAAAATTGAACAAAAAAAAACACATAAAAAAACAAGATGTAAAAGAATAAAATAAGAAAAATGATAATGATTGTACAGTAAATTCCACCTCATTAGATTATGGTTACCTTCAGCCACTTTTATTCTTTATTGTATTTGGTTAACACGTCTTGAAACAAAGATATAAACCATCTGTAAATCAAACTCAACACAGTGGCTGATGACAGCCTTGGCTGGATGATAATTAGTAACAGACTTGTTTTCATTAGCATCGTATTGTAATATCTCAAATATCATATCAATTAATTTGGTTCGCTGTCAATTACTAAGGCGAGAAGTGAGGGAACTGAAATTCTGGAGGGAACAATTGATCTCTTTAGTGCGATTTCAAAAGTACAATAATGGATGGCTGTAGCAATGATTCAATAGTTTACTTTTTAAATTTTGTGTTGACAAATGATAGGTTTGAGCTCCATGAATTCATCTGACAATAAGAGAGAGGGTGTATGTCTAACGATCATATTATCTAGAAATGATCTAAAAGGGAGTGAAATTGTTCTCATATTAAAACAAGTTATACAATAGTTCATTGGTTGACTTGGTTGGATATTGGGCACCCTAAGTAACAACTCTTGCTTTGGAGGTATATTGTGAGGCAGAAAATACAGTCAAACTGAATACTAAATCAACCAAGGAGATTACAACACCTACGTACATATAACCCTTGTACCTATGGGCTGTTCCATTGGTTGCCTGAGATAGACAGCTGTTATTTTGCTCTTTCTGTGTGATTGCATACGTTTGCACTGATGACCGTACAAGAGGACTTGGAGGTAGATGACGACCTACTGGCCATGGCGTTTTTTCTGGCAGTGTTTGAGAATGTTGAACTTTGGGATCTAACATCTCAGGTGCTAAAGGAACAGATACATCAAATCTTTCTTTAATAAATACTAGATAATCTATTAAGAAGGAATAAAAAGGAAAAGCATTTCAAAATTAAACTCATTGTCATCTATACCAGTAATTGTTTTAAAAAATAAATAAATGAATAAATAACCAAATAACTAAATAAATAGCCTGTACCCAGAAGTAAAGTGAGAACTTGGCCAGTAACAGAGTTGTCTCTGTCAAAAAAAAAATTGTAATAGCATCTGACAGGCATCGCATCTCATCCTACATGTCAATTGATGCTGTTGGCTTTAGAATCCTTGTTAAGTGCTTTGAGTGGATATTGTTTTATCACATATATAAACAATAAGATTACTCACTCAGCATGTCAGGTTTGAATGTGGCAATGATCCGAAAGACATAATCTGTAGCCTCTTCTTCATCTGTACTAGTAGTGCTGCCCCCGCTACTGGTGCTTCCTCCACTGGAGAGACGACTACCTTTGCGACGTAGCTTGGGGAATACCTTACCTAAAGATATGTCAATTTGAATCATAGTTATATCACTAACATGTAAAATATTGTAAAAATATCTAGGAAAATATCTATCAAGTGCATGTAACTAAAAACAATTAACAAACTTACCTATGACAGGTCAAGAATAAATACTTGGTAAGGATAATCATCATTTATAACATTTTTTTTTCACTAAACGTGTAAATCTACTAAATCACTTTCTGATGACTGGGACAAAGTGAGCTGCATAATTCAGTTCCCCAATTGTCTAGTGCCAATCACTTTCTGGCTATAGCGAAATAATGTTCAATGAAGGATCATAAATTGTAATAAACAGTCTATAATAAGTTATCTCCTGTGCCTGCCCAGTCTTTGATATTATCTGACAATTTTGTACTTTGTATTTCTTTTATCTATTTTGACTTTGATTTTCCATACAGAATAACAATAAGAACATTATCACTGTCATTCAATTTTTTTCACTTTGTAACTTTATTTTCCAATTATTCCTGGCATTTTTCTGTGACCATTTCAAATGCATCTATCTTTCTAATTTAAGAATATCATTCCAGTATCAAAACATTCATTGAGTACAGTAAACAATAAACATAGCACTATTTGCCATGTCAACACCATCACCATGTTCCCATCTTACATTTGTCTTTAGTCTTATTCATCAGTTATATTAATCAAAGGGAAAACCTAAATTGTCAATATCATTTGTTTTTGTGAATTAAATTGAAGTATTTTGTTGAATGATATATATGAATGTATGTGCATATATATATATATATATATATATATATATATATATATATATATATATATATATATATATATATATATATATATATATATATATATATATATATAAGCGCTTCCGAGCACTTTTGGTGGAAAGGGCACTATAGAAATTGCGCATTATTATTTATTTTCATTGTTACTTGAGGGGAATGCAAGAAGCAGAAGTAGATTTGTTATTTATTTCTTTGAGCTTTAAGCAGCAAAATTTGCATTGTCCTCTGTATTAGAGTGGGATTTGGGTAAATGACATTTAAAGAATGGTCACTCAGAGAGACAAATTTAATCGTACAAAAGGGGCAGATTCTCAGGCAGAATGCGCATTAAGCTGGAGGGCAGTCTCTTGGAAAAAACTATTTTCAAACTATTCTTTTTTTATCTTATTCTTTCAGATCTTCTTAACACCTTGTTTAAAGTTTAATTTAATTTTAGGCAATTTGCCAATAGAAATTAAGAATCATTACAGAAGCAGTAATACAAATTTTATGATAAATTATAGTACAATTGAAAAGGAAGGGCATCAAATCGTGACACAAAATATTTAAATAAAACTGATATCAACGCAAAAATGAAGATGTATGAAAATGGACTCAATTTTGATAAGGCAATGGGAGATATAAATAATGCATTCCAACTTTAAATTTGGCACAAGAGAATGAAAAATCAAAGATATAAGCAGGAAACATTTGATACACAAGAAGGGAACAAAGTAAGGTAAATCACAAGATGTATACAAAAAAACAAAACAAAAGAAAACGTAGGGCAAAATATGTACAAAGAATGGTAATGAAAGCAATAAAGTTGAAGCAGAAATTAAGAGAAACAAAATAGTAGTTTTTAAAAAAATCATCACTGAAAGTAAATGAAACTGTAAACAGGTGGTTGACAAGATATCTTGTAATAAGTTTGTATTAGACGATGATCAATAGATAGAATTTGATAATCCCATGAGTTCAGAAACCAGAAAAAACACGATATCGTTATGAAGAAATACTCAGTTCATTATGCTCGTGAGATCCCAGATTGTCTGGACACCAATGAGTGTTTTCCCTGACCTTCAGCTTAAAATTGACCCAAAATGCATTGATATTTTGAAGTTTTCACATCTCTTTTTTATGTTTTTAAAAAAATACATACATATTGATCAATTCCTTCAAATATGGACAGAGGTAAGTATTAAACATCTTTTAAATTGCGTTCATCATTTCTCTCTTCATTTATAGCAGATAGTATGAAACTGAGAAACTGATAGGTAAGATTACAAGATAGTCTTGTGCCAGTATTTTTGGTTCTTGTGCTTACACAAAAGACAAGGAACAAGGAATCTGCAGGCTGAGAAGAAAGTAGAGTTTCACTTGCCGGTATTTTTACCTTTGCCCTTCTGAGACCACAGTGGAGGATCCAGCTGTCCATTGGGCTGTAGACCATTCTCCAGACATGAGAGGAAGGCCAGGAGGTGACCTCCCTTGGGAAAGTGAATGGGTGGCCGTTGGACTCCATCCTGGCCTACCAGCACAACTGTACCTCGGCAGTCTGCTGTATAAAGGAATTAAATATAATGAAAATAATAGTGAGCCTCATTTAATAAATTTAAATTTTGTAATTACATTACTAGTCTAATACTAGAGCTGACCAAAAATTTTCTGTGATAGAATAGCATCCTGCAAACAATTAATACTGTTGATTTAATGTTAGAGACATTAGGATTAACTCTGACTCGCATGAGCCTGATGGCTCCAAAAGACTTGCTGTATTATCTCTATCAAGTACATGGTGTGCTAGAAAAATGTTCACATGCAAATAGTGCTTCCATTTTACCACGCGTACTATGTCAAGACACTTGAGTTTGAGATTTTTTATATAGCGCAATATCCACTAAATATGCTCAAAGCGCTTTACAAAGGGCCACTGACCAGCACGTCACATGTAGACCGAGACACAATGCCTGTTTGGTGAAATTACAATTTTTTTCTGAGAGAGACAACGCTGTTAACGGCCAGGTACTCATTTTACACCTGAGTACAACTGAGCTTGGCACATAGTTGAGTCTTTGGAAAAGGCTCTTTACTCACATTTTCTCAACATACTCAGGTGTAAAATGAGTACTTGGTTGTTAACAGTGTTGTCTCTGTCCGAAAAAAAAAAAATTGTAATATCGTCTAACAGGCACCATGTCTCGTCCTACATGTTAAGTGTTGCTGTTGGCGTGGTATCCCTTGTAAAGTGCTTTGAGCATGTTTAATGGACATTGCACTACATAAAAGCTCAAGTTTAAACCATCAACTACCACAGAAACACATCTGAAACTTACGTTGCTGGTGACAATGAATGTAAACCACTTCATCCACATAAATGGTCATGGCAAACTCCCAGTATTGGCTGAATGAAAGTGAAGTTATAGATGAAAAGTTGTAGCAAATACTACTCATATTGTAACAAAATGCTGTGTACTTATGTAGATAGGTTATGGCAGTGGTAAAAAAATACATGAGAGAAATATTATTTTTAAAACTGAAAACTTATGAATTGTTTTATTTTTTTAAGGGTTTCAAATCTTTATTGCCATATATAGTTCGAGATTAACATTATGCATATGTGACCATTTCTTGAAACGTTTCTATTTTTAGTTAAGTACTACTTTTTAAAATAAATTTCGGCTATTTCAAAGGAAACACCTTGGTTTTAAAATATATCTGCAATTTAACAACAGTTTTAAGATTTCTAAGAAAATATCCCAAGGTTCCTTTACCGGTATTTGAGCTACAAATTTTTTAATGCATAAACAAGTGACGGGTAGGAGAGTTTGAGTTCTTAAATATTGACTGATTATATGACTGCAACATTTTAGGAAAGTACACACCTTCTATTGGTTTCCTCTGTGTCATCCTCAACACAGCCATTCATCAACTGGTTTGGGGTCCACATTATAATGAGGCCATCAGAACTCTGATGCAAGGACAAATAGCCTGCTAGAGCCTCCTTATCCTCCTGTAAATTAAAAATAAAATGTCAATCAAAATCTTAGTGAAAATATGAAATACAAATTGAAATGATGATGATCGTTATCCCTAATATTATTATTATTTTTATTATTATTATTATTATTATTATCATTATTATTGCTATTATTATTATTATTATTATTATTATTATTATTATTATTATTATCATTATATCATCAAAATCATTATTATCATTATTAACAGCAGGTGAAAGCTTATAACCATCTCATCCCCCCCCCCCCCCCCCCCCCAAAATGGAAATGAAATGTCCAGGCAAGAATAGTATAGAAAAGGTGATGCAAAATGACAGAAACATTGTCTGAGAGTTGCGTAAGAGATACTTCTTGTTTTGTTTTTGTTTTTAAAGGGGTGTTTTAGGCGCTTGTAACACATTGAGGTCATATCATCATCTCCACGTGTGCCGTCCCTGACCCAGGGGTTAACGAGAAATGGACCTCCAGCTGTCATGGTCCTGGACGCGTCTTGTGCATTGGTGGAGATTCAACCCCCGACCAATCCTTGATGTCATATCAGCGCCCGTCAAAAAATTCTAGAATTATAACTAAAGCACCCAAGAAAAAGTGCGACAAAGGGGAATTAGTTCAAATAGGGAACAGATGTAGATTCCAAGAACATACCCTAAATGAAGTTTGTTTGAGATACCTAAAAGTCTCATCCAGATATCAGCACAGGATCTCACTAGGAGGAAAATACTCAAATATTTAAAAGATATATTCAAAACAAAGAATATAACTATCAGTACAAAACAAGAAGATGATTTACAAGGAAATAATATCACTTCCCAAAACTATACATTTGACTGATTTCCTCTCAGTCAAGGTCTCGGCAAGAGACAGAAAAAAGAAAAAAAACAAGTAATCCCATTCCAAGATAAAGACAGAGAGCAAATGTAGGGGGATAGAAGATACAGCAAGTGACCTCCTGTCCACCATGGTAGCAAGAGATTGTAAAGCGCATTGAGCACGTTAAGTGGATATTGCGCTATATAAATGCTCCAAAAAAAAAAAAAAAAAAAAAGAGATATTTTATTGGGTGTACTAGCCATTGACTCGACATAGAGTAATGCACTGTAACAATACCAAACGCTTAGCTCATTCACCATGATGATTGATACCATAAGTATGTTGCCTTACACCATTTATCCTAGTATATGTTGCAATTAAACGGGTTGCTATGGTATGAAAAGTATCTACTGTATTAGTGTAAGTGAAAAAAAGACTATAGATAAAAATCTTTTTTTTTTTAAAATAATAAAAGAAGGCGCCATAGAAAAAAAAGTTCATGATCTTACTAAACTTTATTTCCACAAACATTTGGACATGGCTTTTCCATATAATGGATAGATGACATGTAATTTATTAATATGTAATTAAGGGAAGAGAGAAATGCCAGATGAAATCTGAGAATATAAATATCACTATATCAGGGAGTCAAATCCAGGACTCAACTGGCTGGCTCAGTGCTAGTATGTTCACTTGCTGACATCCCCCTCTTTCTCTCAGCCAGGCAGTTGGTGTTATATCAATTAGGTTCTAGGCTTGGCTCTCCCTGACAAAGTGATATTTTTATTCTGTTTTTCATCCAGCACTTCCCGATTCCCTTTATTTCTCATCAATGTTGATACAAGTGCCCGCTCCACAATTTAGCTGATTTATCATAAAACAAAGTTGATAAAGAATAACTTACTGGTTGAACCAATACATTATTTTTTCCAAATAGTAGCGTCAATTTTGAATTCTGGTGCAGTGACTCAACATATTCTCTTGCAGACAAATGAAAAGTTTTGGGATCTCGTGTTTCCTCTGCAGCATTACTGGCATCACGACGTATCTATGGAGGGAAGAGAACTCTGCTATTGAATGAGTTAACGCAACCAAGAATAATATGATAAGAACAAATAAAACAAAATCAAAACAAAACAAACACACAAACGATTAACGAAATAACCCATAAAAATCTGGTTTCTGATATTCTGGATTTTTTTTTTCATTTTAATTTTCATTCATTTATATAATTTTTTAAATAAAATAATTTAAATGCACTAGCATCAGCTGTGCAAAAGGTCAAGCATTATAATTAATTAATAATTAATTAATAATATATTCATAAATATATATATAGAACATTGGATTATATCACTGTTAAAGGCTTTGAAAACAACAATATCAGCCTTCAAGGATGATAAGATGGCTGGATCAGAAGACTTTTTATCTTACTTCAGCAAAGCAGGTTTGTATATGTGTGTTCTTACATGACAATTTTAAAATGTAAAATATCACACACTGTCAGAATTTCTCAAAATGACTATGAAAAATGATTTTAGAAATTTGTAATGTCACTGGCATTCAAATAAACCCTAAATGTTGGCCCTTCAGTAATAAAAGAGTGAAACCATTTGTCTCTTATGAAAAGTAGAACAATTTTGCAGAGAGTCTTTGTCACTTTCAGAAACTATAACAATTGCACTTTATAAAAACCTACCAACTTAACCCAAGTTTCTTATTATTCACAATAAATTTTAAGCATCTAGGTCTAGCCAACAAGATAATCCCCCCCCCCCCCCCCACCCAAAAAAAAAAAACAACAAAACAAACAAAACAATTTTAAAGCTTGAGCTTTTATATACTGCAATATCTACTTAACATACTCAAAGCATTTTACAAGGCATCCGTAGCCAACAGCAACACTTAACATGTAGGATGACACATGATGCCTGTTAGGTGAGATTACAATTCTTCAGACAGATACAATGCTGTTAACGACCAGGTACTCATTTTACACCTCAGTATGGTGAGAAAATTTGAGTAAAGAGCCTTTTCCACAATCAACTTTGCATTGCCAACAGCGGGACTCGAACAATGGATCTTCCGAATGCGAGTGTTCATTTTGAGTTGATAGGGCACACTGAACCAATTTTAACATTTTCCAACGTGTAAAGTGCCTAGAGCCTGTTTATCTGGGGTAAGGCACTACACAAGTTAGATTTATTATTAACTATATCATTATTACCTGAAGACCTTGTCGTTTGGGTGAACCAGGGACAGTGAATGCACAATTGGCCCCTGCTCCAGAGTGAATGCGATGTCTCTGGACCAATTCATCGGCTGGTGGGTCAGTCCAAAAGTGATCTGTTGTTTTCATCTTTGTATAGTCAAGGGCACAAGGACCAACTAGAGAAATGGCAAAATAAAAAAAAACCCAAAGAAATAGATTATGTCTTAAAGCATGAGAAAACCTAACTGATTAGAGCATACTATGTTGAAACTAATTGGAACATTACTTGGGGAAAAAGACAAATTATGATTGAAACATTATGGCTTAATTCAAAGCAATGGTGCAGTGGTACAGTAATAATATAGAGGTGACGACTATTGATTCTGGTTATTTCTCATATAGATATACTTTTATTCTTTTATATTTCATTTTTCTCAGTTTTGTTTTCATGTTCTGTTTCATGACAACTATTTTCATTTTTAAAGTTATACTTCATCATCATAAACAGCAGCATCCATCATTTCTTGAATTCAAATATGATGTTTATTGTGCTTGGGTCTTGCTGTTGGCTTCAACACATAGTAAAATACAGGAGTTGGAATAAATATTGTTGTCAGTCAAACATTCCACCAGAAACAATTCTTGTATTCACTCAATGCAATGGAGGAAAAAAAAATCAAGAACCCCCTGAAAAACATCCAAATTATTTCAGATACACAAAAAATATGTTTGACAAAGGCAACAACAATTTCTCTCCACCTTGAATAAAATGCTGGTTTTCATTTTGCAGAATATTTCCCGTTATAGTTAATCTGAGCAACTCACAAACTTATAGGTGAAAAATTCTGACATATCATATGATAAATAAAATAAATTTTTTAAAAAATAAAATAAAATTTCCTTTATTCATCCCATCAGGGAAATTTGTCTCTAGGGTCTATTCCAAGGAAAGACTGGAATAACCCAGGCATAAGCCACAGTGCAGTGCCACAAATTGAGCTAGGGCAAGATGACTTGCTCACGTCCACACAGTGCAGCAGGTATTCCAACTTGATATTTTTTGGGTACGAAACAAAGACCGCATTGTTGAGCCACGCTAACCTCAAAAGATTGTTGTTTTTAAAAATATGTTATTTTTTGCCTAATTTTCCAATGACTTTCTAACAAACAGATAAGCGGCTAAAATAAAATGTTTGTATGCTTGACAAAAAAAATTATTGGGAGTGAAGGTAAACATTTTCAAGGCATTCAGTCTTACCCAAAAGAGAAGCAAAAATTGGACCATCGACTGGATCTGCTATAAGTGCCTCTTGTTCATAATATTTACTGTAAAAATGTAAAGGATTACTGATGAATTGTCCAAAAACAAAAGAAGAATAAAAACTTACGAATAGAACAATAACACATTCATTTTTATATAAAAATCAATTACCAATGCTGGATAACAGAAAATATGATTGGCAATATATCAGTTACACAAGGTAATTGCATCAAGTGGCACTGTCACTTACTGTTATATTGTTATCAAAGTTTTTAATGATGTCAGTTATTCAAACTACATCGCACTTTCATTTTTGTGTAGGCAGAATAAGTCAAGAATAAAATATAGCACAGACTACTACTGCTCATTTATCGTTGTTATCTAAGGGGGCCCTGATAGCTCAGTTGGTAGACCACACGCTTCACACACAAAGGGACTGAGATCAATTCTGGGTAAAGTCTAGATTTTTCCAGATTTCCCTGTCCACCCAGCAGTGATTGGATAACTGGGCATGTTAGATCTGTTGGAAAGAACTTTGCGATAGACTAGGGTCCTACCAAAAGGGTAGTAAGCAATTGCTATTGTCCATTTCATGCTATAGAAACCGGGATAAACTCCAGCTCCATGAGCCTAACTGCTCTGAAGAACAACTTTTTTTTTGTTATCTAACAATGTTTATAAATCACTACCATCACAGCCGTGATAAGAACCAGCTTAAGGGGATGCAGCCTGAATAATAAAATCGAATAATTTCAGAGAAAGTATCTTTTAAAAGAAAAATAATTAATCTGAGTAACTACTACTATTATTACTATTGCTGCTTATACTACAACAATACTAACCTAATTATTAATATAGTTACTGTTATTATTACCATTATTAATTGTTGCTGCTACTATTATTTATTCTATGATAATTGTTTAAATCCTGATAGATGAATGAAAATACCTACCTGCTGTTTTGAACCAAGTAATCAAGAATTTTGGCAAGTTTCTTATCAAAAATAGCCAATCGCAGCCACAGATATTTAGTGTTATTTGAAGACATTGAACCTTTCTTTGTTTGATTTTTGTTGTTGTCCAATGATCTTCTGTAATAAAGACAAAGAAATACAATAGAAAAAATATTCCAATCATGAGAATATATGGGTCGCTTTGGACATGAAAGAAATCCATGAGGCCATTAAAAGACCCATAACCCCCCCCCCCCCCAAATAAAAAACAAAAAAAAAACAAAAAACAATACTCTGAAATAGTTAGCCAAGAATCCTATGTAGTTAATTAACATCTTCTTTTCTTCTTTCTCATCCTCTTCCTCCTTTTTCTTCTTTGATTTCTTATTTAATAAACCAACTGACTTAGCTACACGGAGCATTACTGTCAATGCGCCTTGAATTTTTTTTTTTTAATGAGAATCAGTCTTGGTGCTCTTCTGATAAATTATTGATGGGAGTTTACATTAGTGTTGCAATAAGAACTGGTCCTATGGTTCCTGATTTTAGAACTGGGGACTTCTTGCTTCTGACTGCCTTTCTTGAGTTCCCCTGTTCTTTGCCTTGTTCGTCTCTCTCCCATTCTCCCACTCCTTACCACTCTTCCCACCGAAATATGACTGGTTCTAGGACCTGGACCCAATGCCAAGGTCGAAAAGAGATCCTATCTAGGAACTGGAACCAAACCTTGCAGTTCTAATTTTTTAGGAACCAAGAACCATGGTTCTTAAGCAAGCTTGGAACCGCTGGGCACTATTTTGTACCCATCAACTCAGTCTGCTGGCCTACTGATTTGACTTCCTTTTATTACTTTTGGTTGTCATTTGACAAACCAACATTTACTACCAACCTCGTCGTTGATGGTGTCATAACTAGTTGGTTCAATTAAATTTATGGAAAAAGCCGTTGCTAAAGAAAACTTACCTAGATCCAGATAGCTCAGTGCTGGGACTTTCTATTTCAGACACCAGTTTTGATACTTGAGCAGCTGGTTCAAAGTTTTTTGACATTTTCTGTAGCAATGCCATGGTAGAGCCAGACTTAAAAAGCCCCAGAGCACGCTTTTTCAAACAATGAAGAAGACAGGCTTCCACCGCACCTGAAATGTTATAGATTATGATGTATTAAATGTCAGCATCTATTTATGAAATAATAATAATAATAATAATAATAATAATAATAATAATAATAATAATAATAATAATAATAATAATAATATAATAATAATAATAATAATCATAATAATAATATATTATCATCATCATCATAATCATTATATTATTATTATTATTATTATTATTATTATTATTATTATTATTATTATTGTTGTTGTTGTTGTTGTTGTTCTTGTTGTTATTATTATAAGGATGATGAAGATGATGATGATGATGATGATGATGGTTATGATAATGATGATGATGGTGATGACGATGATGATAATGATGATGACTATGTCATTGGTGGTAGCGGTGGTGGTGGTGGTGATGGTATTATGGTGAAGGTAGTATGCTGATGATGATGATGATGATGATGATGATGATGATGATGATGATGATGATGATGATGATGATGATAAAATTAAGAATAATCTATATAATAATGCAGCTAAGATACATTACTACAGAGCAAAGATCGCTTAAAGGATAAGGACATGGACAAATTCAAACACGTCTTGAAATGTATACGTATAGAGTTGAAAGGTGTGCGTCGTTATGTATTGAAATGCTGAAATTGCATTTTATATTTTAGAATACTTTTGTTGATAAAAACACATTTGTGAAAAAAAAACAAAAAGGAAAAACAAAACGAAATCATACAAACAAAAAATAATATACATGCAAAACAGAAAATACACGTCCTTAATTTGAAGAAAGTATAGTAGTCTTACAGGAACAAAAATTAAATACTCTTTGAATGGATAAGCCACAGTTATTGACTGTTTGTACAATAGAATATTCGAGTGTTGTGAACTCCACTACTTTCTATCACTCGTCGTAATGGGGACATCGCTTGTAATAAACATAACAACAATAATATTTTCCTACTGGCGGTAAAAATTGGGCAACTTTTGATCTAATTATTTCGGCTGGCTCCCGTCATTTGAAGTCCATAATACTTCGGGAATAATCTGGATCATACACCCACCCACCCACTTCCCCCTACACGCGCACACACTCATACACCCATCCACTCAAACACACACACACACACACATACACATAAACACACACACACACACACTCTCAACCACAAACACACTCGTACACATAAATACTGATAGAAATAGGGATATACATACTAAAATGCATGTACGCCACTAACTAACTAAAAACTCTCTCTCTCTCTCTCTCTCTCTCTCTCTCTCTCTCTCTCTTCTACTCTATATATATATATATATATATATATATATATATATATATATATATATATTTATCCATCTCCTCCCCCCCCCCCCCCCCCCCCCCCGGACCACGGACAAAACTCTTCACAAGGATAGAATAGGATTGTTAAAAGCCCCATCCGTCATTTGCTTACATAACACGTTTGGGGATGATATTGATTATTCGGGATTTATGTCTATACCATAACCCCCCCCCCCCCCCCCCCCCACTCCCCCTCCCGCTCTCCCAAACTACCATCACCACTACTACTCACAAGGCATGCCATGGTGGTTCGTTTCCACGGACAATAAAAAAGACCGCTATGGTTTTATAACATGACAAGTATTCTTTCAAGTTGTACTTTCTAACCAGATTAATCCCCTCCCCCACCATCCCCAACCTACTTTTTTTTTTCTTGTCGCGTCAATTCCTATAAAAATAAGGGGAGCAAAGCAGAGAATGCTGATCTGAGCGTCAATTGTAACGAGTCAATCACGTATTTCATATATTTTATTTTTTCATTATTCATTTCCTGTGCTTTTTTTTTTCATCGCCTCGCTGCTTTTTCCCCCTCCTCAACTCAAAAACACTTGCCGATTTTCTTCCCGACCCCCTTCACCCCCCCCCCCCCCCCCCCAAACTCCTCCCACAAACATCTAAGTATATTATATTCCTTTTATTTTCCTTTTACGTTAAGGAGTCCGAAAAGTCAAACGAGGGTATCCCTTATTTTGTA
>NC_088362.1:34643881-34656381 GCF_034508935.2 Berghia stephanieae
TGCGAAGCAGTGCAAGGGAGTGAACAGAGGGTCGGTTAATGGTGATGGCGATGTGGAGAAGTAAATTGTTGGTTTGTTTACATATGTATGTTGTTGAATCGTACAAGACAGAGAGTTAGAAAATATGGGATGGGAAAGTCAGTAGAGGGAGAGAAAATATAACGGAAGGCGGTCAATAATAAAAAGGAGAAAACACAAAGTTTTCCAAGATTTATGAGTAAAATTTTCTTACCACATAAAGAGGTAATACTACTGCTTTCCTCATGAACAAATTTACGCGTGACCGACTCCTCCATTATTTGCTTGACCTAAAATAGAGAAACAGACAAAAAAATATAAAGCAAAATGAAAAACACAAACCATTAATGATATACCTTTGTAATTTTCTAACTTTGAGTTGTTTGGGCATTATATTATTTAAATTGATAATTCTATACGACAGGGATTTTAGGAATAAAACCTGAAATTGGAACCCATTAATTCAAAAATGTGATTTCAAAATAAGAACAATAAACTCCGACTGTAGTGTTATCCTAAATAAAGGCAATAGGTGTTCAAGGCCGCAAAATTATGGAAAGCTTTTGACAGCACTCTAAACATTAGGCTGAATTATGTGTTCAGGTCATCAGTCTGAAAGTTTGCTAGATCAATGTGGAATAGAAGATATGAAGGATATCATCACGAGAAGAAGGTGGAGATGGATAAAATATGTTATGAGAAAGGAGAAGGGAAACATCATCAAAACTGCCCTACTAGACACCAGAAGAAAAGAAAAAGAAGAGGAAGGCCCCGGCCAACTTGGAGAACAGCAGAGGGAGAGATGAGTGAATGGAGGGAGACATGGAGCTCACTGAAGATGATGGCTATGGACAGAGGAAGATGGAGGTCCTTCGTTGTTGCCCAACATGCCAACAGGCATTTATGGGCAGTAAGTAAGTAATCAGTCATTGCGTAATCTCAGAGATGGTAAAATATCTCAATAGTGCATCATTACCATTATAATCAGAAGAAATATATATATATTTAATGAACGGTACCACAATCATCAATCTAAAAACAATCATCACCACTACTAACATCAACAGAAACAGAAATTCAAGCAGCAAGTAGCACCAGCAACAGTGGCAATAGCCAAACTGACAACAAATGATGGAGTTAAAAGGTCAATCAATATGGCGGAGTTAAAATGTCAACAAATGTTATGTGACCATTCCATGCTCATCTTACACCACTACATTCATTCATTAATGCGATAACTCAGTAATTGTAATAATTATCGAGGCATCACTCTTCTTTCTATCCCAGGAAAGGTTTTCAACCGTATTATTTTAGAGAGAATTAAGAATGCAACAGATGCTAAACTGCGGGACGAACAGGCAGGTTTTCGGAAAAACTGTTCACCCACTGACCAGATTGCCTCTCTGCGAGTCATAGTGGAACAGTCTATAGAATGGAACTCTCCTCTTATTGTCAACTTTCTGGATTACGAGAAGGCTTTCGACGGTATTGACAGAGCAACATTGTGGAAAATTCTGGCACATTATGGACTCCCTGAAAAGATAGTAAACCTCATTAAGGTAATGTATGAAGGATCAAGTTGCAGGGTTGTACATGAAGATCAGCTTACTGACAGCTTTGAAATTAAGACTGGTGTCAAGCAGGGATGCTTGCTCTCTCCATTCCTGTTCATCCTTGCCATTGATTGGCTAATGAAGGAAACCTCCAAAGGGAGAAGAAATGGGATACAGTGGACCCCCTGGACAGTTGGATGATCTGGATTTTGCAGATGATCTGGCTCTTTTGTCCCACACCCAGGACCAGATGCAAGCAAAAACCACAATTATAAATAGCCTCTCGGAATCAATTGGTCTAAGAATTCACCCTGCAAAGTCAAAGGTCTTGAGGATAGGTAAGCGTCAAAGGGAGCAGATCAAAGTAAAAGATCAGGAACTCGAAGATATAGACACTTTCTGCTATCTCGGAAGTATAATTGACAAGGAGGCACGAAAGCAGAGGTGAAAGCACGAATAGGAAAGGCACAGGCTGCATTCACATCTTTGAACAGAGTTTGGAGAACTAAAGATATCGCCCTTCGACTAAAGCTAAGACTTTTCAACTCAAACGTGAAGTCTGTCCTACTGTATGGATGTGAAACTTGGAACGCATCACAGGCATGTATAAGGAGGGTACAGATTTTCGTAAACAGGTGCATGCGTAAGCTACTCAGAATAAAATGGATGGATAGAATAAAAAATGAAGAAGTATGGAAAAGAACACAGCAGAAACCAGTGGGAGAGGAAATAGGAAGAAGACGATGGAGGTGGATTGGACACACGCTTAGAAAGAATGACTCAACTATAAAAAAGAAAGTATTGGACTGGAACCCTCAGGGCAGAAGATCAAGGGGAAGGCCACGAGGAACATGGAGAAGAATTAAAGAAGCTGATATACAGAGAAGTGGTAAGACCTGGAATGAGATAAAAAAATTGGCTCAGGATAGAGAAGGATGGAAACTGTTTGTCTGTGGCCTATACCCTGTCCCAGGGTGAAAAAGGCAATGATGATGATGAACTACAAGGCTAACTAGCAAGAAAAACAAAACTTAAAAAAAAAAAAATTAATAGAAATAAATACAAATTTTCAAAATCCTCTTTATTCATCTTCAGGAGAATTATTTTCTCTAGTCTTCCTTAAGACAGAAAAATAGGTGGAATGGCAAGGAGAACATCAGACATGCAACGAGATCTTTATCTTCTCAGCCATACAATGACCACTGTCTAATAACCCACTTTATTATAATAAATAATAATAAGAGCAATTCTATAGTGCTTTATACCAAGGCCTCAAAGCACTTAGCTTAGAATAATAACTTGTTCTGTATCTGTATGGTTGGCGCTGAAGAAACCAATGGTCTGGTTGTATTTCAGCGGCGTCCTCATTGGGCGCGGGCCCATGTCAGTCGGGCCTTGAAATCGTTTAGGTGTGGTGCCATGATGACCAGTTCATCCAGCCAATTCCACTCCGAGATAATTCTAATGAAGAAAGAATTTCTGTAGTTTTGTGTTCTTGTCTGTGGGATTTTGAAGCAGTTCGAATTGTTTGTGGCGTATCTGTCAATGGGGTTTTCGGTTATGTGGTTGGCGAAAGTGAGTGCTCGGATTTTTCTTTTGTTTGGTCGTGGCGTGAAAAAGGAGTCTGCCTTTATTGATGGTATTTGATCTGTTATTATCTTGAACATGAATGACAGACGGGTTTCTTTTCTTCTTTGTTGGAGGCTGATGAGATTTCTTTCTTCTAACATTTTTGTCATGCATCCTGGGGTTCTGCTCTTATAGTTCCCAGTTATGAACCGGGCGCCTTGTCTCTGGACTCTTTCAAGTTTTTGAATATCCTCTTTCAGGTAGGGGTCCCAGGCAACTGCTCCGTATTCCAATTGTGATCTCACAAGTGCGAGGTAGGCGTTTTGTTTGCATGACGTTGGGGCGTGGCCAAGATTTCGGCGGAGAAACGCGAGGGTGCAGCTTGCCTTTTGGGTTATTTTGTTAATGTGTTTCCCCCATTTCAAGTCCTTTGAGAAGGTGATGCCAAGGTATGGGTTATCGACTTGTTTCAGGACGGTGTTGTTTAACTTGTAGGTCTTATTGTTACTATCAGAATGTCTACTAAAAATACCCCTCTAATATATTATTTGTCAAGTAACCCATTATTTCTCACCAATCACACATGAGAAAGAGGGCCCCAAAAGTTTAGTTGGCACTGCTATGTGGTCTAGTGGTATGACACTTGCTTTCGGATCAGAAGGTCCTGGGTTCGAGCCTCTCTCAGCGAATGGTTGAGTCCATGGAGAAGGCTCTTTATTCACATTCTCTCACAGTACTCAGGTGTAAAATGAGTACCTGGCCATTAACAGCGTTGTCTCTGTCCGACAAAATTGTAATATTGCCTAACAAGTATCATGTCCCATCCTACATGTTAAATATTGCTGTTGGCCAAGGACCCCTTGTAAAGCGCCTTGAACATGTTTAGTGGACATTGCGCTATATAAAAGCTCTTTTTTTTTTTGAGTTGGTAAAGCACTCATTTCACACACAAAGGGACCAAGATTGATCCTGGGTGAAGGCAAAAAAAAATTCTGACCCCCAGTCCACCCAGCAGTGATTGGGTAGCCTGGTCTACTAGATCTAGTGGAAAGTACTGTGTGATGGACTAGTGTCCTATCCAAAGGGTAGCAAGCAATCGGAAATGTTTGTTTAAAAACATAGAAACCTCTATAAATTCTGGCTCCATGGGCCTGATAGCTCTGAAGGATAAATGAGAACAATATAAGCTTATGTGAAATGTCTTGCAGTGGAGACCAAACGAATCAGAATGTGCTTATTAGACTCGCATCTCGATCTTACAGATAAATCATATATCTTGCTAAGGGAGACCTTCTGCTCATCCCTCGAGGTAGCTTCACTTTATATTGTTATTTTAACTGTGGATCTTTTGACATACATTTATTTATTTAATTTGTCAATTTTTAGTAGCATTTCTTAAGCTTGTATTTTTTAAAGAACAAACCTTGATTGATTGGTAATAAGTTTTAAATTTCCTAATATGAATATTGTTTTGGTTCTCCCCCACAATTGTTTAAGTATTGAAAGGTAGTGCAGAACAGTCCAGGGGTTTGTTTATTTTCTATTAAGGTTAGCTCGAGGTCCAAGGGTTGCTTTTTTCTATTAGGGTTAGTTATCGGTTATAGTTAAGGTCCTAGGCTTTTTGTTTTTCCTACTAGGGTTAGTAAAAGGTACTAGGATTTAAATTTTCTTTTAGGCTTAGTTAGAGGAATGTGCGCGTTGTTTCCCTTAGCTCGAGGAACGTGTGGAAGGCCTCCCCTTGCTTGAGTAATAAACAAGTTCATACTGGCTGCTACACAAGAGACCCTTTCATACCGATGAGCAACTGGACTGAATGTCTTACCTCTGTCAGAGTCAGAATTGAATTGTGGGGATCAGCCACAATTCAATTCCGACTCTGACAGTGGTAAGACCAGTTGCTCATCGGTATGAAAGGGTCTCTTGTGTAGCAGCCAGTATGTGGCTGATCCCAGTCCCAGTATATTATGCAAGATAAAAATCATTGATATCTCTGATATGTATTACTGTATTTGAGAGCCTATCGGATGATCAGAGATGGATAGTCTTTGTTAGAAGAGAGAGGGGATAAAGCTTAAACCAACTTGTTCCAATCTGAAGAATGTTTTCAAAAAATGCACTTATTCTGTTTCTAATGTAGCCAGGAAATCTCATTGATGACTAAATGGCTAAGTTTTGCTTTATAACCCACTCCAGTTGATAATCCTGAATCTTGTAATCTCAAGAGAAGGGCTATGAAGGCAGAAACTACCGCCATTTCTTACAGTTATAGAGGGATTTTTTTCATCCACGCCTAAGGACAATAATATAATATAAGATTTTCATCATACCAAATCGGATGAACACATCTATAACAAATGAAAGAATTTTTCTTCAATTCTTGTGGTTTTATAAACGAAAAACGATCATCTCTCGAAAAAAGACCACAAAAAGTCTTAATTTGCCATTTTGATTGATCTTTCTAAGTCTCACAAGAATCCTGTTTAGTCCCTTGTAAAATAGGTGAAAACATCTCAATCAGAGTCTGTGCATATGAGGCCTAATTACATACAGCCACAATTAATTGGATAAAAACGTGGGGATTATTTCAATAAACCATACGTGTAGTCAAAGCACTAAAAATGGATATTGATCCATTGCCAGTGATTTAATTATATTGGTATGGTATATGAATGGCACAATGAATGGCAACCACAACCATATAATTTAAAATTCAAGGATCTTCCTCAATACTTTTCCGTCAATAATTTCTAAATTATAATGTAGCCTGTCTGAACTGACGTTTGATTTCATTGCGTTAATTTAAGTAACTTAAATCTGCTACAAAAAGCCATAAATATTGTAGCAAAATCGTAGTGTTTGGCTTCCATAAATCATGCTGAATAAATTATCATGATGTTGCTGAGACCATTCAGCTTGATAAGTGTGAAGATGAAAAACATTCATATTACCTCTTTTTTCACAGCCTTTAGAAGGCGCTGTCGCTCTTCTAATTCAGTCGGCATGATGGAAATATTCCAAGACCCGAAAATGCCTCTAAATTATGATATGTTCCGCTAGTTCGTCAGATACGATTAGTATCCATTCCATTCAAAGCAAAACCTCACTCGATTGACAATCGAGTCCTCTTCCAGACCAGCAGACTCAGTTCCAGAGGCAAGTTCCGTTTCCACACAAACGCCTACACAAACCGAATCACAACCATTTACACCCAATTTACTACTTTGTTTAATATAAATTGGTGAAGTGAAAGAATATATTTGTTTTCCAATTAGTTTCTATTATAAAATTATTCCAGATGTCCTTGTAGTTCGTTAGATAACGATTTCATTACGATACTTTCGATCAATCGTTTTTTAATGAAATAGTGCGCGGAGGAATATCACAGCAGACGACAAACATATTTAATTGTTGACAAAATTCGACACTAATAAATTACCCAATTAAGGAAGAATGCGCTTTTCGACCCTCTTTATATCTTTTCTCTCTTTTTTTGTTTTAATCCCCGTTTAATCGTATACTATTATTATACTTCAAGTAATTGTCAATTATGGAGTTTCACTCTCATTCTCTGTTTCTTTTGGTAAGACACTGTAAAGTAACCAATCTGTTTTGAGTTGTTTTTGTTTTTTTTGGTTCTTTGTTTGCTAAGTCAGTCTTAACTTGTGTAAAACAACCAATTTCTAATACCTAGACAAGGTAAGAATTTCTTCCGAAATAAATAGGCAACCTAGATCATTTGCATTCCCAATTTAGAATTGGTTGTAGTAGGGTTAGTTTAGACTGCCCACGTTGATTGAGATTCATTTTGTTGTTGTATATAGTTGTTGTTGTTGTTGTGGTGGTGGTGGTGGTGGTTGTTGTTGTTGTTGTTGTTGTTGTTGTTGTCGTTGTTTTGTCTACTTTTCTTTTCTATTGCTTCTCTTTTTAGCATTGTTTTTTCTTTATTTTGGTTTCTCTCATGGATATGTTTCTCTTTAACGCGATTCACATGGCAAAATAATCTATACCTAATTTGGAAGTTCTTTATAATAAAGTCAATTGTTTTATATCATATAAATAATTGTTTTAAAGGATCTCATTTTAATCCAATGGAATGAGAACCTTCGTATTGATTTTCCCACTGTTTTATGTCGTTCAGAAATCGTCTGCTCACCTCCCTTCCATTCGTCGCATTCCAGTGGCACAGTCAATTATTTTCACTTCCTAATAATCGCCGTCAGCAAGAAAAAAAACTTTGTACTTAGAGATTAAACAAATTCTTAACTTTGAATTTCATACTATATACAATAAGAACACTGTTGGAATCTATTGGTGGGTGGAAATAAGAAAGTATGTCTGTCCCCGTCCTACACAGCCCTACTTCCCTTATCATTGCGATACACTTTTAAGGCAAATAGCGAACAAACAATGACATAAGGAACTCATGGGAATACTCTCCATCGTCCCTCTGTTCTCTACATATTACGAACGAGCAACCAGAATTTCCATACTTTGGCAACTTGTTTGAGCTTGCGACAAAACAATTGTGTACAGCAAAATTGATGAGGAGGGACAGACGTCAGCAGATCAGGAGATTGTGGACCAAGTGAAAGCTGCTGATTTTATGTCTTCTCTCTGTTACGAAGAAGATGAGCCCGAAAAGCGGCTCAAGGCGACAGTTTCAAATGTTACATTACAATGTTATCACGATCTACCCATCTTGGAAAACTTTTCTAAACTTATGAACTGTTCTCGACTCACTTGTCAGCTGCTTCTCTATCCAATGTTGAACTAGATGCTCTGCTGTCTCTGAAGTGCAAGTGGGCGACGGCGTCGGGCCAAATAGTGCGGAGTGATAGCCTTGGTCGGGTGGCCACCACTCACTGGTTAAGGACTCAAGTAGCTTCTCTCTTAGTTTAAGTGAGACGACGACCCCGCCCAGGGGTATCCGTATCCGTATCCGAAGTATCTGGGGTTGCGCTGGACCGCAGCCTTGATAGATCCATCTCGAGGGTGTTGCCCGAAAGATAGAGATCGGAACAAGTGTGCCAGACAAAGCAAGGAAGAATATTCAAGAAAACAAATACCCAAAAAAAATAATTTTTTAATCTGTCTTCCTCGACTGGGGATCGAACCTTACACCTTCTGATTCTTTCTTTCTTTGGTACCGTTCATACACACTTATTCAGATCTTTATCTTCCACCGGTGCCTGTACCAAAGTTTATCAATTTTATATTCCTGACATATAAAGAAGCGCAACAGTATTCTGAGGAAGCTGGCGGGAACAACTTGGAGCACCGACCAGGCACACTTAAGGACTTCTGCCCTGGTACTATGATATTTCACCGCGTGTCAGGTGAACAAAAGGTACTAGAGAACTTCATGACCGCGGGAGTATTGCGCTCCAGTGTGTGGTAGGTTGAGAAGGTAGATGTAAAACTCCGCAAGAACAACATCAAAGAATTGGGCCCAATAATGTCAGCACCCCCCCCCCCCCACACACACACACACTCTGTGCGGTGGGGGACAATTGCCTAGCTCTGGTTTAGCGGTATCTCTGTTTCGAGCCCAAAATAAGTTCGGCAACTCTTGTACTTGGATTCCCTAAGTTCGAACAGGGTTATGCATACGAGATGGAAGTCGAATTGGACGAATTCGGTCCCTCGAAACTGGGAGAGAAGTTGCCAGACTTCTGTACCAGCAAGAAGAGATATTGGGTTGTGGCAAATCGACTGAGATCGAGAGCCTGTCCAACATGTACGAGCTGGCAAAGGGCCTGAAATCGCAGGGTCGAGTAGTGTGCTATAGGCTTAAACTCAATCAATCCTAGATATTTTTGCTATTTTTCAAAATTGAAAAAAATGTATTAAAAATGAGCATTTACATAGATATTTTTAATCAACTACCATTAGTATGTAAAAACTAAAAGTAAAAGCATTAGCTTTGACACTACGCCTTTAATGTGTATCATTAAAAAGTAATAAATAGGCATGGGGTAAAAGTAATCCGGGTAAACCATGGATATAGTCGGTTTTCGGCTAGGGCTGAATGAGAGACGGATTCGCGACTTCACAAATGCGGCAACGAATTAACCGCCTGGATAGACCACTAGAAGAAGCTGCTGCTGCCGCCGCCTAAATAGGCCATCATAATATTAAATATAGATAGATAGAACGAAGTTGACGTCAGTCAGGTCTGTTATTGTTTGTTTATTTTTTTATTTGTTTTTTTTGCCATCCATGTTTTTGAGTATAATTCTCACTAAACTGTATTCATCAGACTATAAACGTTCAAGGTTACACAAAGTTTTGTGTGTTGGTCCGTTATATTTCCGGATGGCAATTTTGTGAGCTTCTAAGCCAAACGCACAGCATCTATAGTTATGTGAGACCATTTGAAGCTGCTGCCCAGAGGAACTCCATTCTTCCAAGTGGAACCCCATCGCATAATTGAAATTGCGCCCCTTTTTGAAGACAGTGAAGCTACCTACGGGGATTGAACCCTAGAAAGAGGAGCTAGCTCTCCTCTTTCTAGGATTGAACTGAACGCACCATCTATATTTACTCCGCACCCCCCCCCCCCCCCATGAGTGATGCCATCTCCGGTCGGAGGAGGGAGGGGAGCGGGTTGCTGCCAGAACCAGGTTCACCTCTTTAGGAGTGATTGATAGCATCCCTAACGGACAATAGAAATTGTTTGCTACCCCTTGGATACCCTAGTCTAAAAAAGAAATTGAGCTTTTCTATCCACCAGACTTGCTCAAAGCGCTTTACAAGGGGTCCCTAGCCAACAGCAACTCCTAACTCGCCTGTCAGGCGATATTACAATTTTATTTTCCGACGGAGACAAAGCTGTTAACGGCCAGGTAATCATTTTACACCTGAGTACGGTGAGAGAATGTGAGTAAAGAGCCTTTTCCAAGTATTCAACTATGCGCCGCTCAGAGCGGGATTCGAACGCAAGACCGCATGATCCGAAGCAAAAGAACCATTCCAAGCAAAACTTAGACAAAACCAAATTAATAGTCTCATTGTAGATCAGGGATACAACAGCCACATAAAATATAAAAAGGACAAAACGATAAAGACCATAGGGGGGTAGAGGAGAGAGTTGTTTCAGTAGCATCACTTGAAGGTCATTTCTGCGCCGGTAAAAGGAACATGATGGGGAAAATGTGTTGATCTGAAGTTAAAAGCACCAAAGAAAAGACCAGACAACAAAGGGGAAAAGTTCAAAAATAAAACAGGGGATTCCAAAGGAGCAATCCATCAATTTGCCTAGTTTGACATTGCCTAATTAAAGTCCTACCCAGACACAAGCAAAGGATCCCGTTATGAAGGATTCACTCGAATGTTTACTGAGTGACCTCTATCGACCCACGATAGGAGGACAAAAGATCCCACCAAAGACTTATAGAGGGATGGAGGCTGTCGACCGACAAAGAACCCATCAGCCCAAGGGGATCTAGAGAATCTGAACAAAACAAAAACAAAAATAAAAACCCAACAAAATTACAAACTTTTCAGTATCAGTAGAACTGCCAACTTCTTACTGCGTTTTGTTTTTAATGTTTTACGGCGCTGGCGACACATTTAGGTCATATCGGCGCCAGTAAAGAGGGAGGGATAATAAAAAAAATTCTAGACTTACAGTTAAAGCACCCAAGAAAAAGTAAAACAAAAGGGAATTTGTTGAAATAGGGGACATGCAGATTCCAAAAGCATACCATCAATGTGGTACCAGTGATGATAATGGCAATTTGTCAAAAAGGAGGAAAATTATGTATCGGTCCATCGGTCAAACTCAAACAAAATCATAACATAAAATATCACTAATCACAGTTTCGTATAATTATATTACGACTCACGGTGTACATCTCTTCTGAATAGTAAAAATGTAACTTACTTTAAGTAAATTTGTAATGAATTGTCCTTTCCTTAGAACGTTTTCTTTATGCCTTCTATTCAAGAGATTTAAAATCAACTTTTGGTCAAAAGGCCTGAAAGTGTTTGATTTTACTCGTTTTATCTTTGTTTGTAGCCAGGTTCTAAAATTCACAAACAGAATAATCATCCATTCAACACACACAATACATAATACTGCTCTAGAAGAAGTGAACAAGGCGAAATATCTAGGAGTTGGAGTAACAATATTAATAATAACTAATAAACTAAATTGGAAAGATCATGTTACAAAAATATGCAAAATAGCAAACTCTACCTTAGGATTCCTCGGAAGAAACTTATACGACAGTAGGAGGGAAATAAAGTTAAAGTACAACAAAGTCTTTGTTAGACATGCACTAGAATATAGCAGCTCTCTCTGGGACCCTCACCACAAATCAGAAATTCAAGAAATAGAACAAATACAAAACAGAGCAGTGAAACGTATAAATCAAAACAACAAAGATATAAAACATGAAACTGATTTAGATATCGGACCACAACAGAGAAGAAAGCGTGACAAAGTAACTATTTTGCAAAGGCCTAAAAGATCAGGTTAAATTACACCTCGGTGATATTCAACAAAACAAGAGGAAGTTATCCAAGTTTATGGTTCCCCACTCAAGAGTGGATGCGCACTTGTACTCGTTCATACCATCGACATTAAGACAGTGGAATAGTCTCACATCTCCAATGCAGAAAGAAAAATGCCGTGGTCTGTGGAATCTTAAAAATCTAAAGTTACAGACTTAAAAAGAAGAAGAAGAAGAAGAAGAAGAAGAAGAAGAAGAAGAAGAAGAAGAAGAAGAAGAAGAAGAAGAAGAAGAAGAAGAAGAAGAAGGAAAGGGTGTGTTGAGAGAGAGAGAGAGAGAGAGAGAGAGAGAGAGAGAGAGAGAGAGAGAGAGAGAGAGAGAGAGAGAGAGAGAGTAGTTTAATTGATGGGGCTTTTTTCCCCCTAATTTCTTACTTAAATGGACCTATAACTGTACTACCACTCTTGACATACTTACAAATAAAAATCTTGACTCATTTACCCCCTTCCTTTTCGACCATCAATTGCCATTGCCATGTCTCACTTTTGACATCGGGCACCAGTTTGTCTAAACTGACGCCATAAAAATGGGAATGTCAACTGAATTCATGGAACAGAGCACAGGTGTCAATGTATGGCACAAGACATGTTGGTGATTTTTTCATGGATAGGAAAATGTTTGACACGGCAAAATCTGCGGAAAATTTATGAGAAAATCCCAAAATCCCCAAATCCCGGAATTCCGCGGAAGATTATCATCACATTGTACTTAGTTTGAGATCACCTAAAAGTCTCATCCAGGCACCAGCACAGGATCTCACTAAGAGTAAGAGGTATACCTACACTAAAATGTTTATAAAATATTTTTAAAAAAATCTAATTATCAGTACACAACAGAGAGATGA
>NC_088362.1:34661381-34666381 GCF_034508935.2 Berghia stephanieae
GTGCGGCTATTTGGTCTTGTGGTATGTCACTCGCTTTTGGATCGGAAGGTCCTGGGTTCGAGCCTTGCTCGGCACATAATTGAGTCCTTGGAGAAGACTCTTTACTCACATTCTCTCACCATACTCAGGTGTAAAATGAGTACCTGGCTGTTAACAGCGTAGTCTGTGTCCCAAAAAATTGTAACAGGCGTCATGTCCCGTCCTAAATGTTAAATGTTGCTGTTGGCCAGGGACCCCTTGTAAAGCGCTTTGAGCACAGTTAGTGGATATTGTGCTATATAAAACCTCAATTCAATTGCTATTGTACATATCACGCTATAGAAACTAGGATAAACTCTAGCTCATGGGCCTTTTAGGTCTGAAGGACTACTTCTACTTAATTGCAACAAATCAAGATGGTCAAGTGGTACCATAACACAGAGGCATTTTTGTAAAAGTGCAGAAAAGTGAGTGGAGAAGGCAGTTTTGTTGAAAATAATAGGAGTGGTGGATGGCTTTGATTGTAGAACTACCCTCTTGCAGCCAGGCAAAGTTGTCGTACCAGTATGACAGTGGGTTCGAGATCCCATCGCCGCAAATTTTTTCTCTCTATTGTCTTCTGAACTTTTCTACTCATTTTATTTCTCGTAAAAGTGCAATATCCATGCCCTCTAAGTGTTTAAGAAGGCCACAGCAACACTTAAGACACAAAGCAATGCAACATAGCTTTAACTTCTACATTTGATCTTGGCAGACCCAACACTGTTACTGGCCATGTACTCACCTGAGTATGGCGAAAGAATGTTAGTAAAGAACCTTATCCATGGACTCAACTTTGCAGCACCCAAAACATAACTTAAACCAGGGACAGTTACAGATCAGAAGCCAACTATTATACCACAAGAAGGTCAGAGGTCAAATGTCATACCACAAAGCCATATATTTAAACCTCCCTTTCACAGGTAGCCATGGTAGTTAGTTAAAGGCGACCTAAATAGAATTACAAAATCACCTTTTTAGATAACACTATTTGCCTTGCTGCTCAATTTTGAATACCTTGAAGATGCTCCATCAATTGGTGGAACATTTTTAAAAGTTAGAAATTTACATGATCTTGCAACTAAAGAATGAATAATAAGATTAATTTGCATCTAAAAATGTTCAAACTAAAATACATAAGTAGGTACCACAAGAGACAATTTATAAATATTTAAAATTGACTTTTCTTACTATATTCATAAAGCATTATGATAGTCATGGAAAACATTTTAAAAATTTTGAACATCCATACATAAATAAGAAACTGAGAGCAAATTCATTTTTCAAGAACTTAGAATTTTTTTGCTTGTCAATTGATGTAAGAAAATGTTCCAACTCCGACGTCATGTAACTAACCACTAAAAAGATTTATCATACTTGTGACACACATTTTTAAAGCACAGTGACTAGGTAAATAAAATATAACAAGATCTGAACCAGGCACATATTTTTTCCTAAATTTACAGTCTGTTGAAATCCCCCCAAAACACTCGCGAAAGCAAATGTTTGGCCTCCAGCATGACGAAATAGCATATTCCATATACTATATTAACATAATGATCATACAAAATGACACGTAATTCACGTCAACGGGTAGAGAGTACTCCAGGGAGGAGATCCAATTTTTTTCATACATCTTCTTCAAATGGTCTTTGAAAAATAATAGTTAACATCAGGAAACACGCAATTTTGCATGTTGGCAGATAAAATAGCTATAATCACAAGCAAAATGTATAAAAGAATAAATATCTCTCAAAATAATGAAGATAGAAGAAATTTATCACCCGCTATTGGAAACTGGACCTGCTGAATTAAAAATTCATCTTAACATTTTGGTAAAGTCAATATTTCCTTCTCGAAATTCAACATGAAATCATGAATGATAAGCACACTGTTCGAACCAGCAGTATAAAATAATAAATCAACCTCTTAAGAAACCCCTATAATCTCAAGACATCATGGTTTTACTTCCACAACATCTGCTTTCACTTCCATTCTACTTTATGGACTTGTCTGGTAATTATATGAATTGGTTTTGCCTGGGTGCGGCAAAAAGTATTATTCCTAAAATGGGGGATGATTTTTCCACTGTATGTTCTTTGTATGTTATTAGGAGGGTATCGACATATACGTTGGCAGTAGAGTGCTTTCCTCTCATACAGGATCATGCCCGTGTGCCCAGCAGGTGTGTCTTTTGTGCCCTCAAGTCCCTACCACCCCAAAGTCTTTCAGCGCCTTAAGGTCTATGACGCGTGGCCCTATCCTGATTTCTGTGTTACTGAATGAACTGCTACCCTTTAGATAGGACGCTAGTCTGAAATAAAGTAGTTTCCGCCACACACACCCTAAAGACCTAGCCACCTGATTATTTATGATTAACGTCCCTTTGCGGCCATGTGGTCTTGTGGTATGACACTTGCTTTCAGATCGGAAGGTCCTGGGTTCGAGCCTCGCGCTCGGCGCATAGTTGAATCCTTGGAAAAGGCTCTTAACTCACTTTCTCTCATCGAAAAATTGTAATATCGCCTAACAGGTGGCATGTCCCGTCCTACATGTTAAATGTTGCTGTCGACCAGGGACCCTTTGTAAAGCTCTTTGAGCACATTTAGTGGATATTGCGCTATATAAAGCTCAATTTTTAAATTTGTTTAAAAATTTTTGGGCGAGGCGAATATTGTACGACTTGAAACAAAACCAAAACGGAAAAAAAGATCTCTTTATTTGCTTCTTTTCTTGTCTTAAATTTACATCTCTTCCCGATTTAAAACAAAAACATACCAAAAAAAAAAAATACAAACAAACAAAATTAAATAAATACATGTCATCCTATTATCCATTTTGATCCAGTTTTAATGGCGTAAAGAATGATTATTTAACTTCTACAGATATAACTGCTTTATTATCCACTAGTAACTCGTATTGTTCCTATACATAGTCTATTACTATCATGAAAGCATCAGAAAAAAAAAAAGTTAGAAAATGAAGTGGCACTTCGAAGTCTTATAACTCCAATCTTATAACTATTACAAGTATCACTTTTCCCAAATAAAATAAACAATAGCAATGCTTTTTCAATTTTCTAACACATGTCTATTTATAAACTACAAGTAGTGGGTATTCCTATGCAATTGTTTTTAAAATGACATTACACCTTCGACCGTAAAAATCTACTTGAGTTCTAACGAGGTCAAACAATCATTTTGTCAAAGCAACAACATGGCCGCCATGAGTGGAGAGATTGTGTATAAATTTGTCCCTTGTTTTTTGTTTAGCAATAAATAAACATTGAGAGACTAACCAGATATGAAAAAAATTACATGTATAAATTGATAAAAACAAAACATCGTTCAATGAAAATCAAGGCTAGAAAGTCATCCAAAAAAGATTACACGTTAATAAAACCGGAAAAATGAGGGGTTTATTTAGGCTGGTCCATCATTAAAACATACCCACTTACCGACCCGAGTTATCAATTAAAATATCAATATTTATTGTATTCATTTTGTTTTAAACTATCTAAAACATAAACTATGAAGGTTCTTTAATAAAATATTCATGTGGTTTTCGTGAACCCTTTTCTTTTTGTCAATAATTTGAGACCTCATTCTCACGGCATTTTGAGTACTGTTACAAACTACAATGAGGTGTAAAAAATCTGATAACATCCAAAGCTGAAAACAAGGAATTGGTGGGATTTTTTTAAATGCGATACCTCAGCCATTAAAAAACCTTCATTAAAACAAATTGGTAGAAATAGAGATGAGATGTTTGTCTTTTAGATAGACTTGGTTCAAACTTTATATCAATAATATGTCGGGATTTTTAGCTGCTGTAAAGTTTTAAAACGACATTTTTGAACCATTATTGCCCATTTTTTATTTTTGAAGTGGTATAGGAATAAAGCTGAAACCTTCCTCTTTAAGACGATACCAATTTAGCTCTGTACGTTTTATAATGGCTGAAGTATTAATGGTTGAATGGCCAGGCTTAAAATTAGTTCTTTTCTCGACGTGTGACGCAAAATATATAGGTTTTTTTTCTGCCACAAAAATGACTTCTATTGTGGTACCTAATATAAGTACAATAAGTGGATACCTTCAGGCTTGAAATCCAAAGGCTCTTGACTCAAATCGAGCATTTCAGGAGGGCAAGGTTTCCAGTCTTTGTTCTTTGAAAAGATAGCAGCTTCGTCAACATCATCACGCTCTCCTCCCAATTTTCTATTATCTTGCACCCCAAGCTTCTTTTTCAAGCCATCAGCTGATGAGGTCAACTTAAACTTTTGTTTCACTGAACCATTTGGTGGGCTCCTGAAAAAATGTACATAAAAAATAATTTCTACCATCAAACAGAATGAAAAATCTGACATAAAAGGAAGAATAGGAAGAATAGTAATGGTAGCTGTGGCTAGGGTCGATTCCGGCTCAACCTCCAATCTAGGAGTTGACTCTGATCCGACCCGGAGTTGGCTGTATATAAAGACTAATATGTTGCTTTTATGATAATTTTTTAAAGTTTCAATGGACACTTATCCTAATCTCACTCGCCCCACTCTCTCTCTCTTTGTATTTATGTATATGGAGAGGAATGCACATAATATAAGTGTGATTATTTGAAAATTGTCCTTTACAGTTTCTTACACGCTCAAAATCAACCCGTTTTCAATTAATTCATTTTCATTTGCTGCCTGTCAGTCTGCATAATTTGTTGTCAACCTTGTAGCAAGAATTTTGATAGGGTCAGATTGTTTTTCCCCAAACAAAGTCAATGTCAAATTCAACAGAGAGCATGACGTAGTTGTAGCCAGAGTTCAACAGGCTGTCTAACACTTGCAAAGGCCTAATTCTGTTCCATTGTCTGAGTAATAGTAATTGTGAATTTTAAAGAAAAGGAGCATTGCTTGTTTTAGAATCCATGTGACTTGACACATAATTGCTTGAACATGAGGTAGTAATAAATAGAGCTGACTGAGAGCGACAGTG